>NC_081763.1:12589235-12905735 GCF_963082965.1 Carassius carassius
ATTATGAGGAGGAAGTCTTAAGCTATGAAACTTGCAGGAAATTTTTGATGGTAAAAAGAACTCTTATATGGCAGAAGATCAAGGCAAATTTGTTCATCACCCCTTAAGTCTGTATTATGGCCACTATATTGAGCACTGCAATTTATCTTATACATGTCAAGTCACCTTTATTTATTTAGTGCTTTTTACAAAACATCTTTTGTCAAAGCAACTGTACAGCATTAACCCTCTGGAGTCGATCAACGCGAATACGTGTTTTGAGGCATCTTCTCCTGAAAATACAGAAAATAAATTAAATTACACTTTCAAGTTTTGATTGTACAGATGAGAGCAATACATAAATCAAATCTGTAAAGGGTCTACTTTTATTTGTATACAGACATAATAACAACAGATCAGTCCAGTGATATGTGGCCCAAATCAGGCCATGATCTGGCAGCATATATATCTAATGCGACTATGCCCACACGCTGAACGCTCTATTGATATTATGAAAGTGAAAGTGACGTGACATTCAGCCAAGTATGGTGACCCATACTCAGAATTTGTGCTCTGCATTTAACCCATCCGAAGTGCACACACACAGAGCAGTGAACACACAAACACACTGTGAACACACTCCCGGAGCAGTGGGCAGCCATTTATGCTGCGGCGCCCGGGGAGCAGTTGGGGGTTCGGTGCCTTGCTCAAGGGCACCTAAGTCGTGGTATTGAGGGTGGAGAGAGAACTGTACATGCACTCCCCCCCACCTACAATTCCTGCCGGCCCGAGACTCAAACTCACAACCTTTCGATTGTCAGTCCGACTCTTAGGCCACGACTTCTCACAATAATGTTATAATGTTCCACGTGAAGCTCGCAGCTTGTATACACCCATACCACAGGAAACAAAGCAGCGAGACTGTTCTTCAAGTTTTTTTATTTATTTTTTTATTTTACTGTTTGCTTTGCACTGAGAGGAATAATACATAATTCACCTCAAAAAGACGCTCTGAGGATTACCTCAGGATTTGAGTTTTGGATTTCCTCAGAAAAAAAGAATGAAGCGCTTTATCCAGCAGAGATCATAGACAGAAGTCAGTCTTTTTTGTTTGTTTGTTTGTTTGTTAATATACTTGTATTAGTTTTCACATAACGTGTACACATTTTACTTGTTAGAATTTTTCCAAACTATAATTCCTGACTAAATGTACAATCAAGTAAAAACATTATGAAGTTTCATTCACATCATCTAAATGTTCTACTGTACTAGAATCAGTAACTATCACAATAATGTTAATAATATAGTTTATCATTTAGTTTATTTGAGAGCACATAAACAATATACACTTGTTGCAATATACACTTGGAAATGCTAGTTATGTGATGTTAATTTATGTATTTCATCATGACACAATACCAGTCAATACTAGTTTGCTAAAGCAGTAATATTGTGAAATATTTTAACTATTTAAAATAACTGTTTTCTATTTGAATATATTTTAAAATGTAATTTATTCCTGTGATCAAAGCTAAATTTTCAGCATTATTACTCCAGTGTTACTCCAAGTGTAACAATATATAATATACCATTTAAAAGCTTGAAGTCAGTATTTATAGAAATTAAAACTCTTTAGCACACAATTTAAAACAATTAATACAATAAATGTTACAAACAATGCTGTTCTTTCAATGTCAAAACTTTTTAACATTAATAGGAAAATAGTGTGTCAATATAATGCAGTTCATCATTGAATTCAGTGATCTCATCATCCAGCTCAGTTCAGTTTAAATAGTATCTGTGCAATCAAGTCGTCATTATCACTGGAAATTAAGTGTCCCCAACTAACACAACTATACATGCATGTATGAGTGGATCATTTTTGCAGCAAACAGTTTCTGATTAAACAGACCACTTAAATATCACAGAAAATATCTTTCTTCTCTCAGGCAACAACGGCATAACAACGTTCAGAGATCATGTTGTGGAGGTTCAGCAAAATGGTTGTGCATACAATACACTTAGTCAAAACAAATTAGTCCCAGATCACTCTCCTTTTTCTTCATGGCTGCCTGTATGTGAAGTTATTTTCATAAATCATTAGCTGGTTGGGATGCCCTGCTATTCACAACAGTGTTTAATCAGGCAAGTAATGCTGTTCCTCTTGAGTTTGGAATTTGACAGCCCCCAAGGGCAACTTTTGACACCTGTCAACTTTTACACCAAACCATTATTGCATCACAATTAGCATTCAATATTCAAACATTGTTTGTAATGACTGGATTCCAGACTCATGAATCACTGTGTTGCAATTAATGGTATTAGATAAATTAAATTACTTCCTTATGCTGTACCGCATTGACTAGAGACAACGTGGCAGACCTTGAGAAATCTCTTTCCCACTTGCAAGCAAAAGCAAAAATCTTTAGAATTTAATATATAGACACTAGTTTGTAAAAAAAAATGAAAATAAATTTGAAATCAAGCAGCTTCTTCATAACTACAACGGAAATGTCGAAGGAAATATCTTAGTCTATGTGGGAGGTTATGGAATATTGTGTTGGGCAATGGGATGCCTTGAAGTCAAAAAGGCTAAGAACCACTGGTCTAAGGGGACATATATTTCAAGTACTAATATTGCCTTTCTGGTAACAGTTGGACATTGGAGAGCAGACTTGATGAAACACCTTGAGAATTTTTGGTGTAACTTAATTTATGAGATACACAATAGAATATCTTTTCCCAATTAACATAAAATACATTATTGGGCCTTTACCAGCCTATCTGTAATAATTCTCAGAGCTGAACAGATATACACTACACACTGTAGTTGCTATTGTAAGAAGATCTGGTTGTCATAGAAAAGTTGTTAAACCAGCAAGACCAAAATTAATCACCAGTAGTAGTAACAGCATTACACATCCATGACATCTACCTAGAACAAGCAGTATCTGCCTCTGAGGGTGATTTCTTTAAACCAGGAATCTCAAATTTATTCAAAATCCCATATAATATTCACTTTTGCTGTAAAATATTGCATATATTAGAATTACAACTCTTCCTTTTGTCTTCTACAACTAAGAATGTTACGTCTATCAATACCCACTTCACTGAAGAATTTGTTTTGCATATTTGACTGCACTATAGATCTCTTCCTCAGTAAACCTGCATTGTCTCGTAATGCCCCTGTGTAACTTGAAAGCATCCGTTCTCATCTTTTCTTAAAATCTTTTTCTTTGTACCATCTAAAAGGATCAAGCAATTTGCTCACCTGTGGTCTCCTTGGGAACCTACTGGTTGCAACAGCACTTTCAAAACATCTTCTTTGTCTTTTCAAAAATGTCTTTCTCTGTGAAAGATCAAGCAATGATTTTCTCACCTGCTGTCTCTTTGATAGTAATTGCAAATGATTGATTCCAGCAACACGTTCAAAACAGTTGATAAATAACTGAAGGAATTTGAAAGATACGAGTGTGAGGTTTTCCAAACTCGCATCTATAGTGTCTGCATACCAGTATCAGGTTGTACACAATACCCAGAGTAACACCTTAAAAAATAACCATAATTTCAGCTACCAGCGTTATTATGAACTAACAGATGTAATGGTATCCAATCTTTTATCTATTTTACCAAGAGTCTATTTTCTATTTGGATCATGGGCACATTATTTTCTTTCAGCTTAAAGTCTGCATGAAACGGAAGTAGTGATTGTCTTATTTTCTCTACTGTGACGTCTATCCAAGTGAAACGGCATTTGAAATGAGAGGGCAGGACTTGATTTCGTCCCTCAGGAATTGATTCGATCATTGGAAGTTGGGGCTCGCTAACAAAATGGAGGCAGATCTGAATGCCAGTTTGCAGTTAGTTGTGAGGGGATTTCTCTCCTCTGGCAACACCCTAGCATGAAGAGATGTTTTATTTATTGAAGATGACAATGATGAGGACAATCAACAGCACAAAACATTCCTAACAGCACATCAGGGGGGGAGAGAGAGAGAGAGAGAGACTGCCTGAATGACTGAGTGCTTTCTCAATCAGGTTAAGTCATATTCATGTTTTTGATTAAAGATTACAGGGGCATATGAATTGTAAAAAATATAATGAAGTGCACGGATAAATTATTTATAATGAACACTGCAGTATTCCATTAAAAATAAGAATTAAAAAATTTGATATCATGGTGACTTTAAGGGAAGTATAAAGGCACACAATAGAGACAGAAAACAGAGCCTTTACTGCCGGAACCTTTTCATAGTACCATAACTAATTGTGGAACTAACTACTTTTTGGTGTTTTCGCACTGCTGGAACTGGGTGTGATTTTAATAACGTACTGCATTTTTCAAGAACCAAATCAGCTCCTACTCTGGAGCAGGGTTTAAGCAGCACAACTGGTACTACACGTGACACAAGTATACACTGATTGGCCAGACGCGCTTGAAAACCCCCTCACCCGCCATGATTTAAAATGCTGTAAACATTGTGTCAAATTATTTTGCAAGTTTGGAGAACAGCAATAGAAGGACAGCTGCTCCTTTCCGTTCTATTTTGGTTTGGGTGTTTAGATTTCCTGCATGTATATTATATATATATATGTGTGTGTGTGTGTGTGTGTGTGTGTGTGTGTGTGTGTGTGTGTGTGTGTGTGTGTGTGTGTGTGTGTGTGTGTGTGTGTGTGTGTGTGTGTGGTGTGACCCTGGACCACAAAACCAGTCTTAAGTCACTGGGGAATATTTATAGCAATAGCCAAAAATCTAAAATCAGGATCAAAATCAGTGATATTTCTTTTATATCAAAAATCATTAGGATATTAGGTAAAGATCATGTTCCATGTAGATATTGTGTACATACATTTCTTACTTTAAATATGAGAAAACTTAATTTTGGATAAGTAATATGCATTGCTAAGAACTTAATTTGGACAACTTTAAAGGCGATTTTCTCAGTATTTTGAGGTTTTTTTTTTATTGCACCCTAAGATTCTTTTCAATAGTTGTATATTGGACAAATATTGTCTGATCTTAATAAACTATATATCAAAGGAAAGCTTATTTATTCAGCTTTCAGATTTTGTATAAATCTTAATTTCGAAAAATTGACCCTTTTGACTGGCTTTGTGGTCCTGGGTCACAAACACATGCACGCACATACACATGCACACACACACACACACACACACACACACACACACACACACACACACACACACACACACACACACACACACACATATATATTTATTTATATATATATATATATATATATATATATATATATATATATATATATATATGTATATATATATATATATATATATATATATGTATATATATGTAGGAAATTTGCATATACTACTAAAGTCACAATCTACAGTAACACATGTATACTATAGTGAGTTTGGCATATGTCACCAGAGAAAATTGTGGAAAGACATCTATCCAAAAGGTCAAGTAATGACATTTTGATTAAAAATTAAAAGCTCAAAATAAATATACTAAATACTAAATAAAAACATGCATGAATGAATCGTTCATAATCAAAACACTATTATGCATTTAGAAACTTTAGAAAATTAGTTTATTTCTACTTGTTTTCCCCATATCATGTCAACTTTAAATATAATTTTTAAAAAAATGATGTCAGCCAATAATGACAAATAGTGTTTTTCTACTTAAAACAAGTCCATCAAATAACACATGTATGTGGCATTCTTATACTTGATCTAAATATATGGGGTGTAATCTTCCAGTAATCTCCAGGTCCCCTCGAGCTGCCAGCAGTTAATTGCCAGAGTACGGGTGAATTCATAATGTCAGAAGATGATGGACAGATGGGGGTGACAGGCTGGCATTTCTGAGCGCTGTCACGCAGCTCCACCATGCTGGCTGGTTAATTTACACAGGCCAGACCAGAAAGAGAGAAGTTGGGTGGGGGTAAGAGAGAAAGACAGAGACATGCTCATTCATCTCATACATGCCTGCTGGATGGGTGAATTAAATCCTTAGAGCAAAACAGGACATGACATGTCCAGGTCATCTTGGTGAGCCGCCCAGTCACAGTGATGTACTGGGGACAGAGTCATCAGCAATCTTTTTCATCCACTCACTTCATCATGACTTTCTGCTTTCTGCTTCTCACTTCTGGATAGCATGCTGTGCTATGGAATAGAAAGGCTGTGCACTACACGCTGCTTTCGCAGATTTATTAGATGATGGAAGGAAAGTGGATCTTTTGACAGTTTTACGACAAAACCTGCCAGCACACTCAACCTGATGTATCCGCTAGCCTTGAGCAATTCGAATACGTATTTGTGGGCCTGGATACAATATTTGCACAGGCTAGTGTTAGTCTGTCTGTTTACTCAGAACTGATTATAACTCCTGGCAATAATCCCACTAAAATGTATACAGAATACATGAAAATAGTATAAATATAGATGGCATTTGTTAAATAAAGCTCAAAAACTAAATTTAATCATATTTGCTTTATTTATAAAACTGCTTTTGAGCTGTTCATTAACTCTTTCTCCACCAGAACTTTCTGGATTTATGTGTTTACACCATTAGCAGAAGAAACAAGCAATAGCATATGTTAGTAAATGCATATGTACAATAATGCGATTGACATTAAACAGCACCTACATCAAAACTGTCTAAAATTACTGAATTAAGTGATTTGTTGTTACTGTTTAAAATCAGAGGCTCTGTTGTTTCTTTTGCCATATTGCATGTTCAGATATTCATACAACAACATATTCTTGCGGTTATGAAAGTTTTGTCAAGATGATAAAAAATGCTGACGGTTACTGGAAACTTTTAATAAATGGCAGTGCCTATTTGCAATAGAAGTGTAAATAGCAATAGAGGCTATTTATACTAAGTGTAAATAACAATTAGATGCTATTTACATTAAGTGAAAACAGCATATTTTCTTAGCAATGGATGCTATTTACACTTAGTGAAAATAGTGATAGATTATATTTACATTATGTTAAAAGTGTTGTAAATCCTTATTGCAAATAGTGGCAGTTATCTGCTCCTCAGTATTATAGTATATAAAACAGCATGCAGTAATAACGTTGAGTGTAAATTATAATTTTAATTCGAATTATTAAATGGATGCCACCTTATTGGGACAATAAAGCCCTCCCTACACCTACCCTAACCCTACCCTATACTTTATTTTTACCTTTTTGATTATTGCCTTAATTTTAATTGAAAATAAATGCCTTTCCAATGTGATATGAGATTTGAAATGGGAGGAAAATAAATGGTATAAGGCGGATTTGAACCATGGTCGATGACGTTAAAAAGACTACAGTTATCATCTACGCCACTGAAAGTGATGATTGTCTGCCGTCTTTTATAGTGTTGACCATCCCTATCACACGTTTATGGGTGGAGCTAATGTAATTAGTCTCTGCCAACAAGTTGGGCTATTTGCACTTAGTGTAAATAGACACTCCGTTAAGGGCAAACGCTGGCATGAAGTGAGTTAATAATATTCTCAAACAATAGCACACAAATTTAAATTATACATCTTTCATGTAAAGTTTTATTTTATTTATTTTTTTCGGAAGCTTTCGGAAGATTTAGTTGGACGCTAATGTTTGTTTTTTTGTTTGTTTTTTAAATCATGTTTGAAAAACTGGATGTTTTGAACATTTAGAGAACATTGAGAAATAATTTTTTTATAACTTAATGTAAATGTTAGCAAAATGTTCCTAAAACATATTTTTGTTAGCTTGGTATTTACATCTCTGTATACTTTAAGAAGCACATCTTGATGTTGTTGTTTTTTAGTTAAAAATTAAGCTATGCATGAATTTAAAATATATTTAGCCAGTTAGAAGAGATTAACATGATATGCTTCTGGTTAGCATACCATGCTATGGAATAACGCGCTAAACACTTTATTTATTTATTAGGTGAGGGGATCTTTTGACAATTTTACGACTTAACCTGCCAGAAAACTTGACTTAATGGATGCACTAGATTTTTGTGGGCCTGGATGTAACATTCTGAGTGCACAGGCTAGCGCTAGTCAATCTGTTTACTCGGAACTGTTAATAATTCCTAGCAAAAGCACAGATAATTCCTGTCGCCTGTCTGGAAATGATCTCGAGGGGTCTCCGGTGCTAGCACTGCCATGCTAAATTCACTCAATAATCAATCAAGTGCTTGGGCTCTGACGTTTTACTAATTCATTGCCACCTCCTTTGCTACCCTTTGTAGTCTGCTGCCCCTGAAATATTTTTCTTAACCCCCACTTGCTTCCTTCATGCCAGACTGGTCTCTGTGGTATTATGTGAGCAGATGTGCAGAGTGTTTTTGGCTGACAGACAGACAGCATCTCTGGCTTCCACATCTATCATTCTCCCACAGCCTCCCATGCATGGGTTAGGACTGCCACCACAACAGGATTAATTCACATACTGCAATTAAACCCTCACAACGAAGTGATCGTTCACCATTTTTCTTTGCTTCACTTGGTCTAGTCTTTTCACAGTCCATTACGGCATTCAACAGGTTCACTGAAAAGAATCTGTTTAATGTTGTTGTCAGGATTGGACCTGTTGTCATGTGCGACAGTTCCTGTTTTTCCTTATTTGGTCTGTTTCCTGTCCTTGTTTAGTTTGATTAAAATTGATTCCCTGCACCTGTGTTGTCCCAATCATCCTGCTTAATAACCCCCAGTCCATTCAGTTCAGTTTTGTCTAGTCTACAGATCAGTATGTGTGTCTTCCTCCTGTTTCCTTTGCTGGATATACCCATGTGTTGAATTAATAAAGACTATTTTGCATATCCTCGGCTCTGTGTTCCTTCCGGTAGCTTAGTGTGATGGTAGCAGAATAAAAATGCAATAAGCAAGTTTCCTAGATTTACTGTATTTCAATATAGTACTTGCTTGAGTACTTGGAATCGGGCTTGATCTATATAAACAACCCTTAAAATGAATACTTTTATTCAGCAAGCAATCATTAAATTGAACAAAAGTAACAGCAAAGACATTTATAACATTACAGAAAAGAAACTGCTATAAATAATAATTGCTGCTTTTTGCATGTTATGTTTATCAAAGATTCCTGGACCAAAAAAGAAAATGTATCACAGCTTCCACAAAAATACTGAGTTTTCAACACTGAGGTTAGACTGATTTCTTTGACATGGAAGACTGGAGTGATGGCTGCTGAAAATTATATTAAAATTATATTATATTATATTTTTTTATCAAATAAATGAAGCCTTGGTGTATGGAAGGCATTTTCTGCCAAATTTAAATGAATAAATGAAATGATTAAAATTAAAACCAGATCAACGATTTCATTACAGAAAACTGTACGCAAAATATGTGACAAAATTGAGAATGAAATTAAATGATTTCATTTTCACGGTGACATACCTGTCAAATTGAAAAATAAAATGCAATTGCTGATTTCACATTTCATTTTCAATAGAGTCTCGAGGCAAGACTGCCAATATTAAAATGAAAAGCCAAACGTGAAAAAGAAACTACACATACAGTTTTAACAAAGCTCTTTATTAACGCTCACGCAATAATAGTGACACAATTCAAATTTAAATGTAAATTTTACTTGTCATTTTAATTCCTCTTTTATTTCACTGTTTTCATTTTCATTTTCAAAGACAACCTGCATGCAAATTATATGTTAATGAGTGGGTGTGGCTCAATTACGTTGTTACGTGGAGGAGCTATAATGGCGGTTATGGCCAGTATAGCAGCAGAATTAAACCAGCTAGCAAACATTTCGGATGATAATGACTTCATTTTGCTACGAGTTGAATCTATCTTGGATAGGGGTGCTCCGATCACGATCGGCCGATCGTTAATGCGCATCTCGTCAGTAAAGCCGGTTCTCTAATCAGCGGTTAATTCCATCAGGTGCGTGAGATTTCACATAGAGCAGCTGTTACTACACAGAGCCATTGTTAACTGAGAAGATGCGCAAATCCACGTTCATTTTCAGCGTTTATTGGCGCATCTTCTTAGTTAACAACGGCTCTGTGTAGTAACAGCTGCTCTATGTGAAATCACGCACCTGATGGAATTTACAGCTGATTAGAGAACCGGCTTTACTGATGAGATGCGCATAACGATCGGCCGATCGTGATCGGAGCACCCCTTTGCAGCCGTCACAAACTCAGCAGACAGCAGATTTTCCGGGGAGTCTTGTGGAGGCTCAGGCCGAGGAACTGCAGTGGGTCGAGGGTTTGACGCTTGCTGGTCAGGCTGGTTGTTTCTTCCACGTTCTAATGCTGCAGCAGCTTCCCGCAAAAGCTCACTAACAGATTCGCCATGTCTCGATTACAATATATTCACATTTTAATGTCGTTTCACACATTGTTTCAACCACCATTCAACTCATGCACACTAGACTTCGACGATTGTCTCTAGCGCCGTTACTTGAATAAGCCACACCCACTCATTAACATATAATTTGCATGCAGGTTGTCTTTGAAAACGAAAATGAAAACAGTGAAATAAAAGAGGAATTAAAATGACAAGTAAAATTTACATTTAAATTTGAATTGTGTCACTATTATTGCGTGAGCGTTAATAAAGAGCTTTGTAAAAACTGTATGTGTAGTTTCTTTTTCACATTTGCTTTTCATTTTAATATTGGCAGTCTTGCCTCGAGACTGTATTGAAAATGAAATGTGAAATCAGCAATTGCATTTTATTTTTCAATTTGACAGGTATGTCACCGTGAAAATGAAATCATTTAATTTCATTCTCAATTTTGTCACATATTTTGCGTACAGTTTTCTGTAATGAAATAGTTAATCTGGTTTTAATTTTAATTTTAATCATTTCATTTATTTATTTAAATTTGGCAGAAAATGCCTTCCATATTGGTGAGCATGTGAGATATCTTAAATAAAAAAATAAAAAAACTATTATCCTTGAATAAATGGAACTTTATGTGTAGTAATATCCCACTTGAATTTACACAGAATACATAATTAACACACAATACATAACTGTATCATGACATTTATATGCTTGATAAATAACCAGTTGAAAATGCAGCTAAGAATCACTTTCAAGATATATTTAATCAGTGAGAAGAGATGCGATCAGCTGACAGTTTTTTCTGTCACGGCAACAACTGAGGCACTCCTGCCCTGGGACGTCATTACTCCATCACCATCCTGACACTTAAAATATTGGGAGGAGCTTTCTGGTGAATATTGCATGACGAAACATATCACTGAAGCCTTGGTAAATATGAGGATGACTCAAAACACAGACAGTATTCAGAGGAAGGGATAAATATATCTTGTGATAGAGCAGAAGAAAGAGGGTAAACAAATGTTGTGAAAGTGATGACTTGGTGGTGTGGGGGATTCTTTCATCTGATTTGAGACATTTTTTATAAATTTTAATGATCATTTTTGTCCTTGTTTCTATTTAAAACATTATTCTAACTAAAGATATATTCATATTAGTGCTCATTTATCAATGGATCTTTTTATCAGCAATGTTGAAAATACTTTTTGCTGCTTAGTATTTGTCACATTATGCTTAGGTGCACAGAATGACTAATTAACTAAATGAGGACAGGAACATGACCAAATAAGGGAACACAGGAACAGAAACGGGCAAAACTCGGCACAGAACAGTACAAAATCCTGACAGTATTAAAGAGGAATGTGTGATAAAAAAATAAAAATTTCAGGATTCTTTGATGAATAGAAAGTTCACAACAACAGCATTTATTTGAAATATAAATCTTTTGTAACATTATAAACGCTGCCCCCCCCCCCCCCAAATAAAATAAAATAATAATCAATAAATTATAAATAATCAAATAAGCATACTAGAATGATTTCTGAAGGATCATGTGACACTGGTGTAATGATACTGAAAATTCAGCTTTGAATTTTCATAGAAGAAAAAAGAAAAGCAAACAAATAATTAGATTATAAGGGTGTTGACATCTGAATTAATTGCAGATGTTTAATCTGGGATGAAAGTGGCTGAAACTGGCCTAAATAAGGTCAATAAATTCCTAGGGGATGTACCAATGCTGCATCAACACACTTTAGCCACCCAAATGAACAATGTAAATATTTTATAAAGAAACAGACGGTTTTACTTGAACATGATGTTTCATTAGCAATAAAGAGGATAAATTGGGTCAGAAAAATTTAAAGTTGTCCTAAAGCATACTTTGACATAAAAAAATGGAGACACACATTCATACACATGCCTCCACATTATTTACAACCAGTGTTGGGGAGTAACTAGTTACATGTAACGGCGTTACGTAATTTAATTACAAAATTATTGTAACTGTAATTAGTTACAGTTACTACGAAAAAATGAGTAATTAAATTACAGTTACTTATGACATTTTTAACGATTACAAAGGGGATTACATTTGAATATTTACACACATCCACATACAGATTTAACTTATTTCTTTCCCAAATTGCACTGACTATTCTGAGACATACCGCCCTAATAATTTCCGGGATGCGGAAATACAGTCTGGTTCGTTGAATCCAGTCATAAAAACGGAATGCCTAACGCGGACGGAATATGCCACATTTTGGATAACTAAATCAAAAGTAGGTCAGTACACTTGAATCAAAACATGACATCGACTAGTGTCTGTGAATATAAAGCCCCAAAAATTCAATATATGACTTGCACATTCTGCCTGTCTGTGGAAATCAGGCGCGGACTGGACACCGGGAGAACCGGGACAATTCCCGGTGGCCTGGCAGCCGATTTTGCCCCACTATTTAATATCATTATTGTATAATTGCCTGACGAATGTACTAAAGCGATCATTTGCGAATCCGCCATTTGATAATTAAATCTCTAATAAGTGATGAATTGTTAGTCATGACTCGCGCGCTCTCCGCGCCTCCGCCAAACGGTTTGGATCAGACTCAGAGTAATCAATGAGAGAGAGAGAGAGAGAGAGAGAGAGAGAATACAGTGGACAGCTGGAGCAGAGAAGCAGAACTACTGTTCAGGCTTTCAGGTCAGTTTCATCTGTAAAGATGCTTTTTTGTCTTTGTTTTTTTTTTTATTTAATCAAGCAGCAGCACGTTGCTCATCAGTCATCACTCAAAATACTATATAAAGGACATCATTATTATCTGTTGTAATGCTACAGTAGGAATTTATCTGAAAAAAAAATCCGATTTTTTTATAG
Source organism: Carassius carassius (assembly GCF_963082965.1). NCBI lineage: Eukaryota > Metazoa > Chordata > Actinopteri > Cypriniformes > Cyprinidae > Carassius > Carassius carassius. The sequence goes on from NC_081763.1 coordinate 12,602,406, forward strand.
GTTTAGGGGGAGCTACGACAGACAACAACACAACCCTTACGAAAATTAACATTTTAATATTTAACTATAAATCCAGAGAAAATGGTTACTATTGTTTAAATGTGGTAACCAAAAATGTAAAATTATTTTACAAATGTATTTATTTAAAAATAAATACAAATCCATTTGCAAAAAAACAAAAACATAACAAGGTTATTTTACTTTTATATAGGCTAATAAAAGCAAGGTTAATTTTTGTAAGGGAAAAACATGACTCATGTACAGTATTAGGATTTTTCTATAAAGATATTGTAGTATTGTAGAGTATTGTATTGTAAAGTATAGTTTTGTTCAATCTTGAGTATTAAAGTCACGAGAGAGATGGATAACAGGGCAAAATAAAGAGACTGAAGAGAAAAATGGAAGTGAAGGTGCAGTTCAGGAGAGAACTTTTAATTATTTTGCATGTCCCCAAATTAAAGATTTAAACCTTTTTTTTTTATGTCAGGTCCATACAAAAAATAGTTTTGTCCATGAATTTGTTTGTATGAGTTTGAATTTTCCAGTCTGAATTTTTTTCCCAGTCTGCCCCTCCTGTAAATTAATGGCAAAGACATGGTTTCATTTACTACACATAGGCCTACTGAAGCTCGCAGTGTTTTCAACCTCTGCCATCTCAATATAGGAGTACACGAGCACATAAACATAATTTCTAGAACTGCTCTGTGTCACTTCATGTGCATTTTACTTATTTTGAGAAAACTATCATCATATACAGAGACAGCAGTTTCAAAAAAACACCAATGTTTCAGGAGTTTATTACACAGAATACGTCACATGCTTATTAGATAACTGTATTTAAGTTCATGTATATGCTTTTATTTATTATTCTTTAATTTTCACAAATTTAGAAAAGTAATCAAAAAGTACTCAAAAGTAATTAGTTACATTACTTTAATAAAGTAATTGAAAAAGTTACACTACTATTACATTTTAAACAGGGTAACTTGTAATCTGTAACCTATTACATTTCCAAAGTAACCTTCCCAACACTGTTTACAACTTACACCTCCAAATAACGGTAAACCGTGATCTCGGGGTTTTTCACTATGTGGGTGAAGTCTGTGTGATACACGTCAGCACTGATTGTTTCTTGTGGGCGTCTCCGCTAATTGTCATCAGCAACAGCTGTCACTCATTACTCCTCCCTATATATTGCCCTGTCTAATGTCTTGTGTTTGTCAGAGTGTTGTTTCCTGTTCCTCGTCTCATGTTTTGTTCTCTTTGTTGTTTCTGCGATTGGATGTCCGTGTCTCCTAGGCACCCTGTCCACTCATCGCATCTCACCATTGGATAATCACTTACCTTTTGGCTCGCTTCCCCCGCAGTTCCTGTGTCACCCTCTCCTGCTGCCAACTCATCACTGCACTTCGGATCCTCCACTCACCTGCATCTTCTCGGACTGTGTATCCCCGGCCAAGTATCACCTGTGTTTCCATCTTCTTGTACTGTGTGTCCTTCATTATATTAAATATCTTATTACTCGCACTTGCTTCCTGCCACTCCTTTCACCAGTCGTTACATGCAGGAAGTTGTGTACCTTGTGTAACTTCTTCCCTTCTACCTTGAATATGGTCTGTAACATGATTTAGCCAGAGGCAAGTTATAGGGAGAAACTTGGTGGGATAACAGAAATAACCTTTTTTAAATAAGAAGTCGATTTTTTTTTTTTTTTTTCAAAACATAAAATCAATCATTCGTTCTGAAAAGTGCAAAGTTGATTGTGATTTAGCTTCATTTTGAACGATTTTCATTGGCAAAACAAAATAGACAAACTATTTTTGTCTAAATGTAATTTATTAACATATTGTTAGTTTAATAGGCTATAAAAACAATGTCACACACACAACCGGTAAAAACCAGATATCAAGTCAAGAATTGCTTGTATCATGCGTCTCAAATTATGTGCCTTTCTTTCTTCTGCCTCAGGCTTTTTATTTCAGAAATATTACTGCCACAAAAATGTATAAATCTTCAGTATTGGAATTCTTTTTCTCACTCTCATTATTCCTGCAATCAGTCTCAACCAGGAGCTCAAATTTCTTATAAAGCCAACTGGAAACTACTGGAATAGGCTTTCATGCCCACTTTGTGTCAACAACAACGTAATTTCATCCTGCAACATTTTTCATTTCAGTCTGGCAGGTCTACGTGATAGAAAAGAGACAGCATGCTTATTTATTTATTTTCCATAGATTGAAAAGCACAACTGCTAATCTCCTGGATCATTTGCCTAGAGACATATGGCTCGACATCACAAATCAAGATCTTGCACTCATGACAGAGAGACAATGTCTGCTGGTTTAAACACTAATGTAAATATATTATCTCAAAGCTTCCTAAGTCCTTACAGCTATTATGAAACGACAGGCAATCTTTAAAGTGTTGTGGACATTTCTTTTTTTATATTTTGCAAGTTTTTGCACAGATGTTTTAAAAATAAAATTTAATTATGTACTTAAGTAAAATTTACTTAACTAAGTTATGTTAAATTAGAAAAGGAAATCGATAAATTTAACGAGGCCAGTTAGAGTTTGATGAGTAATTTCTACTGAATTACTTGAAGTATACTCTGCTTTACTCAAACACAGTGTAACACACACACACACACAAATTGTGCTATTAAAGCATGGGGTTTACTTACAAACATGAAAGTAAGCAAGGAGAAGGCTTGTAATCCTATTTAAGATAAAATGTGCACTCAATATAGTTATTACCTAAATGAACAGAGACCTCAATACTTGGTACACAACAGACAATGACGGTAACAATCAGTGAATAGTGTTTGAGTATGAATGATCCATTTTGAGTAGAAAATGAACTCCAGATGTCACAAAACAGCAAGTTACCTAACAACAAAAGCAAACATAAAACAGTGTAAATAGAAATTAAAAACATAAAAAATAATGTAACCTTATTAATTATTCATGTCTCAGTGCATGATGGGAACAACGGGATCATAACATTGATATTTAGGTAAAGAATCCTTGTAAAAATAAAAAACAATTCCAAGTAAAATATACCTGTAAGTTAAAACTTTAATTTCTACAAATTTAAATGGAGTACAGTTGTTTTAACATGATATTTATTTCACCACAAAATCATTTTTTATCAGTAAACTGCTATCTGACATTCTTTTTTGTAGGCCACTTGATGTCATCCTACAGTTGTTGGGTAGAAAAGAGACAGCAACATCCTCCTTGGCCCACGGCACTTCCTAGAATTGTCTGTGACAGACTGTTACAGTGTCTTTTGTAACTGGTAGTTAGCTGTTACTCTGTGTTAAATCCTGTAGTAGGACAGGTGTCCAGGTTTTACACTGGATAAATTAATAAAGCAGAGTACTGACACATAACCTGGCAAGGACCTTCATTCACCAACACAGACCGCCTTGCTAAAATGCACATATGTGGGAGATGCGGAATGTAACAAAAAGAACAATGTTAACAACTGGAGGATGGAAGATGCTGTGATCGGAGCTGTGTTTTTGTTGTGTCTCGTGGGTTTCACAATAATGGACATGGAATGTTGACAAATACGTAAAGCGATTGAAAGAATGGAAAAAAGACATCTCCAATGACAACTGGCAGGGCTACATTTGCTACAAGTGCCTTCATTTCAGCATCCGCCCATTTATCACTGTTCATCATACTTGCGAAATAAGTTGTCAGAAATGTTTTCAGTACGTTTACGCAGCATTTTAAATCATGGCGGTTGAGGGCGTTTTTGAATGTGTCTGGCCAATCAATGTCTACTTACATCCAAATAGTACCAGTTGTGCTGGTTAGAACCTGCTCTGGAGAAGGAGCTAATTTGGCTCTTGAAAAAGGCAGTCTGGAACTAAAATCGCACCTAGTTCTGGCGGTGCGAAAACGTCCAAAAGTGGGTAGTTCCACACTTAGTTCTGGTACTATGAAAAGGTTCCCGCGGTGCGAAACGCCCTAATTACACTTAAGGCACTTTTTTATGATTTACCTCTATTTCAGGCCTCTCGTTCCACATAGATGTAGCATATAAAACAATAGGAAGTATTAAATGGGCCCCCTGGAGGGCAGATATGATTATAGGGCAACATTCAGACACTTCTCAGTGCCAGAGCTCTCTCCTCTCTAACTTTTCTAAAATGTTTTGAAGTTTTCTCTCCACAATGAATCATACTCAGACTTTCTCAGTCACCGGAGTACCTTTGTGACTTTCCCTTCATGTTATTTGAAAAAGAAACCTCTGAAACGCAATCACTTCTTTTCAGCTCACTGAAATGCGATCATTCATCTCTCGCACCTTTTCTAGCCTTTCCCTTGAATCTACTTTTGGTAACAGATGGTCTGATGGTTTATTGATTATTTCTGCTTTTGTGGCTTGTATGTATTGGACATTTTTGGGGTTTTGCTCTAGTCTGTAGATGCTTTCTTTGAATCAATCAGATTTTTAATATTAGACTACTGTAGATCATGTCGTTAATGAATTTCAAATTAACCCAGCCATATTTGTGGCATCAGATGTTGCATTACGGGAAAATAACTAAACGGCTGCATTTTTATGTTTTTCAAGAATTTATCTATAGAACCAGAAGAACAAACTTGCAGATGTTTTTGGACATTTAACTCTATAAGGCCTAAGGTCTGTTTATTTTTAGCAAGTAAAATGCCTTTTTAATCATATTGTAAAAAATAAATAATAATAAAATAAAAAAAATGCTTCAGGTTGTTCTTGCTGTGAAAACTTTACTTATTTAATGAAGTAAACATATGACTAACTTTTATATTATAAGTTATGTTTCAAAATGGATTTACTGGACTGAAGCAACTTGGGTTGACTTAATTATTCATACATCATTATTATTATTATTATTATTATTATTATTTAATCATGTAAAAATTGAATATATTAAATATATTACACCAGGCTTTTGAGGAATGTTTATTTGTTCTGATCTCTCAATCATCATTGTATTGTACTGCACTGCATGAGTTTTGAACCAGGCCCTTCATCGGTTACCGTTCAAGATGTTGATGCTTTTACGCCTCTTCAGGTGCGTCTGTCCCCGAGATTGGTTTGCAGTGATCGACCTTAAGGACACATACTGTCATTTATCAATCCTTCTGCGCCACAGACCATTTCTGCAGTTCGTATTCGAAGGGCATGCATATAAGTACATATTCCTGCCCTTCACACTGTCCCTGTCTCCCCGTGTCTTTACAAAGGTCGCAGAGGGGGTTCTGGCTCCCCTCATTGTTCGCATCCTCAACTATCTCGACGATTGGCTTATTCTAGCACAGTCTCAAAACCAGTTGTGTGAACACATGGACTTGGTACTCCGGCACCTCAGCCTGTTGGGCCTTCAGGCGAACTGAGAATAGAGCAAACTCTCCCCGATGCAGAGGATCTTTTTTCTCGGTATGGAGTTGGATTTGGTCAAACAAACAGCGTGCCTCAAAGAGGAACATGTGCGGTCGTTGCTAGCCTGCTTGAATACGTTCAAGGGCAGAACAGCGGTCCCACTGAAACTTTCTCAGAGGCTCCTGGGTCACCGGCTTGGCTCCTCAGCGAAAACCTGGTATGCATTGCACCTGCTACCGCCTTATTCTCACGCTGTGATCAACTGCAGCTGGATGCAATAATTGCATGCCAATGTGCATTGCCTTGTTTAGTTTACGCTCAAAGTAGTATGGTCTATCGAATCGCTATCCCAATTCAGTCACCGACTTGACATCTCTGTTCCCTCATTCAGGGAACTAGGGTTACCATATGTAACTGAGACATTTTTTTTTCTTTGACTTCTCTCAGTTGAAAAATGAAAAAAATTTATGAACACAATACAAACAAAAATCCTGTCATACAAGATAAACTAGTGTGTAAGATTTAAAAAATAATCCCCAGTAATACAAATTACTAGTTCTAAACCTTTTTCCCTGATACTCAGTTCAGTTTAATTAATTGAATTATTTACAAATTTTAAAAGACCATAAACCATAATCTCAAGCTGAATCCTCACATATTTATAGTGAGCCTGGTTGAATGTTGCTTGATGAGCTGAGAAAATTGCCCAATGATAAGTAGTCATTTGACAGTTTCCCTCCACCTGTGTTCTGGTAAACAGGGGAGAGGGTTGTTTGTTTATCAGTCACTTGCAGTAGTGAGATGGTGTGTGTGTGTGTGTGTGTGTGTGTGTGTGTGTGTGTGTGTGTGTGTGTGTGTGTAGGAGGTGAGCGATCAGCCTTAAACGGATTCACTGGAATACAAAACCAGCTTGACAGCAGTACACCATGACTGCCTCCGACAAGTATTTTCTAGCAGATATTACAACAGTTGTTACAGCTGAAACACAATGCAGCTGTCGTAGAGGGATGTGCTTTTATCCACTGGTATAATTGATTTGGCACACACTGAAGTCAATATGAAATCAAAACTGGCCCTTGCTTTCTTAATGCATGTTGCTGGTCTTATTGTGATGGATTCATATTTCTTTCTCAGTAGATGTCAGTCTGACAGCTTGGATAGAAAAAATAACCAAACAAAATAAATAAAAATAACCAAACTACTTCAACTGCCATCTGATGCAAGCTACAATCACCACACAAAACTAACATACAGTAGCAAACACAATGATGCAACAGGATGCCATGAAATTATTCAACCTCCCGAAGACCCCCAGAGATAATACTCCCAGAGTAATAATTTACAGATCCTAGCTTTTAAAAAAGTGTTGTTGTTGTTTTTTTTGTTGTTTTTTTTTAATGCATCTATAACAGTTAGTTGCATATGAAAAGTGATTATGTCCATATATAATGTAATATTAATCTAATAGTTACATGTATATTCATTTGTTTGTATGGTAGGGTATAAAATTGTGTTAAATCCCAATTGAGCCTTTGGAAACTCTATAAAAAAATAATAATTAATTTGAGCTGTTACACAAAAGTTAAGTAGCAAATATAGCCAGCAAAAGAGCTCTCACAAAAGCTATAGAGAATAATTTGTTTTATTATGTAAGTCTATGACTACAAAATGATTCCAAAGACAGTAAAAGCTCCTAAAGACACAGCTGGCAGCCTTATTCATAAATGTGAAAAAAATAAAAAAACTTTTGAGGGTGTTGAAGAAAAAACACATTATAGTCAATGGGAATAAAATGTTTGATCAGAGAAACTGAGAAAAATCCTCAATTTTACTGCCAACGACTTGCAAGATGATCGCAAGAGAAAAGCATTTTAATGCATAGTATAAGAACAACTATAGACAAACATGCCCTTCATGTCAGAACATATTGCCGAATTCCGAAATCTGTTTTTTTTACCCATGGATCAGCGGTATGTCTAGTGCAAAAAAGCAAGGATTATGAGCAGAACAACACCATCTTATGTAGCTCTTATGTTTACTTTCATTGTACTCGCACTGCCACTTTTTTAATATTCCTTCATGTTACTCTGTGACACTCTACAATGACATTTTGGACATTGCTCTACTCAGGAATACATCGGAATGTGTGCTGCTCTTAAGTTTATTTATTGCATCTGCACTGCCACTTTAATTTTCCTTCATGTAGCTCTGCGTCACTCTACAATTACATATTAGACATCGCTCTACCCCAGTAATCATATTAGTACCTCAGGACTACTAATGAACACTATAACACTTAACATTGTTTACCTATTGTATCTGTTACTGCCACTTATGTGTATGCAATGCTCTGTCCGTGTCTTTCTGTCCATGGGCACTGAAGTCACTCAAAAATCTCAGTGCTCTCCACATACGTCTATGTCTTTTATGTCTTGTTATTGTCACTGTATGCATGAGTCTCGTCACAAGCATTACAATGCCCAGTTTTCCCCAGTGTTAACTATGCAAATGACAAATAAATACCTCTTGACTCTTAATCTCCATGATCAAACATAGAGGTTGAAAACTTATTATAAAACTTGTTATGGGGGTGCTTCACGGATGCAAGAAATTAAGATTCCCACTTTATGAAACTGGATTCTTTTAATTTTGAATGTCACTTACTTGTCCAGTAAATTCTATAAAGTGTTCATGAAATGCTGAAACTATGTTCATAAATCAACTTGCATTAGATCCTGTATGATTAATATGCTAATTTAAAGGTTATGGAAAAGTGGTCAATCATGTAGGCTTTACTTGTTTGGCATGAGTTCATTCCACATTGTTTCCTTTATTCTGAGCTCACACCTTCTAAGAAAAAGAGGGACAAATATTATCTGGACCGAGCGAGAGTAAAAACTTAATAGTCAATGGGATGCATTAAACATTAATGAAATACCACTTTCACCCCCACAAACTATACTGTACATCAGCTCACCCAAATGAAACTTCTGAAACAGGTCATTATGTGTCACAGACCATTTAGGATATTTTGGGTATGCCGGGTTTGTATATATATAATGTATATATAATATCTGTTCAGCATGCAATGCAAGACAACACAGCAGAATGGATTGACTCTGATATATTCTTACCGTGAGATACACTTTAGGTTCTCGCCCCAGGAAAGAATGCCCTTCAGGATGTGGGATAATGTATAAGGGAACTTCTCAGATAATTCCTCTCATCTCCATGCCATTGAGAGCCAAAATGGAAATGGGTAAGAAAAATGAGATTTCGAATGAAAGCAGGTTCACACTGCATCCCTCTCCAGCCAAAATGTTCAGTCCAGCAGTATGCTACATATACTGTATTACAGTTCAATTGAGATTTTGGTCCAATTCTTAATATTAACTACAGTAGTTGCTTATTATCATTGCCTATTATTAACATGGCTGTTTATTAGTACTTATAAAGCACATATTCTGCATGACCATATTCTACATTCCTAATCCTAATCCATAATTTGTTGAGGCGAAAGTTGTAGTTAATGGGTTTTTAGTAGCGAGAACTGGACCTTGAAATAAAGTGTAACTCAGATATGAACAAATCACAAAATTATATATGACACATTTACTGGCATACAGTGGCTATTTCTTGGGTTTCTTGTCTTGAAAGAAAGAACGGTCAAAAGAAAGAAATAAGAGAAACAAGAAAGGACATGATGAAATGAAGATAAAAGAAAGAAAAAATGAGAAACATATATATAATTTATATATATAATTTGTAAATGTTATAAACATTATACACACACAAAAATGATGACAGCACCAAAGAATTAAAGTACAAAAGAAAAAGAAAGCAAGAAAAGAAAAGAAAAACAAAAAGGATGAATATATAACATTATGCACATTATTTTTTATGAAAGAACAAAATAAAAAATAAAGAAAGAGAGAAAGAATACATACATACATACATACATATATATATATACATATATGTATGCATGTATGTATGAGTAAAGCTGGAACTGCCACAGTCATATCAGCTAACAGTCAGTGTGAGGGGAGAAGCCAAACAAAAGACTGTGGGAAATATGATTGCACTTGTAAAGGGCAGCACACTTTAAGGCATCTCTCAACCGAAACTAATGTTGCTCGTATAATTAGATGAAATATTCCATGGCTTAAGCCAGCAAGGAGGAATATAAGTGACTTTAAATTAGTCTGCACTCACAAAAAGAGGTGCTTTCTTTTTACCTTGCTCAGCATAACATCCAACTTCATGAAAGAGGTCAGGGCTTTTCCAAGAAGCACAGGAAATAAATAGACGGTATCTTTCACAAAATTGCTTTAAAAGGGAAAATAACACCTACACAAATTAATTTCAGAGCAAATCTTGGCTCAGTATTTAATGATAGTTTAGCAGCCATTTACTGTAACTGCAACATGATGCTACATTAAAGGGAGTATTAACGCCAAACGATCCATCTAATGGCAAATGCAACTCATTAAATTAGTGTGTGAATATAAATGCTTCCATTAAATAGGCCAATTGTGTGAAGCATAGCAGAACACAGCACAAGTTGATAATTCTTAAAGGAATAGTTCACCCAAAAATAATAATTTGCTGAAAATTTACTTACCCTCAGGCCATCTGCCAGTCATTATTAAATATAATGATATCATCTAAATAGGTAGTAGCATATGCAGCATGGGGCTGTAGAATCTCATCCATGAGACGCTGGAAGGTGGCCGGTGCCCCGAACAGCCCGAACATAAGGGTAACAAATTGGTGTAATCCGAACGGCCTTGTGAAAGCTGTCTTTTCTTTGGACAATGGAGACAAAGGGATCTGCCAATATCCCTTTGTTAAGTCCAGTGTCGAATAAAAACGAGCCGTACCGAGCCGATCAAGCAGTTTGTCAACCTGCGCCATTGGATACGCATCATACTTTGACACAGCATTCACCTTGCAATAATCCAAACAAGAAACTAACTGAGCCATCCGTTTTCAGAACTAAAACTATCGGGCTCGCCCAGTTTCTGTTGGATTCTTCTATCACTCCCATTTCAAGCATCGTGCCTAATTCAGCCTGAACTACTGTTTTCTTGTGTTCAGGCAAGCGATACAGCCAACTGCAAACCACCATGCCCAACTCTGTCTAGATATGGTGCTGAATAAGGTTAGTACGGCCAGGTAGGGGTGAAAACACGTCTGCAAACTCGGCTTGCAACTTAGCTAAATCAGTGAGCTGGGAGGGCGAGAGGTGATCTCCACCTGGGGCCAGAACGAGAGATTTTGTTTTGACATTCGCCTCTGGCCCAAGATCCTCCTCTGCACTAATCACCATCGCCAGCATCACTGATTCTGCCTCATTCCATTTTTAAGGAGACTGAGGTGGTAAATTTGATGTGCTCCGCTCCTACCAGACCGTACTACCTCATAATCGAGCTCCCCAACATACCGTGTGACCTCAAACGGTCCTTGCCACTTTGCAAGTAATTTAGAACTTGACGTTGGGAGAAATACAAGCACTTTATCTCCCGGTGAAAATTTTCGCAACTTAGTCCCCCTGTTATACAGCTGGCTCTGTCTGTCCTGGGTTTGCAACAAATTCTCCATCGATAGCCGCTCCAAAGTGTGGAGTTTTGTTCTCAAGTCCAGTACATACTGAATTTCGTTTTTTCTTTGAGATGGTCCATCCTCCCAAGTTTCTCTTAGGACGTCAAACACCCCATGGGGCTGGCGTCCATAGAGAAGCTTGAAGGGGGAAAACCCTGTGGAGGCTTGCAGGACCTCTCGCACAGCAAACAACAGGGGTTCTAACCATTTATCCCAATTCTTGGCGTCTTCCTGGACGAATTTATGAAACATGGACGTAAGCGTGCAAATAAAACGTTTGACCAGGTCATCGGTCTATGGGTGATAGATGCTGGTAAGAATCGATTTAACACCCAGTAATTCGTAAAGTTTGCGTAAGTGACATAAACACCATGCCTTGATCAGTGAGGATTTCCTTCAGAATCCCCACTCAGGAGATTAAATGAAACATTATAAAAATCCACTATGACTAATGCAAAACAATGTCCCCTTGCTGATCACTCTAATGGCCCGATGAGGTCTACACCAATTCTCTCGAAGGGGACCTGCATTAATGGGAGGGTGCTCAAAGGTGCTTTTGGGGTGGACGGTGGGATTACCAACTGACATTCAGGACAAGATGCGCACCACCTGCGCACATTCTCATGAATTCCCGGCCAAAAGAATCAGGTCATGAGGCGATTTAGTGTCACTGCCTGTCCTAAGTGCCCCGCCATTGGATTAGAATGAGCTGCTTGGAAAAGCATTTCCCTGCGGCTCCTTGGAACTAATAACTGGGTTTTATCTTCTTTTGTCTGAGCGTCTTGGGTCATTCTATACAACCAATCTTTTATAATAGCAAAATACGGATAGGTAACTGTGCGGGCAGGTTGGAGAGGCTGACCGTCAATGGACCTGTTCAAAAGCATGTTTTAACATCTCATCCTGAGACTGCTCCAGGGGAAAGTAATTGCGCTCCGAGTGAATGAGTCTCTCGATTTCACTCTGTTCCCCTGAAGCAGAACTCAATGGTCCCCATTCAGTCTCTCCCACCTGCACTCGCGTGCCCCCTTCCAGTGCATTTTCCCCCCAAGAGGCATCCGTGCACAAACAACCCAATAATTCAGTAAACACTGGCCAATTCGTTCCCAAAATTATCGGATGCCAGAGGTGTGGATTGACTGCCACCTCAACACTATGTTTTTGTCCCCGGAGTTGGATAATGACAGGCACTATGGGATATTCCACCACATACCCATGCACACACCACACCCTTACCAAGCGGCTTGTATCCAATGTCTCAGGTTGAATCAGGCTTTGGTGGATCAAGGTTTGGTTACATCCTGAATCAACCAAGGTCTGATAGGTACCCCCCTTGATACTCACAGGTATTTGGTACCAGCCAGCTTGACCGGGGGCAGCCTGTAGGACATCCGGGACCCACCTCCATTACTGGACACCTATCTACACAATGCTCCGGGTCCCCGCAACGCCAACAGGCAGGCCCAGATCTCCCTGCCGCTCTAGTGGCAGAGAGTGGGGTAAACGATTGGTGTGGAGAGAGCGGAGAAATAGGAGCGGCGTCCGACCTGGCAGCAGTCAGTCCTGCCCCCCTGGGCTGGGATCTCAGACTTGCGAACTTACCCTGGTCAGTCCCACCCTGCCTCCGGGGTGGGACTCGAGGAGGGGCGGGTGTATGGGACCTAGGTAGAGGGATAGGTCAAGAGAGAAAAGGAGGGGGGGAGAGAGGGACAGATGGCAGAGGCTTGCCGACCCCTGGGCACGCCACCATGTGGTCCTCCGACATGGGATGGTGGCACTGGACCCACTCTGCTGTCTTCTTAGGGAGCTGAGTGATAAACTGCTCCAGCACCACGCGGTCGAGGATCTGGTCCACGTCGCTTCCCTCAGCCAGTAGCATTTGCGGCCGGAGTCCCGGAGCTGTTGGGCCATCACAAAGGGCCAACCAGACTCCAGGAAGCGGAATCACTGGCGATGCTGCTCTGGGCTCAAGCTGACCCACTGGATGTTGGCCCTCTTGAGGTCATCGAATACCAGGAGGTTCTGTACCGGCAGCTGCTGTGCCGCCACCTGAGATTAAACATAAAACATAAACATAAACACAGTCATGTAATCACTTTCGTTGAGGTTTCCAGCCCAGTCGCGATCCCACCAGTCAGCAGTCCTTCTCTCTCACACAAACTCCTGTTTCTCCTGGCATTATATACTCTCTCCACACCAATTACTGAAACAAGACACAAGTGTTGGTTATTTGTGTTTAACCCACTCACTCACCGTTCGTCTATCGACTGTCTCTCCTGTTACAGACTTCGCTGAACCACGCCCCCTTGCCCCAAAGACCTAGTCAACCAGATAATGAACACTATTAAAAGCAATTATTATATGATGCAATCACACTTGTAGCAATATTTGGTAGTTCTGTATGTTGTTTCAGGGTTAGGATCATCTGAGGTCCTCTGAGGGGTTGGCATCATCTCTTCTCAAGTGTTCTGGAACCAGACTTAAGCTTGTGTAAATCCTAGTTACCACGCTGTGTAAATCCTGTGGCAAAAAAAGAGAAACAAATAGAGAAATAATTAGCGTAGCTGCTGTTCCAACCAAGTAAAATTAATTAGTTTAACCCAAGCTAAAGAATAATAATGCGCATTTGATCAGATACGACTGCAGTCACAATAATACTCTGATATTCCAGAGTTTGGGAGCCAAATGCGAAAAAACTCTACCTCCTTTAGTGGACTTTGCTATCCTAGGAACTACGAAAAGTCCAGCATGGCTAGTTAGATATGCAGGAGCTAAACCATTTTGGACTACCTGTAGCTTGTTTATTGAAGATGCAGGACAGCCACCTAGAAGTGCATTACAATAGTCCAGTCTAGAGGTCATGAATGCATGAACTAGCTTTTCTGCATCAGAAACAGATAACATGTTTCGTAGCTTGGCAATGTTTCTAAGATGAAAGAATGCTGTTTTTGTAACATGGGAAATATAGTTTTCAAAAGCCAAGTTGCTTTCTAATATAACACCGAGATTTTTCACTATAGAGGAAGTAACATTACATGACTCTAATTGCAAACTGTAATCTACGAGATTATGTGTACTGTTTTTTGGTCCAATAAGTCTTATCTGAATTTAATAGGAGAACATTATTGGTCAGCAAATCTTTTACATTTTTAACACACCTTGTTAGCTTAGATAATTTAGAAGTTTCATCTCGTTGAAATATATAGTTGAGTATCATCAGCATAACAGTGGAAACTAATCCCGTATTTTCTTATAATATTACCAAGGGGCAACATGTATGTTGAAAATAGCAGAAGACCTAGGACAGATCCTTGTGGCACTCTATGTTTTACTGGTGATAAATTAGATGACTCCCCATTTAAATAAACAAAGGGGTAGCGATCGGACAGGTAGGATCTAAACCATCTTAGAGCCTCTCCTTGAATACCTGTATAGTTTTGTAATCGATCTATGAGTATGTCATGATCTATGGTGTCACACACAAAAAACAAAAAGAGAAAGGAAAACTAGCAATGAGATGCAGCCTTGATCTGACGCAAGAAGCAAGTCATTTGTAATTTTAACAAGTGCAGTTTCTGTGCTATGGTGGGGCCTGAAACCTGACTGAAATTATTCAAGCAGGTAATTTTTTTTAGAAGAAGGAGCACAGTTGAGCAGACACAACTTTTTCAAAAATTTTAACTAAAACTAATCAGAGTTTTAGTTAACTATACATTATAATACTGATGCATACATTGCATAATATAGCATAGCATAGCATATAGGCTTAAGTACTGTATAAGTCTTACACAGGTTGTCAAAACAGGAAGTAAGAACAAAAAAGGTTGACATGTCCCTTTGCTGCTCTGAAATAACTAGTATGGATATGTTTAGAATTTGGGTAACATAAGCCAACCCTAGATCAGTGCTCTGTATCTATACTGATGTGGGTGATGCCTTCAAAGAAGTGTTTCTTTCAGAGCACCCCACACTCTTGAGGCTAGCTGCATCTTTGTTAATATATAAGATAATAAGAGCCTGGCCCGATCTTCTCATCGATCTTCTCAAGAGAAGTTTCATTACTGTACAGATGCCAGTGACTCGACCCTAAGCCTTTGACGGTTAAAAGAAAAACCTTTGAGAATAGCTTTTAAGATTTTTCATGGTTTCTCTAGCAGTTTATATCAGCAAAAATACAACGAGTCTTAAAAAAGAATCCCTAAGGAAAGATAAATAGCTTGAGGTGGCATTGAACTTGAAGTTGTGATATAATGGCCAAACTTGATTGACAAGTGGCACTGAGTCCCTGAAGAGAGCTTGGGACCCACTGTTTTCACCTTTTTTTTTTTTTTTTTTTTTTTCTTGCTTGCATTTTAGTGCCTTTTATCTAGAGAAGAAAACATTCTTTGAGTGGGTTCTTCAAAGTGACAGCTCAAGTGAGTTTAACCTTTTGAATTCAGACCGCCATAAATACATCTTAAGTCTGAATCTTTCATCTCTGGACTGCATATACTTAAAGCATTTCTGTCATCAATTACTCACCGTCATATTGCGTATTGCTTCAAAACTGAATTACTTTCTTTTGTGCAAAACAAAAGAAAACAGTCTGATAATTATTTGCCGTAGTTCTGAAAGTCTCATTTATATTTACATACATTTAAATATAGCATATAAAGATGCATCATTACTGCATAAGGTCGGATAAAGGAGGACAGAATGTTCATTTTCAGTTGAACTATCCCTTACGAAAGGAAAATATATTTACCAATATATTTCTTAAAATATATTGTGATATATTGTAATATATTATATATTTTTATATATAAAAATATTTTATATATAAAATATTTTTTTCTAATATATTATATATTTGAATACATTTAATAATATATTGATGATACATATATGATATAATATATTGCAAAATATACAAATGATTGCCGCTTTCAATATATTGCAATATATTGGAAAAAATAAATATTAAATCCCATATATAAGAATATATGCCTTATATATTACATGATATTTTCCAATATACTGCAATATATTTTTGTTTCATAAGGGATGCCTTTAAGTAAAAGACATTAAAAAGCAAGTCAAGATACCTATATTACATGACAATCTGTTAGCAGAATAAAGTTTGCAGAGTCATTGCAGAATGAATGCATAGCAATTTGGTTGTTAGGAGACTTCAAACACCTGCTGATGGTAGAATTGGCATTTTGTTTCCTTATACAACGTCTTTCAGTTGTCCTCACTTTCACATTTGGCTCTTGTTGAGAATGTTAATTAGCAGTAGAGACATGAATTAGCACTTGTTAGCAGCGAGGATTGATCACACTTTCTGAATCATACAGAACACTTTTAAAACTACTTATATGAAAGCTTCTGCAAAAAATCATCCTCAAGAATCAGAATTTCCACTCTGACATTAAGAAAGCAGCCTATTAGAATTCAGAAACTATGCTAAAATAAAAACAAAGTAGATCTATAACTGGAACAAAATAGGATGATTGCAGTTCCATGTAAAAAGATTTTAGACCACACCACTGTGTCTTCTCTGTTCCTCTATAGGTCACATGTTTTGACAAATGCATTTCCCACACACCTAATAAAGTTTCCCTGGCTGGTTTGCCTAGCATATTGACCATATCTAATTAACTGCCATTAACAGCCTTCTGCTACTAGAGAACATTTTCTGAATTATTATACTGGAATACTACATCCCAAGGCCCTGGGGGTGTGGTTATGTCATATATTAGTTTTTGGTCTTACGCACCCTTAAAGCCCCAGGTCGCCATGATTTTGCCAAGAAAGACATGTTCCTGGATCAACATCTTTTGATGATCCTGGATTAACAGTATTGTCCAAAAATATAGATTAACCCAATCCCTACCCCTAAACTTAACCCTACCCATAATTAATTCCTAAAATCAGTGGGAAATTATAGCTGATTAACAAGGGTGTAGAAGCACCTAACCCTGATTGTAATCCTAAAACAGATATTTCCTGAAAAGTTATATCTCAACTCTAAATGGTTGAAAGGAATGTTGTTTAAGGATGTTGATCCAGGAACATGTTGTAATCACACTCACCAAAGCCCCATCAGTAAGGCTTAAGTACTCCTTTGAAACATTGCTTGTGTGTGTAGGAGAAGAACGAATGTTCTGCTTCTGCTTCATTTGGAAACAATGCGTTTATGGTGTGAAAATAAACAAATGAACTGGCAATATTGTGTCTAAAATGTATGTTGCCTAATACTGACGTCTTGTTTTCAGAACTTTTGTGTAAAAAGCAATATCATAAACCCATTGTTGATCTAAATATCTGCTGGTTTTGGAACAACAGTGTCACATGGGGATGTTTAAGCCTAACGGATATCATTTAGCATTATGATTAATGTTAGTAAAAATGGATTGGAAAATTATGTGAGTGAAAAAACAGACCCCCACTGCTTTCCTTGGTTGGTAGGGATAAAATCAGTGTCTTGGATTAAATCAAGAGAGAAAAAAGTGGATGCATGTTGAGTAATGACATGCTTTAGTGCTTTACTATAATAATCCTTTAGATAAGATATGTTCTCATATTCTATAATTAATGGTTTGTATCATCCATCTTTGTTTCAACAGACATTTACAGCCACGACAACAGCTATGATTACATGCTGCAATATGTTGATCAAATGTCAAGAACGCATTCACACAATGATTTCGATTTTGCTATGCAACAAGGGGAGGACAGAACCAGACATTGGTTGCCATGGAGAGACTGCTATTTGAGACAATGCCCTGAAACTGAACACAACCAAAATTCAAAGACTAAGATTTAAGTGGCTTTGTATGGCATTCCCTTTTTATTATAGTTTGTATTATAGTAAAACTGTAGTAACCCGTGTTTTTTTGGCGTGTTGACTACCATTTGTATAACCACAGATTTACTACAAATACCATGGTTAAACTACAGTTAATATAGCAAAACCATGGTTATTTTGTGGTTACCATGGTTTAACTATAGTAACCATGGTTTTTTGGTTTTATTTGTAGTAAATCCATGGTTGATTTTCGTAAGGGTTGAGCTTACTGTGCCAGTGTGCAATGAGCATGAGTGCGTACACAAACAGTTTAAGCTTGTTCTATCGGTCTGTTTTTGGTTTGTCTGTTTGTTTGTCAAAAAAGGCCTTTCATGCTGTAGGCTCATTACGGTATATGCATATTCTAAGATATAATCAAGTCAAGACACCTTTATTTATATAGGACTTTATACAATACAGAATGTGTCAAAGCAGCTTTACAGTGTCAAACATGAAATACAATTTTACTGATAATGCAAGAGGACAATAGAAAAATCAGTCAAAGTCAACTCATTATTGATTCAGTGATGTCATCTTCCAGCTAAGTTCAGTTCTCTTCCAATAGTGTAGTCAAGTCAAAAATGTTGCCAGAAATTGTGTCCCCAACTAAACAAGCCAAAGGCGACAGTGGCAAGGAACCAAAATGCTCTGGAGTTATTGGAAATGTTTGAATCAGAGGAACTGGAAACAATTCTATACAGCCACCACTGGAATCATGATCCATGAATAAATGGATCTGTTATGATAGTGTAGGTAATAATAAACATTGTCACTGTCGCTAAAAAAAAGCCTTATTAGTTTGTTTTATTTCACAATATCAGTCTTGTCTGGGCTAAAATTAGCCTACAGTATATGCATTAGCTATTACACTAGAATAAAAATAATAATAGCCATTATTGTTATTATTATTATTATGGCTACACTGAAGTAGGCTATTATTGATAACAGACGGGCTATAGTCTTCCAGCCTAGCATAGCCTACCTGGAACCGTGGCAGACTGAATTACAGCAATTGTATTGGAGAAGTCCACCTGTTTTTTTACGAATAGGAATTTTAGCTTAGCAATCGAATATAAAAACAACTAGAACAAAAGTTGCTAGGCAACATTGATGTGCATCGTCAATGTTGCGAAAGCAGAAATTAAACACTGTCTGTAATGCAAATGGTCAATTTGACCGCTTTGGCCATTCAAGGTAGAAATACTGAGAACTCTTTTGTTTTTTGTCATTTTAATAAAATAACAATGTTATGATAAAATATACACATTTAGGAATAGTCAGGGTATTATAGTTATATGGGTTTTATTTCAACAAAGTTATTACATTTTAAAATTCAGAAACAGTCAAAATGACAAAATGACAGCTTGGTAGTTCTAGTGTTAAACAGGCATTCAGGTTTTTGTATTCACTATGGCATTCATCATAGCTCCAAATACTTAAATATTTAGACTTAGACTATTTATTTTCTAACTTTATTACATTTTAATCTGGACTACTATATGCCCTATATTGTTTGATTCTTTATTGTTCAGTCAAACTTTATATTAAGGCTCCATTAGTTAACATAATTCATAGTTTAACATAAACTGCCAGTGAAAAATTATTCTAAACATTCATTAAAGGAACACTTTTTTTAAAATAGGCTCATCTTCATCCACTGACATTCAGGGCTGTAGCAGTCGTCTCTAGGTGCTGACTCACCATCTGGACTGGATACGGACTGTATCCAGGTGACTGCAGTGACCATCTGATCTGGATATGGACTGGATCTGGGTGGCTACTGTGACCTTGGAATAAAAATAAAACAGCCTAATATTCATGTAAATGCCATTCTTCTTATAACAAGTACATCGGGCGTTATGAGAAGTGTTCCCGGTTCTAGTTGACCTAATTAATGTAGCCTAACAATCCTTTAACAAATTTAAATTATATAAATGTGATAGTGTTTTATGTGTATGCGATGGGTCTTTAATCTAGATTTAATCTAGGAGTTGTACAAGTCTTCAGGACTTGTACAACTCCATAGTGAAGAAACAGCCAGGTAACATAATAAAAGACTCCTCTCACCCTGGACACAACCTGTTTGCACTTCTCCCCTCAGGCAGATGCTACAGATCTTTGTGCACTAGAACATAAAAACAGGTTTTTCCCCCATGCCATCTCCAGTTTAAACATCTAACACATGAATCATTACCTGTGTTCTGTAATTCATTTTCGTAAATCATTCTACATCTTTAATTATTGCCTTTCTCAAGTATTATGTAAAAACATATGCATCTCTCTTTATTTATAGAGTTCTATATAGAGTAAAAAAATGCACAAATCTGTACATAAATCAATCTACTGTTCCAGATTCATACATATTATTTATTGCTAATCTTCCTAATTTTATTTTATTTTTATTCTGTTCTCATTTCAGATGTGTATGTATGCATGTATGTATGTACCTTAAAAAATAAAATAAAATAGGTGCAGCATTGTGGCAACATAAACATATTTTAATGGCCTGGAGTCACAATTACACATCAAGAAATTAGGGATTATTTCAAGACATTTGTCATGTTTCCATCCTGAAATCTCGTTTTTTTTTTTTTTTTTTGCACCTCATAAACCTTACATTGCAAATTCCAAAACGTCATTTTAGAGCTAATACCAGAGGCTTAAGCCATTGATATGAAGGATAATGCAGTTATTAATGTAGCCTAATGTACTTGGAGAGAAAGAGAGATATATTAAGCATGTGTGAATACCTGCATTTGTGTGTCTCTCATCAGTGTTCACCCACAGAGCGTCTAATAGCAAATCTATAAGTTAAACTGCTTCAAGAAACTCATGTAGGTTTTCATCTGTGAAACCATTTTATTGCTAAATTCAAGGTGTATCGCTGACATTTTTTACCCTATTGTTTGTTATATTTATTTGCTCAAGGTCTTCTTGCATTTTGGATCTTTTACTGCTGTAGATACAGTAGCCCACAGTATAAAAATATATATATATTATGTACCTTTTTTTTATTGTGTTTGGGCCCCTGGATGAGCGAGCATAGGCCTAAAATGAGCCTATAATGCCTATGCTTAAATCCGGCCTTGCACACACACGGGTAACATCGACAAGACCGTAGCAAGAAACACTGAACTGAATACAACTTATATAAGAATCTAATGAGGGACAGACAGGTGAAGATGATTAACTAATAAAGACACAATGAGAACAAGAACATAACCAAATATGGGCATAAGGAACTAACTAATGAAAGAGAGACAGAAATGGGGTCAAATAAACACATGGGGGATGAAAACACAACAGCCAATGGAGGTGTAACATGCTGATACTTTTATTTTTTGTTAATTTAGCCATTGTATTGAAAAAACCCTTAGGGTTGTGCACTTGTGACACTTTGCTTGTTAATTTACATACTGTATTCCTCAAAACTTTTTCTATAACAAGTGTCATAGCATGAGATACAGAGTAATTTTCCCCCATGGCCTCTACGGAGGTTAAATACAAACCTATTTGCATTTAATGATCTTTGCTCATTACAAAGGCTGGTCCATCCTGTCAAAGCATCCTTCTTTTTCTAATTAACATTTTATTGGATTTTGAATGAAAGAGATTTAAAGATTAATCGTGTTGAAGAGCCTGCCGTGTTAATGCATATTAATATTGACTTGTAATAAGTCTGTGGACAATTCTTTCAGATAGCAGACTTGGCTATTGGAAGCTCTTTAGGTTAGCGGTGGTTCAGAAGTTGAACTGGAGTGTACACTCACCTAAAGGATTATTAGGAACACCATACTAATACTGTGTTTGACCCCCTTTCGCCTTCAGAACTGCCTTAATTCTATGTGGCATTGATTCAACAAGGTGATGAAAGCATTCTTTAGAAATGTTGTCCCATATTGAAAGGATCGCATCTTGCAGTTGATGGAGATTTGTGGAATGCACATCCAAGGCACAAAGCTCCAGTTCCACCACATCCCAAAGATGCTCTATTGGGTTGAGATCTGGTGACTGTGGGGGCCATTTTAGTACATAAAAACTCATTGTCATGTTCAAGAAACCAATTTGAAATGATTCGAGCTTTGTGACATGGTGCATTATCCTGCTGGAAGTAGCCATCAGAGGATGGGTACATGGTGGTCATAAAGAGATGGATATGGTCAGAAACAATGCTCAAGTAGGCTGTGGCATTTGAACGATGCCTAATTGGCACTAAGGGGCATAAAGTGTGCAAATAAAACGTCCCCCACACCATTACACCACCACCACCACCAGCCTGCACAGTGGTAACAAGGCATGATGGATCCATGTTCTCATTCTGTTTACGCCAAATTCTGACTCTATCATCTGAATTTCTCAACAGAAATCGAGACTCATCA
Organism: Carassius carassius; assembly: GCF_963082965.1. Classification (NCBI taxonomy): domain Eukaryota; kingdom Metazoa; phylum Chordata; class Actinopteri; order Cypriniformes; family Cyprinidae; genus Carassius; species Carassius carassius. The sequence continues at coordinate 12,624,597 of NC_081763.1, forward strand.
GACCAGGCAACATTTTTCCAGTCTTCAACTGTCCAATTTTGGTGAGCTAGTGCAAATTGTAGCCTCTTTTTCCTATTTGTAGTGGAGATGAGTGGTACCCTGTGGGGTCTTCTGCTGTTGTAGCCCATCCGCCTCAAGGTTGTGTGTGTTGTGGCTTCACAAATGCTTTGCTGCATACCTCGGTTGTAACGAGTGGTTATTTCAGTCAAAGTTGCTCTTCTATCAGCTTGAATCAGTCGGCCCATTCTCCTCTGACCTCTAGCATCAACAAGGCATTTTCGCCCACAGGACTGCTGCATACTGGATGTTTTTCACTTTTCACAAGATTCTTTGTAAACCCTAGAAATGGTTGTGCGTGAAAATCCCAGTAACTGAGCATATTGTGAAATACTCAGACCGTCCCGTCTGGCACCAACAACCATGCCACGCTCAAAATTGCTTAAATCACCTTTCTTTCCCATTCTGACATTCAGTTTGGAGTTCAGGAGATTGTCTTGACCAGGACCACACTCCTAAATGCATTGAAGCAACTGCCATGTGATTGGTTGATTAGAAATTGAACAGATGTTCCTAATAATCCTTTAGGTGAGTGTATGTGTGTGTGTGATATACATATGATATAATTAACTGTGAGATGCTAGTTTATGTGTACGTGATACATTAAAATGAGAGAATGAGATGATAAGGACCCAACAGCCTCTTCACAGAACTTTGAAACACTGTCATCAGTTCTGACCACAAGTGAACCCTTTCTTTTTTAATAATCCTCCTCTGTCTTTGATCCTTGTTGCGAACTTGCATATCTAAGAGTGTTTTGAACTTGCAGCCAACAATATCTAGACATGCTGAACAAGATTCAAATGAAAGGAATAGTTCATCCAGAAATGAAAATGTACTCATCCTGATGTCCTTCCAACCTCATATGACTTGTGAAAAAAAAACAAAATGAGAAGTTCTATTAATATAGTGTTCGCTCATTTCCATGAAATCAAAATGAAAAGGATCTAAAGCATTTAAACTTCAAAACAAGATACAAAAACACAATAAAAGTAGTCCATTTAACTTGTTCACGTCTTAATAGCTTATATAGCCATATGATTGCTGTGTGAGAAACAGATCAAAATGTATGGCAATATTCAATAATAATCTTTCAGTCCAATAGGCATTCAGGTAAACAAAGTCAATGAGTTGAACCGATCAGTCTGATTAGTAAACAAATCATTTGTGAACAAAATCAACCTGTTTATAAAAAAAATAAAATAAAATAAAAACAACTCTCATAGACACGCCAAGGAGTGCCATAGACTTAGACTTTTATAATACTTTAATGGAGCTTTTACATCTTTTCGAAGCTTTACGCCCTTTTGATACTTCACATTTGGTCATTCACATTTGTAACAACGTGTGGCTGAATATATGAACTTTTGTGCCTGAATAAATGAAGACCGAATTATAATTTTGTGGTGAAAGAATACTTTACATACCATTCTCAGCAGAGAAGACCATTATTGTAGAGATAAAATATACAATTATGATGCAAAACAACGTGGCACTTAACACACTTTAAAAAAGGGAAAGTGTTATAGGAAAATGTTCTATAAAAGTGTAAAGGTTATTGTTAACTTTAAGATTATAAAAATAATAATAATAATAAATAAGTTGCTATTATATGCTATAATAGTATATAAATACACCTAAATGCCACTAATCATAACAACATTAACTGATAAATGAATGCCATGAGTAGAGTTTGGGGCTGTCAAAGGGTTGGTAATGGTACAAAAAAAGTAAAACAACGAATCGATCAATTTCATAGTACAGTGTCCTCCACATGCTTCCTTGTGTATGAAATGCAATCCTTGCATTCCTGTCCACATTGAATGCTTTTTACTAATTATTTCTGTAATTCTCTCTGTCTCCAATCCCAGTACCACAGAAATTATGTCTTGAAGGCCAAATGGGTTCACTGTCCCATTTTTATCATCACCCTCCTCTATGAAAGAGGTTAAAACCCACTTCAGTTGCTACCCAAGTGACTCTTATCTTGTTGTAGCTGCATTGTGCTTCATGATATGAGAGAGCTGCCTTAAGACAGCCCACATTAAAATGGAGGCAATCAATCAGTATGGGATTACTAAAGGCAGCACACCTGCATAGTAGTGCACAGCAATTTGAATTTAATGAGCTTCTGCTTGAAAGAGAAGGAACCAGCATTTTCTGGTCCCTAAACTGAAGTATGAACAATTATTTCAAAGTCTCTTCAAAGTCTCACTAACCAAAGCTGCATTTATTTGATCAAAAACAACATAAAACTAATATTGGCTATAATTTTATTATAACTAAAATCATATAATTATAACTGTTATAAGTATTTATAATTCTGACTATACTGCGAATTTCAATACAATGAAGTCACTTGAATTGTTTTTATTTATTTATTTATTTTTGCAAATATAGTTAGGTTTGTTTAATATATTTATGTTTACTCAGAAGCCATTTTATGAAAACTTGAATACACAAAGTAACCTTAACTAGATTTTACCTTAACTAGAGGTGGCAAATTTGCAAGATTTGTTTCAAGTCAAGTTCACAAATTGAAATATGCAGTGTATAATTTAAAAATAATAATTATTTTCTATTTTAATATATTCAAATGTAAAATGTAATCTATTACTATTTACTTTCAACCGCCATTCATCCAGTCTTCAGTGTCACATGATCCTTCAGAAATCATTCTAATATGCTAATTTGCCACTGAAGAAACATATCTAACTATTATCAATGTTGAAAAACAGTTGTACTGCTTAATATTTGAATAGAAACCATGATATTTTTGTTTTGGATTTTTTGATGAATGGGGAGTTTAACAAAACAGCATTTATTTAAAATAGAAATATTTTGTAACATCATAAATGTCTTTACTGAAACCATTTTAATAGTGTATACACAATTATACTATTACACTACAATATTGTATTGCATGTGGTAACATTTTAGAATAGGGAACACATGTTCACTATTAACTATTTTTTTTCCTGGACAAATTCCTAATTTGCTGTTTATTAATATTTAGTAAGGTAGTTGTTATGATTAGGTATGACATAGGATTATGGAAAATATGGTCATGCAGAATAAGGCATTAATATGTGTTTTATATGTGCTAATAAACAGTCAGTATGCTAGTTATTTGCATGCTAATAAGTAGGGGAGAACAGGGGTGAAAGTACCAGTTTTCAGAGAAACATAAATTTAAAAGATAATGTTGTAGACAGAGATATATTTCTGCTGTGGCCATTAACTGTAGAAATTTTGTAGAAATGTACAACCCGAATTCCGGAAAAGTTGGGACGTTTTTTAAATTTTAATAAAATGAAAACTAAAGGAATTTCAAATCACATGAGCCAATATTTTATTCACAATAGAACATAGATAACGTAGCAAATGTTTAAACTGAGAAATTTTACACTTTTATCAACTTAATTAGCTCATTTAAAATTTAATGCCTGCTACAGGTCTCAAAAAAGTTGGCACTGGGGCAACAAATGGCTAAAAAAGCAAGCGGTTTTGAAAAGATTCAGCTGGGAGAACATCTAGTGATTAATTAGGTTAATTGATATCAGGTCTGTAACATTATTAGCTATAAAAGCTTTGTCTTAGAGATGCAGAGTCTCTCAGAAGTAAAGATGGGCAGAGGCTCTCCAATCTGTGAAAGACTGCGTAAAAAAATTGTGGAAAACTTTAAAAACAATGTTCCTCAACGTCAAATTGCAAAGGCTTTGCAAATCTCATCATCTACAGTGCATAACATCATCAAAAGATTCAGAGAAACTGGAGAAATCTCTGTGCGTAAGGGACAAGGCCGGAGACCTTTATTGGATGCCCGTGGTCTTCGGGCTCTCAGACGACACTGCATCACTCATCGGCATGATTGTGTCAATGACATTACTAAATGGGCCCAGGAATACTTTCAGAAACCACTGTCGGTAAACACAATCCGCCGTGCCATCAGCAGATGCCAACTAAAGCTCTATCATGCAAAAAGGAAGCCATATGTGAACATGGTCCAGAAGCGCCGTCGTGTCCTGTGGGCCAAGGCTCATTTAAAATGGACTATTTCAAAGTGGAATAGTGTTTTATGGTCAGACGAGTCCAAATTTGACATTCTTGTTGGAAATCACGGACGCCGTGTCCTCCGGGCTAAAGAGGAGGGAGACCTTCCAGCATGTTATCAGCATTCAGTTCAAAAGCCAGCATCTCTGATGGTATGGGGGTGCATAAGTGCATACGGTATGGGCAGCTTGCATGTTTTGGAAGGCTCTGTGAATGCTGAAAGGTATATAAAGGTTTTAGAGCAACATATGCTTCCCTCCAAACAACGTCTATTTCAGGGAAGGCCTTGTTTATTTCAGCAGGACAATGCAAAACCACATGCTGCAGCTATAACAACAGCATGGCTTCGTCGTAGAAGAGTCCGGGTGCTAACCTGGCCTGCCTGCAGTCCAGATCTTTCACCTATAGAGAACATTTGGCGCATCATTAAACGAAAAATACGTCAAAGACGACCACGAACTCTTCAGCAGCTGGAAATCTATATAAGGCAAGAATGGGACCAAATTCCAACAGCAAAACTCCAGCAACTCATAGCCTCAATACCCAGACGTCTTCAAACTGTTTTGAAAAGAAAAGGAGATGCTACACCATGGTAAACATGCCCTGTCCCAACTATTTTGAGACCTCAAAAAAATCAAAATTGAAATGAGCTCATTTTGTGCATAAAATTGTAAACTTTCTCAGTTTAAACATTTGCTATGTTATCTATGTTCTATTGTGAATAAAATATTGGCTCATGTGATTTGAAAGTCTTTTAGTTTTCATTTTATTAAAATTTAAAAAACGTCCCAACTTTTCCGGAATTCGGGTTGTAGAAAGACTTCAGTATAATTTCACTTTACATCAGTTGCACATTGTTACTTTCGACCCCGTCTGTTGGGACGAAAGTAACACACAGGTGAGTCAAAAGTAACACAACAATATAAGCTCGATTTTTTTCTGTTACTCTTATATTTATTAAGTATACCTGACTATGACCTTGTTAATAAGTAACTGCAAACATGTTTTGTCCTTTATTTTTGCAAAAAAGATATTAAATTACATTTTCATATTTTTACTTTACATTTAAGTTTCATCAGATGTCTCAAAACCCGACTGTACAAACTTGATGTTTTTTTTAAATATATTTTTTTTTTTTATTTCAGTGTATTTTAATAAAAAAAAAAAAAATTGTCAACAGAGTGAACAATAATAATTTATTAGATAAAATCTAAACATAATGTAACAGTAGGCCTTTTTTCATGTTTCAATCCAGTTGTTTTTATGCATCAATTCAAAATGTGCATTAAAACATCTGGAAACACTGCAAATACATATAGGTGGAGGTTTAAAAGGTAAAGTATGCCTAAAACCTAAATATAACTAATGTAAATGCGATGTAGCAGCTGCCCAGAGAGTGATGTTCCTCTATGTCCAGAAACACCCTCTCATAAACATCTGGATAAAACCAGACCTTTGTCTGTCTTTCTGACCCTCACTCTTGACATAATCTTTTGGTATAATATGATATAAACATTTTAATAAATGATGCAAGACACAGAAATTCACAGTAGGCTATAACATGCACCGGAACAAAATAAATACTTCTTGTAACTCTAGTTGGACAAAAGTAACAATCGTTACTATCTTCCCGACAGAAACTCCTGACATTTAAACATGATTTACTTTTATACTAAAAAACTCTGAAAATGCAAACTTTAGTATGTGTTAAAGCACTAAATTATCTGTAGATTGATCATTACTGTGACACATGAAACAAGAAAAACAACACAACTAATTACCACTTCAATAATTTACATTTTGTACTCGAAAACAGTTTTACAGATCTAACTGCAGGAAAGGGTGACAAAATCGTGTGATATTTCTCAGCTCTGTCAAGGGTTGCGTGTCGAACATGCTGTCATAGCTTGGAATGCAAATGCAGTAAGAGGCTCGGAGAAAATCGCTTTGTTACTTTCGTCCCACGTTACTTTCGACCCCGCTCTCCCCTATCTAGTTAATAGTAAGAAGTGGTCCTTAAAATAAAGTGTTACCCTGCATATTTCCACAAAAGTTTGAATAGAAGGGAAAAAGAACCTCAAACTTAGAATTTCCAAACTAAGAATTTGTCAATTACAAATACATTTATATTTTTATATTAAAAACTGAGAATAAAATAATAATTCAGCCATATAGTTCACATTAGGAGTTGCTGCCTATATGTAGCATTCCAGTCATTTATAAGATTTCATTCAGGATGCTGTCTTAAAAGGCTTATGTAGGCAAATCACTCTATAGCAGAGCTTCACTTGAATCTTCCAGAACTGATTCTCAACCTTTTATTTTAAACGTAAAGGGCACATTTCAGTCCTTCTCTTCTTCTGAAAATGTCACATGGGAGTAAGTTTGGCACTTAACGTGATTAATTCGCTCTAATTCCTGTCTCAGTAAATAAATCAATAACATTCAATTTTTCCAAAATGAAAATGGAAGTCTTCTGATGCCCAATTTTTGAGTCTAAATGTAAAACCAAAAGGTAAAGCTTGAAACTAACTGTAATTTCTGCACTTGATACCAAACTTTTTCACAAGTTGGCTTCTACAAAAGGCACCTTCGAAGACATTTCACAGTTATAATAATCCTTTAATGTGGCCCTGTATTTTATAGAAACTCATATCCTTGGTTGAGTAAGAGTCAAGGCTCTGTAGATAACTTAAGCATTCTGTAGAACCCTAGTGATTAATCACATCAAATTCACTCAGATGTTAAACATGACTTTGGCTGCAAGAAGCTCTAGACAATGAGATTATATGACTGTTACTGTCAGTGTTCCTCAGTAATCACTTAAGGTATCATTCAAAGAGTGACTCCTCTTCTGCTGTATGCATCCCCAGCACTCCACATCTTTACAGCTCTAGAGGTCCAGAACAGGACAGAACAGCTGCCTGCTTCCACATCAATGTGAATGCTTATTCAGCTATGAATGGTGGGTAATGAAAACCAGACGCACAAGGTAGTAGGAGATGTTCCTGGATCTAAATCATTTGTCGTTCCTAGAACTAAATTTCTATAGACCAATTGCAGCCAAAATTTTTGGTTGAGGTTTTCCAGTAACAACAAAGGATGCTCATTCATGTCCTACTTGCAAAAATAACACTGATAATATTGTTTTGGGCAGAAATAAATAAATAGCGTTGGGTATAATGCATTACTGTATTCTAATTACTTTTCCTGATAACGCAGTACTGTAATGTGTTACATTTAAATTTTATGGAATTTGATTAGTTACTAATGTCAATAAAATTACGTTACTTAAAGTACAAATGCAGTGTTAAGAATAAATATGAAGTAAATCCATTTTAAAATCATGTTTTGCACGCCAATATGCCTTTAATAAATCACCAGAGAATGTGAGCTAAAACGCAGACCAGTCATATAACATTTAGATGCAATAAAGGTATTCTATCATATTTCAAAATGTTGCACTCGATTTCACTTATTTTAGTCTGACATTATAGTTTGGGGAAAGTCCAACTAGCAAAATATGTGTTTCTGATATGACTTACTTAATTTAAAAGCAGACACTTTAATCTTTCTATATATATCTTATGTCTGTGTGCCAAGTATTCGCTGAGTTTTCATTCATTTTTGTTGTGCGTTTAAGAAAAAAGTTCAGGGAGACCGAGACGGAAGAAAGTGCACCCTGTTTGTTTTCTTTATTTTATAAAAGCACAATGTTTTGTTGATATTGCGAGTGTATGCAAATAAAAGTAGACCTTTTACGGTTTCAAATGATGTATTACTCTTAACTGTATGATAAAATATGATGGAACATTTTAAGTTATTTTCACTGTTATCAGGAAAAAACGCAAGTGAATGTTCAAGTTGCTGTTTTGATAGTATTTTTTTCAGTCAATATTCAATTTTAACTTTGTAGTAGTTTTTTTTTTTTTGTAGGTTTGATAACTTGAAAAATAAAGTAAACTTGAAACTAAGATGGAAGTAATTGGTAATCTGATTTCTTTTTAAATGCAGTAATCAGTTATGTAATCAAATTGCAATTTTAAAATAAGTAATTAGTCATTTGTAGTGGATTACCTTTTTTGAGAAACTTACCTAACACTACAAGTAATAGTTATCAGCATAAACTCAGTGCTAAGTAGTTTAGGATAATCAGTGTGAGATTTGCATTGAGCGAAACGCTAAGAGGAAGCTGATTTTGGTGGTCTTTATTAAGGCTTTCAGGTGGCATACCAGGCTTTTTTGATGAATAAAAGGACTGTTTGTATAGTTTTTAGAGAAAATATCAACAAAAAGAGGCTATGACCTAGTCTAGGCCTTAATAGTCTTCCAGCCATGAGGCATATTATAGATTCTGTTCATTCTGAGACCAGAGTGGCCTGAAAGAAGCCCTTGGCACCACCTTTAAAACGTCTAAATCAGCCTGCACGGTTCTCCAGAATACTTGATTCTGAGTTGCAGTTACTGAAAAATAAACACCAGCAGCATAAACAGGACCTTGATTTAAGGCAAAATGACAAAAACACATTTTACATTAAGGCATATAGTTTCAGCAGGTGCTCACATTGGCGAGAACCAGCCTTAAAGCCTAGATGAAATCAAAACTGACCAACTTTTTAAATGCACATTATTGGTCTTATTAAAAACAATTAAAGGAATATTTCATCCAAAAATGTAAATTTGCACATAATTCCAGTCCATTAATTAACATCTTGTTATGTGAAAAGTTGTGTGTTTGTAACAAACAAATCCATTGAGGTGTTTTAATATTAAATCACCACATTCAAGTCAATAATTCATAATACTGCTTCCAGTTAAAAAGTCCATCCTCTGTTATCATTTCACATCAAAATCCACTGACATTTTTGTTTAGAACTGTTTTGGAGTGTTTTCCCCTAAAGCAATATGAAGAGAGGACTCGTATTTCAGTGGGAGGCAACAAAAAAGTTAATTTTGGGGTTAACTATTCCTTTTAGTGTATGTTGTTATTATTATTATTATTTTTTTTTTATCAAAATAGCTAAAAAAACAGACACCAAAAACCAAATAGTTATTTAGTCATCATTTTAGAATACTGTTGTAGATAATGCAGCTTTTCAGAAGTCTTGACAATGTATATTAACATTAATGGATATCCCAATTATAGAAACAAAATAATAATAATAATAATAAACAAAAATAGATTTGAAAAAGCTGTTTTCCTATAATCAAGACCTTCGGCCACAATGTCCATGCTAAAAGCCTCCAAACTGGAATGGCAGTGGTGTTTCAGGGAGAGAGTCTTGCTCCATCTCTCTCTATCAATACCTGATGGATAAAAACAGGTCTCTACATTTTGAATTTCCAAAGTATGCCACACTGCAGAACTTACGTGGATTGGGAAGGCCATTTCAAGTTGACTTTCTACATACGTACATAGCATAGTATAGCTGAACTGAGAAGTTGGGGCCGGATTCACGAAAATCTTCTTAAGAAATTTCTTAAGATAAATTCCAAGGAAGTTTGTAAGAATGTTCTTAAGTATAATTCTTGAAAAATTCTAAATTTTCAAATATATTCTTAGAAACATCTAAATTTTTTTCTTATCTGAATGAATACATGACGCACAGATAAACTCACACTTTGACTTTTTGCGCTTCCTGCAGATTACCCTATAATCATAAGCACGCACACTATTTCATCGCGACTTTGACTGGAACTCAGCACGTTTTTATTGCGGTGTGTTTTTGAACACCGCCAAAGATTGTCATATTTTTAAGCTAAAAAAAAGGAAATAATTAAATTAAATTAAAGCTCCCTATCTGACTCGTTTTAGAGTTGCTATTGAGTTTTGAAGTCAGCAAAAAGTAGCATCACACATGGGCTAATCATGACTGATCATTGTTTATGTTATCAGTCATCGCTGTCACTTCAGAAAACTTGTGCACATCCCTATTAATAGTCATACTATGTATTATATGTAGCTAGTGTTGTTGTAATGCTTAAATATAGCAATTAATTTGAAATAACCCAATAAATTATTCCTACTGTTTGGGATTTAAGAAAAGTCTGACGCTGTCCTAAATTTAAGAAGTTATTTACAATGATTTTTAAGAAGATTCTTTTTCAAGCATTTGAGTTCTTTAAATTCTTCTTACGTTCTCTCTTAAGAACAATCTTAAGAAAAAATATAAGAATATTCTTAAGATGAATTTTTGGGAAAACAAAACATTCTTAACTTTTTTCTAAAGGTAAAAATTAAGAAGAAAATGGTAGTTAAGAAGAAATTTCTTCTTTAAGAATGTTTTGTGAATCCAGCCCCTGTTGTTTAGCATTATAAATGTGCAATAGTTTGGCAGTCTGTTTGTTTTTACTTTTTGACATCTCTTTCTTAATTCACAGTGCCATTTCAAAACATGTTCAGAAGGTACACCGCAGTTTCCAGCAGTCATTAAGAGGAAAATGTCAGGGAAATACCAAAAGGCCTTTGTGTTAGAACATCCAAATGAACATCTATTTCAGCCCTACCTTTGATTTTTAATCATTTATTTTGATTTTATGTCCTACTGCAGCTAAGCACAAAGTCAAGTTTGTTCCACTGTTAGAGACTTTCTGACTCTCATAGCAAGTAATTTTGTGAGTTGTTAAACCAATTTTCAGTTGTTCCTTTAGTTTGGATAGAGCACCTGCTGTAATGAAAACACTGTGTCCATAGAAGTGCTACTCGGTGCAATTCTGTACTGTATTGTTTACAGTTACACAATTATTTTTGTGTAAAGTCAGCTTTTGTGAACTACCATTAGGCCCTCTCATTTGTCCAGATTTTCCCTCCGAAAAAGAAAGGAGTGTCTGTAGACACAAATATATGTGATATATTAAATAAAAGTAAATTGCAGTTTAATTAAGAAAAAAAATAATAATACAATGATAAACTGAACAATAGAAACAATGGTAGAAGGACAAACACAATGACAGAATGAGAGAAACAACAATTGAATGACAAAATGATAAATACATCAACTGAATGATAGAACAACAGATACAACAATAGAGTACAATAGAATAACAATTAGTAAATTAAATTAAATTTAAATTTAACTATTAGTAAGCAGCCCAACTGCAATTGCATTGGCAATAGAAACGTATAGTTTTTGTCATGCCAATAAAGCACACTTGAATTGAATTGAACTGAATTGAATTGAACTTTAATTCTTTTTAATACTTGGTGTAGAGTTTACATAGCAAAGTGATGTAAGCCTATACAGTAATTCATTAAATTTCTGCATCTAATGTTGGACTGGTGTGCATTCAGATAGTGTTTGGTAGATTTATATTTGCATGCAAAAAATAGCATAAGCCTTATTTTCTTTTCTCCCTATTGGGTGAAGCTATGCACACATGCTCTAGGAATACAATTATTGGCATGCTAGGCTGATTCCTGTCAATCATGGTTCCTACATTAAAATGAATTTGGAAATGCCCAGTGAAAGGCCCATTTCAAATTTGTTATTTCACGTTTTGTCAGCGCTGCTGTGTGCATGTGACGTGGGACACTGGGGACACAGCTTGCTGGTTGCTTCGCATTAAAATGATAGAAAAAGCCATCACCTTTTTCTATTGTCAGGTCAGGTCTGTGGATTGGTTTGATGGGCAACCAGAATGAAAAATGATAAATTTACTAAATATACCATGAGATACAATAGCATTCACTGAGTGCTCAAAAGATGAAATGAGAGTTTCCTGTGATAGCTCATTTTACAATTAACAGCAGGAGTTATGAAATGAAGAAGAATATCATTTGTGCACCATGTGCAACATTAACAGTCAGTTTATGCAGTACACTGCAATGGATGGATTTTATCAACAAGGAGCAGGCTGCATTTTCAAATTTGCACACCTTGTAGCTGATTGACAATTAAGGTGAATCCACAACAGGTCAATTAGAACAGAGTTTATAAATACTTCTAGTGTTTTCCTACTGAAAAAAGGCTTCGCTGGTCTTACTGTAAAAAAAAGAAAAAACATAATTTTAACTGTAAAAAAAGCAACAATATAGTAAAATTTCCTTTGTGACACTTGCCATTTGATGGATTTCATTTAAATGTTGTTTCTTAGTTTTCTCTCAATAATTATGTACATTAAGGTTTTGTTATATCTTACATCATTGAATTTATGTTATTTTACCATTATGGTATTATTGCATTTTTATTTTATGGTGGTTGTCAGTGTATTATAAATGTTTAAGTACTTCATTAGGTTGGAATATTAACATTATTTTAATAAAATGCATGTAATGTTCTGGGGATTTTTTTTCTAGGCTAGTTTTAACAAAGTGATAGATCAATTTGCCATAGAGTTTGATTGGACACATGACTTTTGCTCTAAAAAGAGTAGATCGGGTAGCAGTTTCTAAGAGTTGATAATTCTATTTATTTTCTACCCTGTATGTATGTAAGAGATAGATTCATTGAAATTGATGGGAATACTAACAGACCTCTTTGGAAAGAATTACAGCCATGCTGGTCTTCTGCTCAGTCATCTCTACTCACAGGAACTGTGCTTCTCCCTCACTGTGAAACATTTGTTTTTTCTAATTGCTCTGATCAGTGGCAACAATGACCTTTATAGGTCAAGAGTCTGTTTCACAGGAACACAAGTAAACAAAATTATGAAAGGACGGGACACTGGTGATAATTAACAAAGATATTTGTTCAGACTATCAAACCATGTGCACTGTGCAGCCCAGTACAGCCCTGAAAATATGATACAAAGTCATTAACATAAAGACCTCCACTTCCTCTCCTCCCACTCACTGTCAGGACAATTTTACTACTTTTGGAATTTTAACTTCTCCAGCCAGTCCTGGATGTGCCGGAAGAAAATTAATATGTCAACCTTGTTAGCCTTTTCTTTGTATTTATAGAAGCAACCTCTGGGCCGTCTCTGGTTTTAGGTGATTTCATTAGTCCTTTATGCATCTTAGGTTGGCAGCCAATAGGGGGAAACCAATTACTTATTTTTGGACAGCACATGGATAGCAGGATGTGGGAAGACAGAAAACAGAGGAAGCAAAGAAGATGAGTGACTTAGACAGTCTGCTGAAATAGGAGTGACCTCATAGATGATCAGAGGCACAGTTTGATATAACTGTTCACACTGAGCTCTAGGCTATCCCAGCCTGGGTATGCATTATGAGGCAGGACACAAGCAATTTAAGCCTTTCGGTCAAGCCCTCCAAGAATGAGTCAGTCCACTAGCATTGCGCTATTCAGTCAAGTTGGCCAATAGAGATAGCACACACTTACTATTAGTAAAGTTTTGTACAGCAGAGGCAAGTCTTGGCAGGTAGACTGTCATGTTGTACAGGCTCACATGCTTTTGTTTTGTTTTGTTTTGTTTTAGTTGTAAAACAGATTTTCACATTTAATTAAATGTGTTACTTGATTTTTCTTTGTAATTGTTGTGAAATCTACTAGCAAATTCAGAGTAAAAAAAGTAAACCTGTCCTTTTCTGTGTAAAATAAAATAAAATAAACGTGGGTAATTAAGAAAATAAATAAATAAATAAAATAAAAAATAAAAACTTTCAGTTTTACAATTAATTTTATTTTTTTACATTAAAAAAATTAGGCTACTAATGAAATATAAGCTATATCCTAATGTTTTTATGTGAAGTTATTTTGTTTTTCATATATTATTTTCAGACATGAGCAGACCTAGGCTCACATAACATTAAGCATTTAACGAACACATACAAGCGCGCACTTTGGCAGAATTCAATTCAAATAGTCATCAACAGCCATGTGTTAAGGTAAAATTGAGCATCAGAATGGACAAATTAGTTTTTTTTAAGGGAGAAAAAAAGAAATGTGAAAAATGCCAGCGAATGAACACAAACAAGAATAGTCGCAGTATCAGTAGTGAAGGAGAAGTGCTGGATTTTCGGTTTGCCCTGCAACTCACTTGAAGAAGTTCTGGCAAATAACACCATATACTACGTAGCAATCCTTAATTGAAGAAATGTGGCAAAACATCTCTGGAGAGAACCTCATATTATTAAATTCGAAAGTGCTTTCCATATTTGGATCAACATAGGCTACATTTGTGAACGCACATTTTCTGCAATGTTGCGCGTCAGGTCATGCTCCCCTGCGCATTTTACAGACTGCATCTTAAAGCCTCTGTTATACTTTCCGCGTCCGGGAGTCCGCTATGGACCGCTAGATAGGCATGACGTAAAAATCGTCATCGGAGAGTGTGTGCCGAGGCTCTGAGCAGACGACCGCGCGGACAGGTGCGCGTGGTCTGTAGGCTTCAAAAGCACAATTGCACATGTTCGGCAGTATTGGTGACTAATATGTAAATTATATGCGTGCGGCCTTATATGCGTCCGGCAAGACTTGCACTGAACCATAGTGCGGCCCGCAGGAAAAAAAAAAGGTTGAGAACCACTGCTATATATATTTGATCATCAAATGCATCCTTGGTCAAAATAAGAGACCTTTTTTATTTTTACTGACCCCAAACATTTGAACAGTTGTCAGATCTGTAGTTTAACAGATGCTGTTTAGCTGTGTATGTTCTCTTACACCTCTTGCCTTAGGGAAAAACAGCACTTGGATTCAATACAAATGTCAAAAACTTGTCACAATGTGAGCAGTTTTGAGCAGTTGCTGTCCTTCCCAAACTATTTATTTACTTGTCATGGCACTGCCAGACTGTGCCAGCTCTGTACAATTCATAGGTTTGTGCCATTAAAAATCCCAAAACACCATGCAAATCAATTTATTCCAGTCAGCCTTTTATGAAAACCACAAGTGATTGGTGTGCTGATTCCTGAAATCAGTCATCTAATCAAAAGAGCTCTTCTGATATTTTAAAAACTTTGTAAGAGGAATCCAATTTGCCAAAGTACACCTAAAATCACACCTGCAAGGGCAGAGACAAGTCAGTGGGTGCATCGGTTTTCACATTTCCTTTGAGGATGAAACATCAGTCTTTCAGCAATAAGAAAAGCCAAGATTGATTGATTTGGTGACATTTCTGAAGATGAGCTAAGAGCCTCTCAGACAGATATTTTTTATTTGTCTTGTCTGTGTTTAATAGAAGAATTGGTCTTGACAAAGAGTTCAGATACACTGGAGTTCAAAGGTATAGCTCACCCAAAAATGAAACTCTCATCAAATACATTCATTTTAGTTTTTGGAGGAAAACAGTAAAATAAAAAGAAAAGAAAGCAAGAAAAGCACAACTGAAAAATCATCTCCTCTGCTACAACAGATTTTCATCACACAACGTTATTGTATGACTACTGAACACTTTGAAAATGCGGCAATCAGGAAAAAAGGTACCTAAGCTCCCACTGGAATGGTATCTTTTCAAAAGGTACACTTTTATACCTTTTAGGTACTAATATATTATAATATAAAGTATTTACTTGACCTCTCAGTGTCAACTGTCTACTGTCAGTTCTAAAAATGTTACTTTCCTGTTTAAGGAAAATAACTTTCTTACTGTACAATACTACTCAGAGCATGTAGCAACAATCTGCATGATTAGGGACTTCAGTTATGAGCAAACAATGAACAACTTTGGGGCTCCAGTTGGTCTCTGCTGAGGAGTTGATGAGAAAGACCAGTTTGAATCAGAGGATCTTGATGAATGGAAAGTCAAGGCCGAAGGCATGGCACAAGCTTAGCATGGTTCTCTTACGAGAGCTCTCTCGTACTGCGTCTTAGTTAAGACGCTACGGGAAAAGTCTCTTTTCACGAAATACTGAAGCAAAAAATTATCCTTAATTTTGTATTTTTGTAAAGCGCATTTGCAGCAGTACACAGCCATAGGCGAGACGGCTCGTTCGCTCATTGGCCTGTTCTGCGGCAACTGCACAGCCTATCGGCTTCGCGCCCTTCTTGCCACTTCCCGCCGAAACGGGTGTGGCCCAACCTATAAAAGGAGCTCGAAAAGGCTGACTCACCTGATTTTTCATCTCTTCAGCGAAGCTCATGCATCGCTGGATCACGGAGGAAGCAAGCGCCGTCTGAGAAAGCACATCAGCAGGACGAGCCATTCTGAAGCTGCTGGCATCGCCGCCTTCCACTGCCGTTCCTGCTGCGCTATCCGGCGCCTATATCCTTTCAATTCTGTTATATCCAAGCTGTTCTTTATGTGTGTGTGTGTGTTCGCCCTGCGACACACACTCGTAAAAGAGCTCGCGTCTTTTTTAAGATGCCTTCCTGCGGCTCGTCAGAGCCCCACTCAGCGAGGGAGACCGGTACGTCATCTGTGTCTCCTGCCTGGGTGAAGATCATGCAGTGCTCGCTCGCTGACGGCGGATAACCCCACTGCGAGCTGTTGCCATGGTGACTCTGAGGACTCGCCTGGCCTTTTTCTCTGAGCCTGCATTCTCCGCTGTGCTGAGGCGCCGTAAAAGCATCGCTTCCAGCGGATTCCGGAACCGTCTTCAGCTCAACCGAGCTCGCCGGTTCGCCCTGCTTCACCGGCCCCCCCTGCATTGCTTCCCGGTGGGCAGCGCCCGCTGTTTGCCGGCGCGTCGTCCGAGGAAGTCGATCTCAGGGCCGCGTCGGAGGAAGAGGACACGCGCTCTCTGCTAGCTTCGGGCAGTGAGGGCTGGGCGAGCTCCGAGGATCTCGCGCCTTCTGCTCAGAAGCCCAGCAGACGAGCTGACATCGAGAAGGAGCCGGGGCGAATGCTCGTGTTGGCCGCGATGAGTCTCGGCCGCGAGTGGTTTGCACCAGCGCCCCCCCTCTCGTTCCCGGCTGGATGGTATTTCCCTTTCGGATGAGCGTACTTCTCATAAAGCCCGCCTCATTTCTTCCTGAGCTTCACGAAGAGGTGGCGAAGGCTTGGAACGCTCCATATTCAGCGCGAACTCGTTCGTCTGTCTCACTAGCATTCTCCACACTGATGATGCTAAAAACAGGAACTACCACTCACTTCCGCCGGTGGAACAGGCGATAGCGACGCACCTTTGTCCGCCCTCTGCTGGACGGCGGCAAAAGCGGTGTTGCCATCTAAAGCCTGCTGTGTGACGCTGCGTCGGCACTACTAACGATGGCTGCTTCATCGAAGCGCAGGTGTACGAGTTCCACTGTGGCCGAGCTCTCACCCAAGCGCGCCGCTGTTTCAGTTCCAGGAATTGTGACTGTCTCAGCGTTTTCTGCAATGCGCAAGCCTGCACAGTTGCCCGCTTGCCTGCACACAAAAGCCGTTATCACAACAGCTTCAGCAACGCAGCTCGAGACCCCCGTTCTCGCTCTACCGGCCATCGCCCCGCGCCGCGGGGACCGCGGCAGAGGATTACGGTGAGGCCGGGAGCCCCGAAGCCATCCTAGGAAAGCCATCTACGCATGCTGCATGACGCTGCGTCGGCACTACACACAATGGCTGCTTCATCGAAGCGCCGGTGTACGAGTTCCGGGCTCTCACCTAAGCGCGCCGCTGTTTCAGTTCCAGAGATTGTTACTGTTTCAGCGTTTTTTGCAATGCGCAAGCCTGTACGGTTGCCCGCTTGCCTGCACACGAAAACCGTTATCACGGCTACCCAGATATTTCCCGAAAAAGGTGTAATTTCTGGTGTCCCGGCCACGGCCGATGGTGCTATAAATGTAGTGACGATGCCCACTGCTCAGTGCCCATCTCCACATATAAGCACAGCCCTTCACACAGGGCTCGCGCCCATAAAAGCGACTCAAGTCGATCACGCGCACTACATAGTAGACGTGCCCACTCCTCAGTGCCCACAATCACTATGTCACACGCATCATGTGGTTTCTGTAAAAACGAAACCCGTGCACGTTCGTCCGGCCACGGCCGATGGTGCTATAAATGTAGTGACGATGCCCACTCCTCAGTGCCCATCTCCACATGTAAGCACAGCCCTGCACACAGGGCCTGCGCCCATAAAAGCGACTCAAGTCGATCGCGCACACTGCATAGTAAGCGTGCCCACCCTTCAGTGCCCACAATTACTATGTCACACGCGTCATGTGGTTTCTGTAAAAAAAAAACAAAAAAAAAACCTGTGCACGCTCGTCCGGCCACGGCCGATGGTGCTATAAATGCAGTGACGATGCCCACTCCTCAGTGCCCATCTCCACATGTAAGCACACAGGGCTCGCGCACATAAGATCGACACAGATCGGTCGAGCGCGCCGCATAGTAAACGTGCCCACTCCCCAGTGCCCACATACACTATGTCACATACGGCGCGTGGCTTCTGTAAAAACGAGGCCCGTGCACGTACGCTCTGCACAGGCAGACAGCAAGTTGAAAGTCACTCGCAGACATATCGAGTCCCACGGGACCTGCTCAGCCTTCCCCCAGTTGGTTAAGCGCCGGGACGGGGTCGAGGAGGAGCGATCTGCCCGATGTGATCAGCGCGCTCCCCGCTTCAAATGCGCAGCACACCCGAGCGCCGCCGTTGCCCGGTCAACAGAGCGCGCTTCTCATCCAGCCCTTAGCCATTCATGCAGATGCATGGTCAGCGCTTTCAGGGGTTTAGGATTGGGTGCTATGCATTATACAGAGAGGCTACTCGCTACAGTTTTTTTTTCGACGCCCTCCGCGCTTTTCAGCGCGCGTCGAAACTACGGTCAAAACAGAAGTAGCACACATACTTCGGGCCGAAATATCAAAACTGTTGAGCAAAGGGGCTGTAGAGCCTGTGTCTCAAGCTCAAAGTGACGGGGGGGCTGTACAGCAGATACTTTCTGATGCCCAAGAGAGACGGGGGTCTCAGGCCCATACTGGATCTAAGACAGCTGAACAAGGCATTGATGAAACGCAGTTTCAAAATGCTTACGACCAGGAAACTCCTCGCGCAGATTCGCAGAGGGGACTGGTTCATGTCAATAGATCTGAGGGACGCATATTTTCAAATACAGATAGCGTCAAACCACAGGCAATATTTGAGATTCGCCTTCGAGGGCCAGGCATACCAGTTTACAGTCCTCCGTGGCTCCTCGTACGTTTACGAGGTGCATGGATGCAGCGTTCGCTCCTCTCAGACTCAGAGGCATACGAGTGCTGAATTATTTGGACGACTGGCTGGTTCTGGCCCGATCACGAGCGGAGCTCGTGGACCACAGGGCCGTTTTACTCGATCACCTCGAGAAGCTCGGCCTCAGTGTCAATTGGGCGAAGAGTTCGCTGAACCCCAGTCAGACGATCCTGTTTCTGGGTATAGTTCTGAACTCGTGTTCCATGACGGCGCGGCTGTCACCACAGCGCGCGATGGGCATTCAGCGCGCAGCGAGTTCTTTCCGCTGCGGCGCGACCGTGTCGCTCAAACACTGTCAAAAGATGCTGGGTCTCATGGCCTCAGCATCTCCGGTTCTGCGGCTGGGCCTGCTCCGCATGCGCCCCCTGCATTTCTGGCTGAAGGCTCGGGTGCCGCGCAGAGCGTGGGCGTCTGGCCTGCTGCAATTCAAGGTCGACCTCTTTGCGTCCCACGAAAACGCTCACTGCCCCGCGTTCTTTTCCAAGAACGAAAGCGCGCTGTCACGGAGATGGCCGTGCTGCCCGCTTTATGCGTTCCCTCCCGTCTCCCTCCTTCCGCAGGTGATAGAACGGGTGAGAGAAACGAGATGTTCAATACTGCTTGTAGCACCTCTTTGGAAGAACCAACCATGGTTCCCAGATTTGATGCAGTTAGCAGATGTCGCCCCGTGGCCGGTACCGTTGAGGAGGGACCTCCTCTCGCAGGCCAGGGGCTCGATTTGGCACCCTCAACCGGAGTTGTGGTCCCTCCATGTGTCGGCGCTCAACGGTTACCCGCTGATCTCGCAGTGGGAGTGCTAAATACCATCACTCAGGCTAGAGCTCCGTCGACACGACGTCTGTATGCCTCGAAGTGGTCGGTGTTCTCCAGCTGGTGCACAGCTCGAGGTTATTCACCCCTTAGTTGTGAGGTGACGGAGGTCCTCTCCTTCCTACAGGAGCTGTTGGATAAGGGCAGAGCCCCATCCACGCTCAAAGTTTATGTGGCGGCCATCGCGGCGTTTTCTGAAACGGCGTCCGGTCAGTCAATAGGAAGGAACGATTTAGTCATCCGGTTCCTCAGAGGAGCTAGGAGGCTGAAACCTCCCAGACCTCCGTCAGTCCCTATGTGGGACCTCGTGGCGGTTTTGGAGGCCTTGAAGGGTCCCCCTTTTGAGCCTATCCAATCGGTTAGCCTTCAACATCTGTCGTTCAAGACAGTATTCTTGTTGGCTCTCGCTTCTGTGAAGCGTGTGGGTGATTTGCACGCGCTCTCGGTGAGCCAGTCGTGCTTGGAGTTTGGGCCCAATGACTCAAGGGTCAAACTCAAACCTAGGCACGGTTATGTGCCGAAATCCCTCAACACACCGTTTCGGGCTCAGGTTATTGCCCTGTCTGCCCTGCCGGTGTCAGGGGAGGATGGAGACTCGAGTCTTCTTTGCCCTGTCAGGGTTTTAAGAGCTTATGTGTCTCGCTCTGCTGCCTTTCGGCAGATGGAGCAGCTGTTTGTCTCGTTCGGTGGACGTTCCAAGGGAATGGCTGTTTCGAGACAGACTCTATCCAGATGGATAGTTGACGCCATAGCGTTAGCTTACGCTTCCAGGGGCCTTCAGTGCCCGTTGGGCGTCAGAGCACACTCCACAAGAGGCGTCGCCTCGTCGTGGGCGTGGTCTACTGGGATCTCCTTGCAGGATATATGTATGGCGGCAGGTTGGGCCTCGCCGTCTACATTTATCAGGTTCTATAACCTGGAGGTCCCCGCCTTGCAAGCAAGGCTGTTGTCGGTATAGTCGAATCAGGGCCCTGAGGGGAATTCTGAGTTCACGAGCGCTATGCACTGCCATCTACGGATGCTGCTAGATATAGGACGGAGGGCTTTTCCCTTTTCTGTCCTGGACTCTCTGTGAGTCCCTCAGGTGACTGTGCACTGTAAATCCTGGGCGTTGCTTCAGGTTTATTGGTGTGTGATCCCTGCGCGCACAGCGTTTTACATTGGGTTCCCGTAGCGTCTTAGCTAAGACGCAGTACGAGAGAACTCTCGTAAGAGAACGTACTCGGTTACTAAACGTAACCTCGGTTCTCTCTAGAAGAGCGAACGAGTACTGCGTTCTCTGCCGTGCGCACGATTCACTCTGGTTCGCTTCGGCGATGAAATAAATCAGGTGAGTCAGCCTTTTCGAGCTCCTTTTATAGGTTGGGCCACACCCTTTTCGGCGGGAAGTGGCAAGAAGGGCGCAAAGCGCCCTTATTGGTCTGATGTTGCATCAGCCCGCGCTCGATAGGCTGTGCAGTTGCCGCAGAACAAGCCAATGAGCGAACGAGCCGTCTCGCCTATGGCTGTGTACTGCTGCAAATGCGCTTTACAAAAATACAAAATTAAGGATAATTTTTTGCTTCAGTATTTCGTGAAAAGAGACTTTTCCCGTAGCGTCTTAGCTAAGACGCAGTACTCGTTCGCTCTTCTAGAGAGAACCGAGGTTACGTTTAGTAACCGAGTACGTTTTTAAGGCTCTTAGCTCAACATCTTCTTCAGGAATTCCTGAATCTAGAGAACCGCCCTGATCTATATGGGTGTCACATTCACATTTGTCTCATTTAGATCATGAAAATACGAACTCATAGATACCAAACATCATACAGATGAGTGTGACGAGTGGGGCGGGGCCGAGAGCTATAACGTTATTTTTGTGTCTCAATCCTGAGCGAGTAATTGTACTTTTTGAGCACAGAGAACTATATTTGGCAAGCACACTACATTATATTTTGAACAGAAATTAACAATCGCGGAAAAAATAATTTGCTTGAGCAAAGGAAAAACGATTCCTTTCTCAATAAATGTATTTGCTTGTTTGCTATTATCCATATTAACGTGCAGTAATAACTCCTCTCACGCAGTTTACTCAGGTGCTCTCTCACAAACTTATTCTCTGCGCTCCTGTCAAGTCCCTCTCTCTCTCTCAACCTCAATTCTGTGCTCGCTCAACTCTTGACACACGCTCGCTCAACTTACAACAGCATTACAAGCGTGCCACAAAATCAACCAATTGGAAAATTAAAGGTCAATTGTGATTGGCTGTTGGTCTCCAATCATATCAGATCTGCGTCCATCTTTCAGTATCAAATGATGTGCAAATCCATCATCAAACTGGGCCTTGTTTATAAAACGTTCATCAACAAACACACTTGTGTAACTCTGCTGTTGCCCCAGAAAAACAAAATTTATCTACCGTTTATGTAACGCTGGGTTCTTCCGGAAGCTGAACAAAGTTATCTTTCCAAAAACACACTTCTTTGGAAACATTCTTTGCGAGTGAGACCTGTGCAGCGCTGCCACTGGATAAAGCTCATTGATGGGCACAATCCCGCTCGCACTCTGGATGATGCATGCACGGGCACATTTTTTCGGGAGAAATGCTCATATAAGGAGTTCTGTCCTCATCTATGTCATTAAGAGCAACGATCGGAAAAACTCTCCAAAACTTGTACGAACCAGGAAGTAAGATTTTTGGAACAGAAATACTCTGTCATACAGCCAAAATGAGTAGAACATGGACGAATCTTCATTATCGGGTGAACTAACCCTTAAAGAGTGAACGTATCCATATTTTTAAATAGTTCAATTGGATTACTTTACAATAAACTGTGGTTCTTTTAATGGACCTCACCTTCACCTTTATTTATTCCCTTAAATACCTTTAAATATAATTCCTTTAAAAGTTATTATATAATTTAAACCCCCAATAACTGACAATAGTACAGCTTATGGATAGAGGGAGAAATTTTCCTTTCTGTCTAAGAACTGTAATTTTAAAGAAATGCTGCACTGTATTTTTTTAAATTACAGATGATTACAATAAATGATGAAACAAAGAAACAATGCTGTGCGGATGTATCATGCACATGTATTCCCACACACCAATTTTGCACTTAAAACCATTTTCTACTTCCAATGTCAAGCACCCCCACATTAGTGAAATCAACAAAGTGCTTGTCCACATGCGTCATGCATGTATGTTTGTGATGGGCTCACCAGGAACATCAGATGCAACTGTGGTACCCCTCCACAACAGTGGGCTTAAAGGGGTCATATGATGCTTTTTTTAAAGATCATTATTTAGTGTATTTGGTGTAACAAAATATGTTGATATGCTTTAATGTTCAAAAAACATTATTTTTCAAATACTGTAATTTTACATTTACATTACATTATTGTGGGTCCAAATACTGTAATGTCCTTACTTTTACCATCAGCTCAAGCCCGAAAGGGACAAGAGTCGTTACGTTGTATTACGTGTGACAGACACAGTGATGAAGCTCATATGTTTTTGCAGTACACAAGCCACGGACGGTTAAGAAAGCTGACTCCACTGTATGACCATCTCTCTGTCTCTCTCTCTCTCTCTCTCTCTCTCTCTGTCTCTCTCTCAAGTGCGTGCAACACACACACGCTGTGCAAAACTCTGCATTTGAACAGGTAATAGCACACATATTTACAGTAGCTGATTCAGAAGCACCCGATTGTCATAACTACCTCCTCTCCTAGGTTCACGAAACAGCCGTCCATAAAATGCGTTGCTGTTCTGTTGTGAGTAATCTTAAAGATTCCTAAATGCATCTACTTTCGGAAGGCCAAATAAAGTGCTTTTGCTTCTGCCTTGAAACACACAGCATCTCCCTGACATGGCTGCTTCATCACTAAATGCAGCTACTGAAACCATGCCTTCTTTCTTTGTGTGAACATTAAGGCAGCATTATGCAAATATTTCCACATAGTGACGTAGATATGTGGGGGAGTGTTTGAATGAGATGTTTTAGGGGGGCATGGCAGAGTCTTAACTTTGATAAAGAATATCTCTTTGGATTTGAGACTTTAGTCTTTGCAACTTCAGGGATCTTATCAATGCACAATCTGCTTGTAACACTCCAAAGAGAAAAGAAAATGTGAAATTGCATCATAGGACTCCTTTAATGTTTAATGAGAGCACCTTTGGGCCATGATAAAAAGCCAAGAGCCTTTGTAATTATTATTATTACAGTTAGTGGCAATCAGGAGCCAACCTGTCATCTCTTTTCACCTCCACACTGCCACCACTGCAGGGGGGATCTCCAGGACACATGCACGAGCATGCTTTTGTGCTCCATGAGCGTGTGTGTGTAGGTGAAGTGTGTGAACAGTTTTTTGCGGCCACAACAAAATCTGTCAATTTGTACAAGTAAGATGACAACTACACACACATACACACACCCAGTATTAATTAGCTCATTCTTCATGTCATACTGTACTATCTGTGTCACATCCATTTCTATCAGCTCAAACGGCTTGACAGACAGCAGGATTTACCTATAATAGCAATGTGTGTGTTAGCTTATTTGTGAGTTTCATTTGTGGTGCTTGCTAATGTAAACATCACTATTAATATTGCTCATACATTCGGGGAAGTGAAGGATTTGAGAAAAAATAAACACCTATTGCTCCTTATAGCGTCAGAGGCTACATGTTCCCAAATCGTAAACATCAAAGAAAGTTCACCCAAATTCTATTTTTTTTATCCTTTTTCCTCCTCCAGGAGAACCAGCTGATGATATTGATCGTGCTCCATTTGTTTTTCCTCGGAAGACACATTTGTTGGCGTGAGTGTCCTTGAAATCTTGTCTCACTATGAAAATGATACTACACTCGGCGGGTGTGTGGTCTCACGGTCTTGCGATTCTTAGGATTATAATGTTAAATGTCAGTGGTTTCAGTCATCAACAGTTTTGTAAAAATCGGAGGCAAATCGGTGCTCATTCACATAAGTGACAATCTCATAGCAGGTGTTATCAAAGACGCGAGATGTTCGGCATGCTAAATATCTAGACCTGTCAGCGATTCACGTCATGCAGTGTGAAATGTGTTGACTGGAAATGACATGGGTGACAATCTACAGCCAATGAGAGAGCCTGATACAGGGCAAGGTGAAAGTTGAGTTGGAGGAGTCTGCAAAAGAACTATTCTCTCCTTCATATTCTTCTGTGTTTATTTTTTATGTTTCACTGCAAATTAATGTACCGACAAATGTTGTGAAACGTAGTTTGTAGGCAAGGCAGTTTATTCCTACTGAAAAGTTGTGTTATATGTGATCCCCTGCTGCTGATCCATCATGAAGTGTGCAACTAGATGAATTGTGCAGTGTGAGAACAACAGCAATCCGATGACTTTGAAATCCTTGGCAACTACCCACAACACAAGCATCGTGGCAATAACTTTTACATGGGCAACACAGCCTTTTAACTAATGCTGCATTATTTGGGGGATTTTTTATTTATTTATATATAGTTGTGATTTTGAATTAAAATGTGAAAGGAAATAAGCTACAGGTTGGCTGTTGGCTTGTTTGCAGGGCTGCACAATTTAGAAAAAAATTTTAATTAAAAAATTTAATTAAAATAAAATTTTAAATTTTATTTAAAATATATATAATAATTTTATTATAATTAATTATTATTATAATTAATAATATTTTTTTTTCTAGAATCCCACCAAAATGAAATATTAAAATTATCTTAATATTATACTTAACTTATCAAATAAAATCGAATAATAATCATTATCATCATAATTTACAGTACAACTCTATACTACACGACTTCATTTTCAAATGTCGTTAAGCTTTATATTGCTTATTTTGGCTGAAAACACAGGGAGCCCTTAAAGCTTCTGTTTTCTTGACAACAGACATTTTATAAGTGCTTTGCAATTTTGCATTACAATTTTGAGGAGATGGTAGGCATATGTTGTGTTCCCAAATTCACATTATCATTAACCCAAACTACTGGAGTCTGTGTGAAGCAGCATTTACTGCAAACTAAGCTGCTCTGAAACACTGAAAACATCATGACCAGCTAGTTTGTAAAAGAACAGTGAAACAAATAATACATTAATTAAATCACAATTCAATAATCACACTAAGCCATAATCACAAATTTGGTTTTATTTATTTCAGTTAATCATGCTACTGCAAGTCATCCAGAATCCCTTAGCAAGGTGGTAAAAGTTACCAATCACCCTACAAAGGCAAGTACCTAAAAGCAACCCTGAACATTTTTTACAAACAATATTACAAATCTAGTTACTCAATACTTGCTACCCACACACACATGACAATGGAGAAAATCGAGTGTATGCTGTTTTTGATCCTCGGTATGTGGCTGTTTCTCACAGCAAGAAGACGAGCGCTGTTTCTGGAGAGGCTGAGGGCAGCAAAACGAAACACTGCTGGCGGAGTTATTCAGGATACTCCACCTGGCGCGTGCAATGATTACGCAGTGAGTAGTGACGATTCTCTCTAACCAATCAGCAGTCTGCCGTGTTTTCACATCACATTTTAGTATCACCTCAGCTCGCTCAGAACCTCGCCGGAGGTGATACGAAAAAAAGTTCCTGGAAGCAGGTACAGGTACAACTTTTACACAGTGGAAAACCAAACAAAGGCGAGTCGAGGCAAGGCGAGGCGAGCTGGTACTGTGTAGTGGAAAAGCACCAATAGAGCCAACCTTGTCTCACAGGATTCCGTGAAATGTCCACGGGCCCTTAACTCAAAATTCATGAAGCCACCACGGAATTGCCCCAAATTCCGTGACGTGGCCACGGATATAACTCCAACGCAAGTCAATGACACTGACCTTCCGTGGTCCAGACACGGATACCTGTTTCAATGACGGAGTACAGAACTCGCTCAACGGACATGCTTTTTCATTTGGAAACGCAACATTTGAAGTATTTGTTTCTTTTCCAACATCAAATGCCATAATGACGTTAACCTGACAGTTATTGCATTGCCCTGTCATCATTAAAATTCAGTTTTTTTCAGTTAGCCTAACCAAAGTCCTGTGATGGCACCACGGGCCTCAACAACCTGACCTCACTCACTGGATGTTGTAATAGTGCTGGCTTGTTTAGGAACTTATAAGCTTTTCGTCGACCCTGTTGCAATGGCATGTAATTAACTTGACATTTTTTCTCGTCCTGTCATCATAAAATCCAGTTTGATTTACACACATTTTGGCTATGGTCAGAACTAAAATCTGTGATAGGAGCACGGAGTGAGTCTGTGCTGAGATCACGGATAACTCTAACGCAAGTCAATGGCTCTCATCTTCCGTGGTCCACACTCGGATACTCGTTTCGGTGATGGAGTACAGACCTCACTCAATGGACGTGCTATCTCATATGGAAACGCAACATTTGAAGTATTTATTTTCCAACACCAAATACCATGACCAACCTGACTGTTATTGTAACTATTGCATTGTCCTGCCAAGTTCCTAAACAAGCCAGCAACATTACAACATCCAGTGAGTGAGGTCAGGTTGTTGACGTCCGTGGTGCCATCACAGGACTTTGGTTAGGCTAACTGAAACAAACTGAATTTTTATGATGACAGGGCAATGCAATAACTGTCAGGTTAACGTCATTATGGCATTTGATGTTGGAAAAGAAACAAATACTTCAAATGTTGCGTTTCCAAATGAGAAAGCACGTCCGTTGAGTGAGTTCTGTACTCCGTCATTGAAACGGGTATCCGTGTCTGGACTACGGAAGGTCAGTGTCATTGACTTGCGTTGGAGTTATATCCGTGGCCGCGTCCGTGGCTTCACGGATTTTGAGTTAAGGGCCCGTGGACATTTCACGGAATCCTGTGAGACCAGGTTGATAGAGCAGGGGTAGACACTTATGAATTAATGAATATTAATGCATCAGAGTGGAGGTTTCTCATTAGCGTGTAGTCAAAAGAGAAGCACACTCATAAAGGTAATGTAAGGTTTTCGAGTTAATTCATCAAGTGCAGTCTTTTACTTAGAGTCGACACTGTCATTTACATTACTCACATAGCAAAGGAGAAGACAGAGAGGCTTCAGCTTTCTTTAATTTAGCTTGGGGCTTCCTAAAGGTGTGTCACACAAACTACCTAAACAAAATGGGCCCATGGCTGACATGTTGGTAAAGTTACAAAATCAAGATTTTGCAATTCATATTTACAGCTAAAATAGATCTTATAGCTTCTTTTTAACTCTCTGATATTCTAATACTTAATCTAATCTGTTTATATACTCATATGCACTGTAGCTCACAGTAGCCATACATTTTGATTACATAAATTTTTTAGCAAGCTCAAATCTTTTGCAACTGTTTAAAATGTTGTTTCTGGATTTCTAATATAGGGTGTTAAGTTACATGGCATTTATGACCATTAAGATGAATGGGAATGCTAACAGATAGCTCTCTCTTGGCATTTTAGACCTCATTGACCCATACTAAGATCCATTACCCCTCTGAGCCTATGTTGAATTTTTTTTAATAGCAGTTTCTTTTTCACCATGTTTGTTGAAGCAGATTAATCAAAGCTGTGCTCTTATAACTACTGGCAAGCACATGGTGTGGGCTATTGAACCTCTGAGCTTGTCATGCAAATGGATACAAATTACACCTGAAACTCCGAATAACCAAACTAAATAACATGCAACGCTGACCAAATAGTTGTGTTTAGGGATGTTTTTGGTTTCTTAAAAGGAGTTGACATATTAGGGTAATTACTGCAAAGCATTTACACACAATGCATTGCTGGGGTACACCATCTAGAGTGTGCTGCTGAATATTTCCATCCTAGCATTATGAAAAAAAAATTTTAATTTAATGGAGAGAATATTTTTATAGACTAAAATTTCATCGTCAATGTGTCCAGTTTACACATCTTTTCTGCAGTGGGTTTCTTATGCCATGTAAATACTGTAAAATTGAACTGAATTATTTATTAGTTTACAAGTAATGAAAAGCATATTACTTCTCAATAAAATTAAGCTCTTTCCTCTTCTACAACAATACAATATTGTTCATGCTACAAGTGTCCTATTGCAGTGATTCTCAACCGAAGGGACATGATCCAAAAATTGGTTGCAGGTCTGTTATAATAGGGTCATAGACAGCAGGGGGAAAACATTGCCAAATGGAAACCAAATTGTTTTGGGGGGCTTTTAAAAGCATGAAATTTATATTTTTTCCTTGTTTGCTGCTTGTCAAGCCACAGCTTTGAACAGGTGCCATGAGCAAAAATGCTAAATATCAGATGCACATTATATGGGCAAAAAAAGAATATTTATATATTCAACATTTCAATATTGTTATTAATAAAAACTGTTTCTTGAGCATCAAATCATCATATTAGAAAGATTTTTGAAGGATCATGTGACACTGAAGACTGGAGTAATGATGCAGAAAATTTGCTATCACAGGAATAAATTGCAATATAAAATAGTATATTTAAGCATTAATATATATTTAAATGGAAAAAAATGTAAATTGCAATAATATTTCACAATATTGCTGTTTTAGTGTATTTTCACCAAATAAATGCAAGTTCAGTGAGCATAAGAGTTTTAACATTTTAAAAACTCAAACATTTTTTAGAATAGAATAGAATAGAATAGACCACACCATGTGAGAAACACGGCCCCATTGTGTAAGAAATTGAGATAGCAACTAATAGCATATGTATTACCATTTTAATAATTGAGACATATAATGGAGTAAAATTAGTGCTTTTGGCCATTTAGTACCATTTGGAAGGAATACAATCTCTTCTACACCTAAGCTTTAAAAGTCGAATTGCTTCAGCTACTTTCTGCTAATTGGTAATGACAAACGAATCTAGATAAGCCTCATAAGTTATCATGAACTGTCCATTGCATACCATTGTGTCTACATAATTATTAAATGTACAATTCAGCAACATTTATGGCATTCTTTGGACTCTAAAATTCAATCTGGTGCAATGAACGACAAAAAATGCTTTGAATGCTGAATCTAGTGAAGATCATGAAACATAACTCTGCTGACAACAGGAGGCTTTATTCGGCACAGCTAAGCAAAACAAGTCTGAAGCAGGTGCTTGGATGCAGCAATTGTCAAGAACTCTCTAATCCCAGCCAAACACATGCAAGCTGCAGAGTAAACAATTGTCACTGTGCAGTTACGCTCCACTTTATGCTGAGGAGTATTTCATGAGAATCAAGCTAAACGTTATGTCTGACACATTATCTGACCTAAATGTCCTGGAGGGATACAGATTAAATATACAATAAAACTATACAAATATACAATAAGGGCATTTAATAAATAAATAAAAAAGTTAAATAAAGCAGCACAAGGCACATGGCAGATAGAGTGCAAACCAGTGAAGTAAACAAACAGGGCAGATACAATTATTGTAGTGCAAAAGAGCTTATTCAGTCTGATTAAAGTAACAAAAAGCTCAGAGAGCAGTTTTATGTAAACTGACTGAAGAAGTAGTTGAATGACATCAGTTCAATGCTGAATGAGGTAGTGAGCTGGTGCAGGACACAGTTTGTTAGTGGGAGGGGGGAGTGGAAGAACCTTGGAGTGTGAGAGCTGGCAGGGGGCAAAAGAGGGGAAGTGGTGACTGTTAAGTGGTGACTGGGGAAAGGGGGGGGGTGCAAGGTTGGGAGGGAGTTCAGTTTCCTGACAGCCTGGTGAATGAAGCTGTCCTCCCTGGCCTGGAGACTCCGCAGTCTCCTCCCTGATGGCTGCAGACTAAATAAGCTGTGTGTCGGTGAGTGGGATCACCTGCAATGCAGAGGGCTATGCAGGTGAGACGGGTTCCATAAATGTCCTGGAGGGAGGGGAGAGAGACACCAATGATCTTTTCATCTGCTTTCACTATGCATTGAAGTGACTTGCGGCAGGACGTGTTGCAGGCGCCATATCAGTGATGCAGCTAGTCAGAATGCTCTTGATGGTGCCTCTGTAGAAGGTGCACATGATAGGGGCCGGGGCTCTGGCTCTTTTCAGTTTGTGGATGAAGTAGAGATGTTGCTTTGATTTCTTGGCCAGTGCTGTTGTGTTGTCAGTCCAGGAGAGGTCCTCTGTGATGTTCACACCCAGGAACTTGGTGTTGCTCGCTCTCTCCACAGTCGTACCATTTATGGTCAGAGGAGCACGTTGAGTGTGCACTTCTCCTGAAGTCAACAAAAATCTCCTTCATCTTCTCCACATTCAAAGAGAGATTGTTGACACTGTACCACCCGGCCAGACAGCTCACCTCGCTCCTGTAGTTTGTCTCATCTCTGTTGATAATGAGACCTACTACATCTGCAAACTTAATGAATAGGTTAAAGTTGTGCAGTCATGGGTCAGCAGAGTGAAGAGGAGGGGGCTCAGCACACAATCTTTCAGTCAGAAAGTCCAACAGCCAGTTGCACAGCAAGGTGTTGAGCCCAAGCAGGACCAGTTTGTGAATGAGCTGTTGAGGGATGAATGTGTTGAATGCTGAACTGAAGTGTATGAACAGCATTCTGACGTATGAGTCTTTTGTCCATATGTGTGATTGCCAAGTGGAGGGTAGCGGCGATGGCATCATCGGTCAAGCGGTTGGACCAATATGCAAACTGAATGGGTCCAGGGACTGGGGGAGGGCAGACTTGATGTAGTGCATGACTAAACATTCAAAGCACATCATGAGAGTAGGAATAAGTGCAACTGGATGGTAGTCATTGAAGCAGGATGGAGACGGCTTCTTCGGGACTGGAATTATGATGGTAGCTTTGAAGCATGTGGGGACAACAGCCTGACTTAGAGGGATGTTGAAAATGTCTGTGAAGACATCACTGAGTTCCACTGCACAGTCTCTCAATACACGCCCAGAAATGTTGTCAGGACCCTGAGCTTTGTGTATGTTGATCCTGCTGAGGGATCTCCTCACACTGTCTGGGGACATTGTCATCACATGGTTGCTGGGAGGAGGTAGAATCTTCTGTGCAGTGGTGCTTTTTTGTACCTCAAAGCGAGTAAAAAAAGGGATTCAGCTCATTCGGCAGGGAGATGGTGCTGTCACAGGTCCGTGGTGGGGGCTTGTAGTCTGTATTAGTCTGTATCCCTGCCACAGGCTCAGAGTGTCTCTGCTGTCACTGAAACGATGGGTATCCTCCCGGAGTACTGTCTCTTAGCCTCTCTGATTCCACAGATAGGTTGGCCCTAGCTGTATCCAGGCCCACCTCATCTCCAGCTCTGAAGGCAGCGTTCTGCCTTCCAGTGATGGTCTTTGTGACTGTTGTCAATTAATACACTTGGTGATGTAGGCAGTGGCAGTCTCTATTGGAGGTCTGTGGTGTTATTGTATGTGGCAGCCTGCTTAAACATATTCCAGTCGGTGGTGTCAAAACGGTCTTGAAGAGTCTTTGACGACCCTTCCGGCCACACTTGTATTTGTTTGTGGACTTGTTTGGTGACTTTAATAAGTGGTCTGTATGCATGCATTAGCATGACAGTGAAGTGGTTTGAAGCACCAATGTAGAGGAGAGGGAGGGGCCTTGTAAGCTCTTCTCTGGGTGTTGTAAACAAAGTCCAGAGTGTTGTTTCCCCATGTTGGAAAGTCTATGTGTTGGTGTATTTTTGGAAACACACTCTTTAAGTCTGCATGATTTAAATCACCAGCCAAGATGAAAAAAGCATCAGGGTGGGCTGTCTGCTGCTAACTGATGTGCTGGTACAGTTAATTTAGTGCGTCACTCCTGTTGCTGTGGTTGGAGCTGGGAGGGATGTGTACAGCAACGAGCAGTATGGCTGTGTATTCCCTTGGTAGATAAAACGTCCGGCACATAATAATCATAAACTCCACCAGGGGTGAGCAGTGTTTGCAGACCACAACATCTTAGCAACACCACGCATCATTGATGTAAACACAAAGCCCACCGCCGCGGGTCTTACCTCCCTTAACGAAAACTCTGCTCGATAACATGTCAGTGCAGTCCGGTATGCTGTTGCTGAGCCGTGTTTCCGTGAACACAAAAACACAACAGTCTCTTACAGTCCTCTGAGTTTAGCGTAGTAGTCGGATGTAGTCCAGTTTATTGTCTAAAGAGTGCACGTTAGCCAGTACGATGGTGGGGATAGCTGGCTTGTGTGGGTTAGCCTAGCCCGGATACCTCTGTACTTAACCCTCTTCTGCTTCCTTTCACACTGCTTGTGGCTCCTTTGCTGTGGGCGAGATGCAGAAGTGGGGATTGGTGATGGTGTAGGCCTACGGAGCAGACCGAGATCCTGCAGATCTTCAGTGTGTGCCGAGTTTAACGCAAAAAATGTGGTTCTGCCAACATCAAGCAGAAATTCATGACTGTATGTGCGCTTAGTCATTAGACGCAATGAATGTAGATGCTAGGTAGACACAATGAAGACGTACAAAAACACTGCGACTCACAAGACAAAAAACATGAAAACACTGTTCTGACAGGAGAGAGAGAAGTCGCAGCATGTGCATGTGCCGCCATCTTGGATCAGATAAGAGACTTAGACAAACAGTGGCGTTCAGTAGGGCTGCACGATGTGTCGTTTAAGCACTGATATCGTGATGTACGTAGGATCATACATCGCAGGATGTGCGATGTAGGCTGTCGTAGTTGATCCGTTATTCATTAACTGTAGGGCCCAGCTGCTCCCCGGCCCTTGACAAATGTGATTCGCAGATTAATTGCTCAGCTTAACCATCATAGAGTGAAAGTTTAGTGTTTTTAAGTCCTGTCAGTTTAACAGGGCAGAGAGAGAGAGAGTGTGAGAGAGAGAGAGAGAGAGAGCGTCACCGTCTTCAAACAACACGAGTGCTGTCTTGCTCTTTCTCCCTCGCGCATATTAATCAATTGATGGTGTCGATGTTTAAATCATTTAAAATGAGAATGTAAGTGTGCTCACCCCATTTTTGTTTGTAAGAAAAAATTAGATTAGATTTCATATCGCAATATATATCACAGAAAAATAAAATATCGCAATGTCATTTTTTCCCAATATCGTGCAGCCTAGCGTTCAGCTTCAAATAAGTACATGGCGGAATTCGAGAACCAAATACCCCATGCCCTTCGGTGTACTGAGCCACTATTCGCATAGGCTCATTGCTAAACTTTTAGGGACTTGCAAAACCTTAGCAGTCATAGCTGATGCAAATACATGTAAATATGTGACGATTATGTGCATGATTATGGTAATTACATAGCTGTCATAACAACACACCCATTAAGCTATGAAAGTAAGAGCAGTAAATTCAGAGAAAATTCATACTAATGACGTTGGATTTGTAGGTCTAGTCTACACTGCATAAGCCATGAAATTCAAAAATATGTATTTTGTTGTTGTTGTTGTTTCCCGCATTGGGAATACTTTAAAAGGGTCATGAAACTCACCCATATCAACACAGTTTCAGGGGGTAAAAAGGTGTGCTGGACAAAGTTTTGAATGCAGAGTTCAAAAAGGTTTTTTTTTTCTCAACAGAAATACAATTAATTCAGCAAGAATGCATTAAGTTATTCAAAAGTGACAGTAAAGACATTTATAATGTTACAGTTTAGTTCTATTTCAAATAAATGCTCTTCTTCTGAACTTTCTATGCTTCAAAGAATTCTGAACAGTGAACAACATATCTAAGTCTTTTAGAACAAGCAGAAGACATTGCCAGTTATTTCGGTATTGGGCAGTCCCATTAGCTAGCGCTTACCTTTTACCAATCAAATCAGCGAATACAGACAATTTGATATTAATCAACCCAACAGCTTATCAGACCTTAGTGTATTTTTTTATTAGTAGAACTAGTAGTGGTATTTTATCAGTAATTATTACTTTTATTTCAATTTATTTATTTTACATTGCAAAATAATTTAAATAGAAAACATTTTTAAATTGTAATACAATTTTACAATATTCATGCAAGTCATGCTGGCTAGTACTTTATGACCAAAAACAATTACTTCAATGCTGCTGATCCTCAATAACATTTGGAATTGATATAAGAGATCATTACAATTAAAATAGTTCAAACTTCCTGACTATTGTGGTTTGTAAGAATCCAAAATACAGTCCAGCATTTATTTGGGTCATGCTGCACAGAATGTACCAGAAAGGCAATAATTTCAGTAATTAAGTTGAATATATCCCCCACAAGTTGTAAAAGTTGATATGGGACACAAGTTGATAGTCCCATATTTTATTATTTTATTTGCGGCTAAGCATCAGTGAATTTGCAAACAAATCATTATGAGTGAGCATTCTTATTTTTCTGTTAGTAAGAAATGTGCCACATAAATGTTGAACAGCCTCAGAGATGCGACACATCATCCCATCCGTTCTTCAGCCTGTGAAATGAATCTGCCTAAACAGGAAAATATATTTAATTACCTGAGAGAATCAGAATCAAGGTCGCAGTTTATTTTCCAAATGATCCAGGTTATTAATTGCTAATATGTTGCTATGCTGTTGCTAGGCGATGAACCATATATATATATATCACTTACAATACCACACCATCTTCAACAAGCTTCACATAATTCAGTTTTGACAAAAAAATGTAAAGTCATCCTGCATATTAGGGATGCATTGGAAATAAAATGATGTTTTGTCTTATTCTCTTAAGCTAATAACTGATAAATGGCAGTAAGCAAAATTCTACACTAAATGTTATACTATACAATGTATAATGCTATAATAAAAGTTCAAATGTTATTTAAATAGTTTTAAACTATTGTACACTGTATTTTTACACTACCGTTCAAAAGTTTGGGGTCAGTAAGATTTGTAAATGTTTTTCATAGAAAAAATACTGTAAAAAAAATAAATTATGTAATAATATTTTCTGTTTTAAAACTCTTTTCTATTTCAATATATTTCAAAAATGTATTTTATTCCTATTATGGCAAAGTTTTTTTTCGGTATCATTACTCCAGTCATCAGTGTCACATGTTCCTTCTGAAATCAATGTAATATGCCAATTTGCTGTTCAAGAAATATATATATAATTAAAAGTAGCTTGTGCTGCTTAATATTGCTGTGGAATCAGTGATACATTTTCTTCAGGATTAATTTATGAACAAATTTGGAAATACCGTTATACACATCCAGAGCACATTAATTCCCAAAGTAAGTCGTATTTACAAGTGGGAAGCCCTTAACTCTATATAATACACAAGATGCAGAGTTGTGACATTGAAGGGGACAATTTGAAACATGCTCGAAAAATGCTAATGTATAATATAGATAATAATAATATATCTATAATTTATTATGACTAAAGTATGACAAAACACAACAGTCTGAGCAACAAATGAGTCCCATTTCCATAGCTATGTGCTATTTTAGAAGACTTTTTGTGAATGATCTTTAAAAAGTCCCACAACATGGATGAAAGATATGTGACCATTCAGCCTGATAATGATGAGTGTCAGATAAATGATTGAGGTGCTACCCCTTTTCCTCCATCTATACATTATACCAGCCTTTTGTGTTTTATTCTCCTAAGTCACAGGCATGCATTTCCATTAGGCTCTGATCCAATTAAGGTTTCCCATCTTCTACTAAGACAACAAGTCATTTGGACTTAATCTGGATATGGGCAAGTCAAGTCAGCTTTGCCATTTCCCTAGATAGAACTATATCTAGTACACACCGTAAAAGCTTTTTATGAATTAGGTTAATGGCTATTCTGTCTCAACACAGAGTGAAACATGCATTTTTCTGGTCTATAATTGCTATAGGCAGTGGTAGCACAGCTACAAAATCTATAATTGTCTACAAGGTTATAATTGCAGGAGGCTGTTAGTAGAAATACAACAAATGACCACTTTCATATTTAGTTACAGTTTACAGTACAAGACAAGTAATATTTCAATTCAGAGTTGATGGGAAAACTACCAAATTTCATTTGGAACATTGACAAATGAAAATGCATTATTCACATGTAAAATAGCGTCCTAAGAAAATGGATAAAACAAACAATCTCTTCAATATAATTATAAATATTAAAAAGTATTTGCCATATAATCGGAGTAGAAAAAGTAGCCCCTTCCACCATTAAATTCTATTGGTCCAAAATTGCGCCAAGAATAGCTGTGTGTTAAATATATAAATATATTGTGATTAAATGCCAAAAAAATTTTCACTTAGAAGAGGAAACTTGGTTAGGGCACCTGTTCACACCTAGTCACATGAAAATGAATGGCAAAAAACATTCACAAACTTTTTTTTAATGCCAAAATTATTCACAAGAAGTCCCATACAAAACATTTATGCTGAACTTGTGGAAAAAGTTTGGACATCTGAATGGGTTTTTTTACTCCAAAATAACTTAAAATGAAATTATTGACCTTGGCTTTTTAGTAGAAGAGTCGATGCTGAAGTAAACTAACTGCTGCACTGAGTCAATTTCATACGGACATACAGATTACTGAAAAAAAAAATTGCTAAGAAATAACTTATACTTTATACTTTATAATGAGACATTATGCTCTTGAACACATAAAAAATCAAAACCTGACAGCAAACAAAATGTCCCCTCGAATGAGTAACTTACTCTAGGATTTACTTTGTTCAGGGCACATGATGCATATTTTATTGCTGAGAGATATGAAATGCTCTGCCATTAACTATAATGAGACTAATATCCGAGAGGGCAAAGTGACCCCTCACACATCATACTTTCTAATTGCCTGTAATTCTACAACCTAATAATGCCTGTACATTATCAGCAATGAATTTTCAGCCAGGCCATTTTCTGCTTGAAAAAGTCGCTTGAAGACTACCAGCCTGGCATATATGCAGCTCATTCTCAGAGCACAAATGTATGTGGCCTGGAAAAGTTTTGTTTTATTTTTAAAAAGATGCAATACATTAAACCCAAAGCTATTTCCATAGATGAAGTGATATGAATTAACCAACATTCTCATGCAGAAAATCATACAAGCAGTAAATTTACCACATTTTACAATTACAAAGATCTAGCTAATTAGCAGCACTCATTCAGGAGCCAAACTCAACTTAATTATAATATTTTGTATTGATATGCCTGTGCAAATGAATCTTCCTTGAATTCCTGGAGATTATTTTAGTTAAGCATAGTGCCGCAGCTTGATAAAACACACAATTGACTGAAGCTAATTATATTAAATTCATATACCATGCCTGATTTAGATTGCCACAGGGAAGAACTGTTAGTTTTAACACCCTGCCATCTGAAATTGGAGAATTTAAGAAACTATTCTACGGTGGCCCAGTAATGCACAACACAACGACATTAAAAAAGCAAACATAAGCTCACAACACAACGACATTAAGCCACAACACAAATACATTAAGCCACAACACAACGAAATTCTCACAACACAACGAAATTAAGCCACAACACAAATACATTAAGCCACAACACAACGAAATTCTCACAACACAACGACATTAAGCCACAACACAACGAAATTAAGCCACAACACAAATACATTAAGCCACAACACAACGAAATTCTCACAACACAACGAAATTAAGCCACAACACAACGAAATTAAGCAACAACACAACGACATTAAGCCACAACACAAATACATTAAGCCACAACACAACGAAATTCTCACAACACAACGACATTAAGCCACAACACAACGACATTAAGCCACAACACAACGACATTAAGCCACAACACAACGAAATTAAGCAACAACACAACGGAAGTGCTCCCGACCACTAGGGGGCAGTGTTGAAAGTTAAACACCGATATTTCATCGAGAGGTATGTGTAACTTAATATGTGTAATCGATTTTTAAATGAAAAACGTGTTTTTATTAAATGTTTTGATATCCTGATAATCTTAATGTATCAATTCATGAATCGAGCAAAAAATAAATTGATAATATTTTCAATTTGGACCGTTTAGCTCTGCTCTTGTACACAATGTTTTTCCTCAGGGGGGCTTATGTAAATCCGGTGCTGTGCGGGGAAACCATTGCTCTTTCCGTAGAGCTTTCAAATTGACAAGAGGAGAAGATTTTTCATCTTACAAGAACTTCTCCTGATGACTGTAAATGAATTTCATCGCGCGGAGAAGGGCATTAAACGTTACATCAACAACTTTAGGGTGAGTATTGTTCTATCGTCTTCTAGCAAATCTAGCTAATAAGGCTGGATAACGCTGCTGCACTGACTTGATCAGCTCAAAAATAGCAGGGCTAAGTTAGAGTTTAGCTTTAAACTCTGTCCGCCTCATCTTTTTATAACTCGTAAGAGATAGTAGAACTCCCGGTAATCCACGTTGATTTGCATCGGTGGTTCTGATAGGTGTTTGCTGTGATATAAACTTCTTCACTTGATATAAAGTATTTTAAATACTGTTGCCATTTTTAGATTGCCATGTATCGTAATAAATCTTAAAGGACCGTTCACACCAAACTATAAAGAAAACGATAAAGATATTTAGTTTTAAAAATCGTTCTCACTATTTAAAAAAAGAGTCCACACCACAGCTATAATGATAAAGAAGAGAAACAATATCATTGGAATCACTTTAAGAACTATTTTTTCCAGCTGATGAACGATTAAAAACATTGACAGCCAATCAGAATCCTGCTATAACGAGCTCGAGAATGTAAAGCAGCTGACAAGCGTGTGCGCGCTTAGAATAAACAGATTACATCGTTCGCTGCTGTGGACTCTATCGTTATCTTAATAGTTAGCATTCATTGTGTGAACGGGGCTTTAGTCTGACAGTTATTGTTATATTTTCAAATTATATTATCTGTAACCTGAAGCTTGAATTAATTGTTCACATTTATATAACAGTTTTCCAGGGATCCCCAACACAAGCATGATAAAGCTATTCAGTAAAAAGCAAAAAAGATCAGAAATGGTTAAAAGAGATAGGGACATCCTTTGAAATATTACTGATCTCTTTACAGTCTATTGGCATGTTTGTAACATTATATAAAATATTAATTATTTGTCATAATTTATTTTAAATATAGAGTAATTTACAATGTAATGATTTAAAATGCAACTGAAAGTAATTCCAAATGTATCTGAAATCAATTAAATATGTAAACCAATGTTATTATCTTCACAGATTGTTTTAACGGACTCCCATTCATACTGTTGCAGCACTGTAGCAGACAGCACACTATTCAGAACTGAGAATCAGTCCTGTACAGCCTCCTGTACAGAGCTGGACTGAAGGGAGCAGAGCTGGCACAAACCTAGAACAATGGTAAGTAAGAGAATTATCAAATTCTTTAATGTATGACATAATTAATAAACTTTGATTAATAATATTAACACGCCCCATTGGTATGCCTAGAGAGTCAAGCCAGGTCCTGTCAGTGGGATGGTGGTCCTGTTTTCAAGAGAGGAAACTCGCTGAGTGGTTAAGGTAGGAGTAGAGTGTCTAATATTGATACATCATCTTTTCATATCTTGCTTTTATTCATAATGTATAACATTCCTATTTGATTAGCCCTAACAGAAAAAAGACAAAAACACAATTATAATGATTATGGCTCTATTCATTATGCATGCAACTTGTAATGATGGTGGAAATTTTTTATTTTTCTTAATGGTCAATTTACACTATACCTTTGTTTTTCATCTCAGGAGAATGTTTACAGTGATGTCACCAGTGATCTGCCTCACCTATCAGTCCTCCAAGTGGCAGAGGTGTTATAAATATAGTAGTGTTATAAAAATGTAGTAACACACCATTACACTGTCATAATTATTAGTATTTGTATTTAACATAACTATTAAACTGTATCAAAGTTTAAAAATTTTAATTGTGGATATTTACATGTTTACACTACACTGGTGAGCAAGAAAACATATTAAAGTTACATATATTTGCACTTACATAATATTTAATTTACATTTTATATTGTAGTCTGTACAAATAAAACAAAAAATGAATCCATCCCAAGTTTTTTGTGTAAGGCCAGATCTCTCTGTGGAAGATCGACTGAAAGGTGGACCATGAAGAGGGGGAACTCATCGAAGGGCTGCAGAGACTGACACTGTCAAAATAATTGTTAAATAATTATGATACATGCATGTAATGTGTGCATCAACATTTTCTTTCTCTGTCACAAACAATACAATATCAATATTTACCATTGCATTGCTTGTAATTCCAACTTCTCTCCTCGCTTTAGCTGTCCTTGCTCTGGTCACACGAACCATGTGGAATGCAGGTTCAATAATGCTCCAAAAGGCCATTAAATGGATCTACTTCTCAAATCTAGATTGGATGAGACATGTTTTCAGAAAATAAACACCAAGCAATGTAAAAAGTTTGTTTGCCTACACTGAACCTGAAGGATACTTAAAAATGTATAATGTATTGACATACAAGTGGAAAAAAGGTAGGTCTGTAAAAAGATTTTAGCTGGGGTTTTAGCTTATTCTCCCTCGTGTCATTCTAAACTGTTCTGAATTTATTCTGTGGGGTCTATCTAGATAGCTGACTGACGGTAACATTATTTACAACATTTCTGTATGCCAATGAACAAAGCAAGCCACATGGGTTTACAGCGACATAATGTTGAGTATATGATGACAGCTTTATTTTTTTATTTTTGGGTTCATCATCTATTAACACGTATTGCCTTGATCCACGGAAGAGGTTTTTAAACAAACAGGCAACCACAGCGACAAAAAATAAATAATGACAATTAAAAAATTCACAATGGGCCTACATTGTGCTCGTTAATATAGTAATAAAGGTTTAGATCTTACCTAGTGTAGATTCGCATGCTGTTGTCATTCTTGAAGAGGCGCCTGCAGACTGAAGTATCAGAAGTGATGTTGAAATCCTTAAATCTTACATTACTAATTTGAATCCACTTATTTCGAGTTTCTACATCCAGTGGAGAAGTGTGAAAAACCTTTGAGGAGCCTCACAAAACGGGTCACAGCAATAGCTGTGTAAACCACCCTCACAGATGTTTATGGAACTCTTCATTAAATAATTATATTGCTGTGGTATACTTAATTTGTTGTATTATAGCAAAATGTATAAATATTATTTAATATTCATCGTTTATGGATAAAAGTTTGCAGCTGGTAATGCACTCTTTTATTCGCCCTGAGATTTCACAGGAAATATGTAGTCTATTGCCCGTTTCTGCAGACCAACTGCCCCCTAGTGGTCGGGAGCATTTCCGTTGTGTTGTGGCTTA
Source organism: Carassius carassius (assembly GCF_963082965.1). Taxonomy (NCBI): domain Eukaryota; kingdom Metazoa; phylum Chordata; class Actinopteri; order Cypriniformes; family Cyprinidae; genus Carassius; species Carassius carassius. The sequence continues at coordinate 12,666,696 of NC_081763.1, forward strand.
ATGTATTTGTGTTGTGAGAATTTCGTTGTGTGGTGAGAATTTCGTTGTGTTGTGAGAATTTCGTTGTGTTGTGAGAATTTTGTTGTGTTGTGGCTTAATTTCGTTGTGTTGTGAAAATTTCGTTGTGTTGTGGGTTAATGTCTTTGTGTTGTGGCTTTATGTATTTGTGTTGTGGCTTAATGTCGCTTTTTTAATGTCGTTGTGTTGTGCATTACTGGGCCACCGTACTATTCCATTCAAAAATGTAACATTTCTTATCATTTGCTCATCTTGATTTCTGAAAGATTATGTGACTCTGACAAAGTAATGGCTCCTGGCAAATTCAGCTTTGTCATCACAGAAATAAATTACATTTTTAAAATATTTTACAATAGAAAATGGTTCAAATAAACAATTGTAATAATATGTCACAATGCTATTGTCTTTATTGGATTTTTGATTAAATAAATGCAGCCTTGTGAGTATAAGAGATGTCTTTCAGAAACATTTTAAAAACCTTACAGAAAAAAAAAACCTTACTCCAAACTTTTGCATGGTCATGTGTATTTTACACTGTCTTCTTGTCTTTCATTGAAAATATAAAATGTAAGACTCTTAGAGGTCAGTGTAAGTTTCTCCTTCACTCTAAGTCTGTTTTATTTTTCCAATCAGCCAATGTACTTCAATGGCACTTAAACTGTGTTGAGTGTACCATTGATGGTCTGTAAATGATTTTAAGGATCACTGCTTTACAGAGGTGGAAAGAGTACAAAAATATTCTACTCAAGTAAAAGTACCATTACATTAATGAAATTTTACTTAAGTACAAGTAAAAGTACCAGTCTAAAAATCTACTCAAGTAAAAGTAAAAAGTAGCTCATTTAAAATTTACTCAGAGTAAAAATTAACAGTGGGAGGGAGTAAAAAATGGGACAGGCCAAGGGTGTCAAACTCAGTTCCTGGAGGGCCACAGTCCTGCACAGTTTAGATATAACCCTAATTAAACACACCTGATCCAGCTAATCTAATCATTTAGGTTTATTTGAAAACTACATGATATGTGTGCTGGAGCAGGGTTAGAACTAAACTCTGCAGGGCTACGGCCCTCCAGGAACTGAGTTTGACACCCCTGGGATAGGTCTATTAATCTCAAACTAGTTGTTTTTAATTAAAGGAATCAGTTATTTAGAATAATAATACATTTGGGCTGTTACCAGGCAAATCAGTATCAACAAACTCATCTTTTAATGCAAAGGAAATGCAGAAGATTCATTGGAAGTGGCATTTAGATGTATTACACTGTTTAGTGCAGGACAAGAATGCATTTAACCTGCAGTTACAAATGCATGAATAATGTTTTGATATACAAGACATAAAATGTTGAATACTCATTTGAAATGATTTGAAATTAATTATTTAAAAAAAATCAAAAGATACTTTAAATGTGAAATTAAAATGGCCAGTATGTGTCAGCAAGTCACTGTTAATAAGTGAGTCATTGCGATTGAACCGAATCATTTAAACGGTTGATTCATTCAGGAACGAAACACTGTCACGTTGCTCAGAGACGCAAACCTGTGCTTTGGTGGCTGTGTTTGGAATTATTTTCTGTTGTAGAAATAGAGCTAAAAAAGGCAATATGGTGTCTAAAACGCAAGTCTCTTAATTAACTTGTTTACTGAACTGTTATATATATATATGTATGTATATATTCATGATGATTTTTGGAGGAAAAGACGGCATTCTTTGTGTGATTTTGATTTAATATATGAAATTTTATAAATATGTAAATTTTCTGCCCCTATATCTTCAATTTTGTGATCATTCTAAATGCATTTTAGGAGACTGAATCACACAGTGAAAGAACGCACTAAATGCGCGCGCACATCATTAAAACAAAAATAGCACACTCCTCACCACCGTCTTTTTGGCTAATTTGTGCAAAACCTCTTGCTAAAATGTCAAAGCTTTATTTTAACCACCAATGCAGCGATGCAATTATTTAGCTTACCTCTACATTATTGCGAAGGGTTGATGTCTTGTCGAGATTTTATAAGCTGCTAGTTTGGTCTTCCTAGGCAAGTACAGCTTACACTGCATAATAGAGCATACATATGGCCAGGGGTTCACTTCATTTCCTTCGAGTTCAACTTCAGAATATGACGGGGTTTCGTTTTCAGCGGTGTCTGCACCACTAACGCCTGTTTTGTCCGTCTGCATCTTTCTCGTGATTGTAGCGCCAGTTTGCCCTCCTGCCCATTATTTACTGCCGTAGTTTCCAGGGAGCGATTTATTTTTTTTTTTTATTTTTTTTTTTTACTCAGTAATTAATGTGTTTTAAAATGTAGCGAAGTACAATACTTCAAACAAAATATACTTAAGTAAAAGTAAAATTACAGATTTAAAAAATTACTTTAAAAGTATTAGTACACAAAAAAGCTACTCAATTACAGTAACGCGAGTAAATGTAATTCGTTACTTTCCACCTCTGCTGCTTTATAACAAATCAAACCTCTCACTCACTCTGATTTAATCTCCTCTGTTCCCTGTGACACATACACACATAGGCGGAAATTGCGGGGGGGGTCGGGGGGGTCCGGACCCCCCCTATCTGAGGGTTGTCCCCCCCTAAAATATAATTGAAATATGTGTATTGTAAATAATATAATGAGATATATAGTTAAACTAATTGTGTAAGTAGTAAAACAATACAAATGCAAACTGAGCAACAACAAAAAAAGTTTTAAACATCTCGAGTTCCCCCTGCTTTGCCTCACAGTGCTTTGGTCAACTGCCTGCTCCCCTTTTACCTCACCACCACCGACACACACACACACACACACAGTCCGTGCGAGAAAACATTGTGTTTCAGTAGTTGTGGAAGTCCATAAGTCTAGCTTAATATATTCACATTAAACATCGGATGATGTGATTATTTTCTTTTTAATATAGATGATGCTGAGTCATTAATAAGTCGTGTCCAAAAAATATTATTGTGTGCCAATTTACTTTTGTCACCGATGTAGTCTGCGCTGTAGGCGATTTTAGATTTTACAGGCGTTTTATACAGGCGTTTACCTAGCTTGTTTAATAACGTCTTACACACCCATGGTGTACGCATATACAAGTCTTGTACGTTAGATTAGACTAGTGCGGGTGCGCATTTAGATTTTCCCGCGTTCAATATGATTTAGTCGGTTTCAGTGGCGGTTCGTCAGGGGAGGCACAGTTCCCCCAAATTTTGAGGTCAAAATTAGGAATATTTAATGTTAATAAAATTCACTATTCATTTCAGTTCATGAGTCAGAATGTATATATTTTTGTTTGTAATTTCACAGTTGTAATACCATTACACGAAAGCCCTGCTTTTCTGTCGCGAATGTGGCGAATCTGCTGATGTAATTAAAACCGCTAAGTGAAAGAGAAGGGGAGGGGGAGGACAGGGGAACCAATCAGCATCGAGTGTTCACTTTCAGTGCTGAGGAGTGCTGAGAAAAGTAACATCATAGAGAAGGCTAGCCTCCCTTCTGGAATATCAACCAATCATCATAGAGACATAAATTACGTGCTATTAGTTTGAACCTGTTTTTATACAGTCTATGGTCTGAACGTCTCCCGGAGCGGCTGGGCTGATAATTTACCAAGTATTTATAATGAGTAGCGATATTGAATATATATTCTTTACGGTTTCTGACTAAAAGCTGCCAAAAAGCCATTTTAAACTGGTTAAGCAAATAATAATAATAACAATCGGCAGGGATCCCCAGACCAATACAATTAGTTTGCCTCTATTTTAAAATCCACGAGCCGCCACTGGTCGGTTCATTTCATTTAATATAGTTAATCTAATATAACATCATACTAAGAGCGCAGTTGTTCTCCAGATATTAGCATAACAAATGTGATTTATATTTTTATAAAAGTTTAATAAACAAGAAGTTAATATTAAGTGCATTTTAGGCACCATATTGCCTGTTTTAGCTCTAGATCACCAACGGAAAAAGTTGAAAACTAAGCTACAGCAGTAACAGCACTAATTGCGTCTTTGAGAAACACACTGAGGAGGTGTTTCCTAACTGAGTGAATCCACTCTTTGAACAAATCAGTCATTGTTGTAATAAATTATTAATTTTTGTTTTTTCCCGTCTTTCACGTCTAAACTCACTATACAGTTGTCAGAGAGTGTATGTCTAAGAGTGTGTATGCCTTCATTTTGCTAGGCATGGCAAATGTTTTTATATATGCATGTTTTAATTATAACTGTGAAGCAACAACGTTGCTATTAAATGTGCTATATAAATAAATAAAAGTTCAAGTTAAGTTCAAATTCCATTGTATTTTGGTGGCTTGATTTTGTAAACAACTTCAAAAACATTGCAACAAAAAATTTGTTTTGAAGAATGTTTTGGTCAATTTAGTCAGCTTTTTCATTGAACCAGAAAGAAACTTTGAGAAGAAGGATAATGGAACGGTCTCCATGCAATAGAAGTAAGGCTTTCCTCTCTGTACACATATCCTTAAGTACAATTTTGCCTGTTTTATTGGTGTCCCCTTCAAAACTTGCTCATGAGAAATGTTATGTTTATTGTCCCCCCCAACAGTTAGATGAGATTTTCGCCCCTGCATACACATTACACTCACACTTTCATTCTGTCTATTTATCTGTAATTTGTCCTCCCACCTCTTTCAATTCTTGCTCACAAGCGTGTACATTCTCCTGTGTGTTCCTCTCTTGAAAAAAGGATATTTTTTAAATAATCTAAAAGTTTCACTTTCACAGTTGAATACTTATGCTCAAAGAGAACAAGTTTGACTATCCTTTTAAGAAATATATGTAATGTATACAATGTATATATATATATATATATATATATATATATATATATATATAAATATATATATATATATCACAACATTGATGTCTCACAGTGGACTCGAACCCGTGTCTCTCACACCAAAGGCATGTGTCATATATATATAAATATATATATAAATATATTGTTAAGTTGTACAAAATTCTGATACCAAAATATCTAGAATGTTAGTATTATTTATAGTATATATAAAAACTTTAAATTAGCATTTGATATTTGCACAATATCTCTACAAAACACGATATTCCCAATGTTTGATATAATAAAATCTGGCCTGGTGTCTTCCATTCCATGAGCTTTCATCTGCTCTTCCTTTACACTGTGGATATATTATAATCTCTTCTGATTGCAGGGAGATTCCCAACTATTCTAATGTGGGATTTATTGAATTGTCCGACAACAGAGACTAACAGGAGCAGAGATGCTTCAAATATCCTGAAATGAAAGCAATTACATACATCTCAACAGTGAAATGAATAAATGAGATGAGGAAAGAGAAAAAAATATATATTATTCATAGATGGAATAATGTCTAATGTTTATCTATTACTCACTAAAATTATCATCATAATAGCAATCCAATGAAACAGTCCATCAGAAAATGCAGTGTGTGTATATATATATATATATATATATATATATATATATATATAATTCCAACGTGATCTCATGAGAATACGTGTGTATTTTTACGTTAAATGTGGTTCTACCACACGTACATTTACTTACGTTTTCATGCACATAAAAACGTACAACTTAGACGTATTTATAGCAGTAAAACGTACAAATACGTACGTGTTAGCAGCTAAAAAAACGTAAATAATCTAACGTAAAGTGTGAATGTATATGAATTCCCATGTATTAATATTAAAATCGTGGCTTTAATGATTTAAATCTGTTGTATTTAATTGTCATATCAATAACTGTTTTTATTGAATTTATTGAAAGCAGTTTACTCATCTATTTAATAGGAAATAACATTTCTGTGCATGCTGCAAACCATAGATACACAAAAGCACAGCATAAAATTACAAATCACATCCATTTTATTTGTTTGCTGTACTCCATATCTTTAGAATCCAGATGTTTGCAAGGAACATATCCATATCAATCGATCTTCATCTTCATTCTTAGCAACAGCGTCCGTCACAGTCAAAGCCCGCGCTCGTTATGATTCGAATTTGAAAATAGCGCCGTGGCGCCACAGGAACGTTACGACATGGTTTACGGCACTAATATCGAACTCTCATTGGTTCTCACATAATTCGTCACAGATTGCGACATGTCGTGTTTCAGTTGATCATTTGAAATCAGTACTGCTACTTAGTGATGGGAAGTTCGGATCATTTTACCGACTCGGACTTTTGAGTCTCGTTCAGCAAAATGAACGAATCTTTTTTCGAGTCATTTCGTTCATTTTAGCAAAATGTAATGAAAATGTTATGTTACTTCCCCAACACATCTAGTACTTACACAAACGTTGATCCCACTAAAAACAATACAAAACTAAAATGCTATAAGATACAGAAAAAAAAATTCCTTCTTTACCTGGGTCTTCAGTCTGTGATTAGCTCACCTCACCTCTTATCTGACAAGAGTCCTCGGGTTTAAGTCATTCCTTAATCACGTGACAGCCACATACGCAAAACTAACGCAGTCTTGAGTCGGAAAGAGAATTGATTAGTTCATCTCATGAGTCTTTCGGGTCTCGGGTCGAGTTTGACTCGTCCCTTAATCACGTGACAGCCCCATACGCATAACTAACGCAGTCTTGAGCCGGAAAGAGAATTGATTAGTTCATCTCATGAGTCTTTCGGGTCTCGGGTCGAGTTTGACTCGTTCCTTAATCACGTGACAGACCCATACGCTATTTCTGACATTTCTGTCACTGTGTTTTTGTTACTGTTTGTTGAGGATCTGTGGTTTGTTATTATTTTATAAATAAATAAAACCCTGTTATAAATAAAATATTGATTAATTTGTCTTTTTGACTGTCTATCGGTAAATAAACACTAGGCTATATAATAATATAATAATTCAAGCGTACAATAAAAAGTATTTATACTAGTTTGTTCATTTTTACTCCAATTTTGAGTTTGTTAGTATAATAATTGCTTTTCCTAGGCAGACTTGACATATTGGTGTAATATATGTATAAGAAGATTGCTCAAAAAAGGACATAATGACATATACATTAAAAGCAAATACAATTTTGAATTTGAATTATTAATGTTAGTTTAAAACATTAAGGTTATGATAACTTCAGCTTTAACAGTTTTAACCCAGCTCAGAGTGAGGAGGATACTTCAGATCCTGGTGCTACTGCCAGTGCAGGGGCCATGTTTTGGGAAGACTTTGACGAGAGGGTAGCAAGCTTGAGGCCTTCTGCTACCTCTTCTAAGACCTCAGATGCTATAAAGGTGCAGGCCTACCTTGCAGAGCCACTCTTACCCCGCACATCAGACCCTCTGGCCTGGTGGAGGAGATGTTCACCAGTATACAAAAGCCTTTCTGAAAGTCACAAAGACAAGACTTTGCATTGTGGCCACATCTGTGCCATCTGAAAGAATTTTTTCTAAAACTGGGCAGATTATCTCAGATAGAAGAAACAGACTCAGCCCATCCAAGGTCAGGGAGCTTGTTTTTTTTAATGCAAACATGCCTTAAAGCAAGTCCTAAAAATATAGCCACAGTGTGTAATTTATTTTAAAGCTTATTTATTTTTATTTATTTAGAAAAAGACTAGCTTGTTGTGCAATATTTTTGTTGTTGTTGTGATTTTAAAGGTAATTTGTTATTGTTATAAGGCTCTGTAGCTTTAGTATCTCTTCATTTTCATTTATTTTTATTTAAATGGTTTAAAATTATTTGGGGAATAGTTATACTCTTTGATATGAAGTTTTTATTTTGGCACAAAAGTGATATTTATTTTAAAATGTATTCATTTTAAATTATTATATAAAAAAAAGCAAAGCTTGTTGTGCAATATTTAGTTTTTCTTTTTTTTCTTTTTTTATATTGTACTTTTAAAGTTCATTTGTTAAGGTTATTAGAACCTGTGGCTTTATTATCTTTTAGTTTTATCTTTATTATACTTTTTTATTATTTTGATTTATTTTGGAATAGTTGTCCTCTTTGTTACAAAGCTTTAATGGCACAAAAATAAACAATAAACAACAATTCAAAAGTATGTACACAGTGTTTTTTAATGTTTATAAAGTGTCATATGTTACAAAAGTATGGTTTATACAGACAATCTGATTTAATAATTACTCTAGCCAATGTTGTCACATCACGGGACAAAAGAACGAACAACCCGAAGAACCGAAAGATTAACTAATCAATTCTCTCTCCGACTCAATACTGCATTCTTTTACTGTCTATGGTTTTAGCGTATGGGGCTGTCACGTGATTAAGGAATGACTCGACCCGACCCGAAGACTCATGAGATGAACTAATCAATTCTCTTTCCGGCTCATATTGCATTGGTTTTAGCGTATGTGGCTGTCACGTGATTAAGGAACGAGTCAAACACCCGATAGACCCGAACTATGAACTAATCAATTCTCTTTCCGGCTCAGACTGCATTGGGTTAGCGTATGGGGCTGTCACGTGATTAAGGAACGAGTCAAAAACCCGATAGACCCGAACTATGAACTAATCAATTCTCTTTCCGGCTCAAGACTCCATTGACTGACAGGTGAATCCATAGACATGTATGGTGAATCACTACTACTAGAACAGAACCTATAGAATAATGCGCATGCGCGACTGAACGAATCACTCCCCGAGACGACTCGTTCTTCCCGAGTCACATTAAAGATTCGTTCAAAATGAACGAATCGTTCAAGAACGACACATCACTACTGCTACTGCGCCAGTGCGCCTTCACGGAGAGAAGACGAATTAATAAATTAAATGATTAACATTATGTTTGTTTGTCTGTTATTTGTTTATTTATAACAGTAACGTTATGTAGTTTTAAGAAATGGTTATGGGTAGGTTTAGGGGTAGGTGTAAGATTAATGTTAGTGGCTCAAAATAACGTTTTAATGTTATATTTTTACTAAAAATGTGTTTTATTATGTTTTATTCTTTTAACATTCTGTATAAAATGGGTAGGTTTAGGTTCGGGTGAGGTATAGGCTTCTTACATTTATCAAAAAAAAATATAAAAAGGGAAAATATACATAAATATTCAGAAAAGTAATCTGATACGCATTGAAAAGCAGCTTCATGAGCAAATTTCTATGGATAACTGACTGGTCAGAGAACACGTTCTATCTGTACGTATTTGAGGTTGTTTTTATGTAAATTTCGATACGTATCGAACCTGTAATTACGTCCAGATAATACGTAAATGACACTGTAAATACGTAAAGGCACATACGTATTGGACAGTTTTAATTTACGTCTAAATATGTACGTTTTGATTGTGAGATCAGGCTGATAATTAGAGACTGTGATATTTCAAATCTCTTGCATATCCATCTTTAAAATCATTTGAAAAATGCTAACTTGTGTACTTAACATTTGACAACTAACTAATAAATGTCCATGAACCTTGTCCATTTCACGAGAGAAGCCAGAGTCATCAAGTGGGTTGCATTGTTACGGATTATGGCAGATCATTTGTCTAGTCATGCTTAAAGCCGGATTAACTCAAATAAAGGGCAATGCATGATGGGCAGTCTGATTGTAGAAGAGATTACAGGAAATTAGACTTTTCTGTTTACATTTTTAAAATGACAATCAGGTCATGGCAAAAATGTAGCAGATTATCTAAACTCTCCAAAGCATCCCAAAATGGTACACAGCTTATGATGCGATTTCAAGAGATAACAGGAAACACTTTTGAGACAGTTTGGGGAAAATGCAATGTAGTCTAATTCAAATGAGTTTTCACAACGAAATGACATGGCTTGGTTTAGCTCCACATCTCTACATTAGAAATGGAGTGTCAGACTGTCTGATTATTACTTTAAAAATCTAATGCTTAAGCAGAGTTTGGTGCTGAATATTAAACTGAGATGAAATCCCAATGGATTTTTTTGCTAATGAATTTCTGTATAGTGAGAGACGTGTTGAAAAACGTGAGACTCTTTAGAAAGACAACTAACAAACCTGCTTACTCCTCTGGCAAACATTAAAAAGACTGCAGGAATTCTGTAAAAGTGGTTTAATAAAGAAAGAAGCATCTTCATTGCATTGGTCTTCACTTCCAGCAAAAATTAAACGTATGTGTTAACATATGTTTTATTCTTATTCCATTAGAGCTCACCTCAATCAAAAGAAAAAGATGAGTTGAGGTTAAATTAAGGACAAATGTCTAGGACTTGTTTTGAATTCCAGCTTGCATCCACATAGACAGCGATTAAAACTGACAGGCCACTAAAACGCTGTACGAATTGGCCAGAGCCATTTCTGGAATTCCCATTAAATATCTCACGCCCTGTACATGATCACTCAGGAGCCAGCAAAAGCGCATGTGACATAAAACTGTTAAAGAGGCCTGCCTCGAGAGTGCTGTTTATTTTATACAGCTTAACTTGGAACACAAAGCCATTCAATTATGTCAGTGGGCAATGAAGCATCTGTATGTGGTTGCTGCTGAACCTTCAGTAATGAAATGCAATGAGATCTGCTTGACTAAAGGGACAGCATCCCATGTCACAAGCCTTTGAAGAGAAAATGTACGTACAGTATGCCCAGCACCAAGTCTGAGTCTAACCCAAAATAGGACTACAGTGTTTCAGCAGTAATTGGAAAACTTTTGGTTTTGTCTCTCATCTTACCCCAACAAGGATTCGCCTGTCAATTTAGCAGATACTAAGACTGTCTTGTAGAATGAGCACTGTTTGAAGGTTTATAAGAAGGATAAAAAAGGCATATTTTGTCTAATAAACATCTAGAATCCTAAATCTAAATTGAAATCTAAAAAGCAAAAAAACAGACATACCAAATACTAAGAAATTCAACTTTTCTCTCAAATCGTTATGCTGATTATATACAACTGTTCAAAGGTTTGGGGTCAGTAAGATTTTATGTTTTTGAAAGAAGCATTTTATGCTCAACACGGTTGCTTGTATATGATCAAAATACAGTAAAAACAGTAATATTGGGAAATATTATTAAAATTTAAGATAACTGTTTTCTATCTATCTATGTATCTATCTATCTATCTATATCTATCTATCTATCTATCTATCTATCTATCTATCTATCTATCTATCTATATATATATATATATATATATATATATATATATATATATATATGTATGTATGTATGTCCGGTGTCCATGTCAAATGATCCTTTAGATTTTAATATGCTGATTTATTGCTCAAGAAAACTTAAGCATTACCATTGCTGCTTAATATTTTTATGGAAACCATGATGCTTTCTTTAAAGATTATTTGATAAAGTTTGGAGGTTCTTTTAACATTATAAATGTCTTTACTGTCATTTTTGATCAATTTAATGAATCCTTGCTGTAAAAAGTATTTAAAATGGTATTTAGTGCTATTCATAATGAAATACAATTATTAGTGCTATTTATAATGACAATGCAAAGAAGAAGCATTTTCAATATCTGTCTCTGAATTTTGGACCTCATGGTATTAAATTATTAAATTATTTTATTAAAAATAAAAAAAGAAAGAAAGACTAACTAAATTTGAGGTTTATAATTAATCTGTTAAAAGAACTAATATGCACTCACAGCATTGTCTTCGAAGACATTGTCTTCCTTGTGGGGGGCTTTGTAGCGATATGGAAGAAATCCATATCAGCTTTTCATTTTTTCTGATGGGCGGAAACCAATGAGGAAATTTAGAATAAAAGAGCGCTAGAAACGGAAGTTGGGGCGCGAGTAAAAAACAAAACACACCTGTAGGTTATTATTGGAGTGGGACACACGCTACCTGAAGCTGAAGGTCGTACTATTCTTTGCTGGAATCTCTGTGCATGCGCTGACTGGGTGCGATCGCCAAAGTGACGGAGAAATTGCTCTACTGCGTCTGCATGGTTCGTTCGCCTGCCTGGTGCAACATAATCCAGCCTGGTTCGTTCGCCTGCCTCAGGTACTAGTGGTGATGTCCATCATCTTTTAACCTCACGCCAAGAGTTTCTAAACTCACGCCAAACTCTCGCCAAGTCTCCAAACTCTTTCTCCGGCCCAGGATTTGCGGCCGCTACACAGACTGCTTCACGCAGCCACCACCACACACACACACATACACGCTCATTGTACACGCACACACCCATACACAAACACTCGTTTGAAGTGTTTTTTTTTTTGTGTTTTTTTTTTTTTTTCTCTTTCATTTCTTTATTTTGGCTGAAAATTGAACACAAACTGAGTTTGAAAAAAAGAACTGTTTGCCTTAAATATTTTGTTATTTGTCATGTGAGGTAAAGAAAAAAAACTCTGTGAAAATTTAACTTTGTGTAGTTTATTTTATTTTATTTCTTTGCAAAAATGTTTTCTTAAAATATACATATTTTTGACCAAACCCTTCAATTTCTGACTGTGTGTCATTTAAGCCCTATTCTACATTATTGTGGGTATTTGGAGGAATTTATTTTCGTTTTTTGTGTAACGGTGGTTTGAGTTATCTTCGGGGAAATTGAACTTCATTACATATATATATTTTTTTTTTGTTTACTTGACAAGTTTTACTTGTCTGGCGCCCGAACAATTTAAATTTTATTAAGTCAAATTTGATTTGGGGCAGCCACCGTTACAGAAGTGGCGCCCGAACAGGGACCTGAAACTTGAAACTTGAGACCTGAAACTTGAAACTTGAGACATGAAACTTGAAACTTAAACACTTAAACCTTGATGACTTGAAACTTAAACCCTTAAACCTTGACAACTTGAAACTTAAACATTTAAGCACGTAAACCATGACCACTTAAACTGGTCATTTGAGCTTTGAATTTGAGTTTCCCTAAACGATTACTTAAAGGTTGGCTGTCACTGCCTATATTTTTTTGTGTTTGTGAAATTGTGGTGTATATACATACTGAATTGAAACAGTTTTTTTCCTTTACTTAATGGTTTTGTGGGAAGATACTTTTTGTTTGTGAACTTGCACGTTGTTAAATATATAATTGTGTTACCCCTTAGTTGTCTTGCTGCCAAACTGACCCAATTATGTGAAAGTTGTGGAAACACCCATTTGTGTTATTGAAATCTAATTATTGATTTGTGAAGTTAAGTGAATTGAAGTGTGAATTGGTGAATTGGACAATTGGACAGACATTTCACACTGAACTGTGAAGAGTATTCTGCTGCAATTTATTTTTTCAAACATTTATACATTTTTTTTTTTTTTTTCACTCAACTTGCATTTCACTACATTTTTACACTGACTGACTATACATACACTGACAATCAAACATGGCTGCCACTCCTGTCTCCATCCACTTTTGTGGAGATGGAACCACCAGCACCAGATGTTGCTACCCCAGTCTGGCCTCCAGCACCCCGTCCTCTACTTTCTTCAACTGGACCTCTTCGTGCTCCTTTCCACTTCACTCCTACTCAAGCCAGCACCACTGACTTCCCAGGAACCCATGTGCGGTTTGCAACTTCACCACTAGCTGGCAGTACTCCTGTTCAACCCTTCACCTGGGAGCAGGAACTGAATGGCGACTCCATGCAGATATGTACATCACCTGGGCCTTCATCTTTATCTTCAGTGGCACAGCAGGGCTTGCCTGGCATCCTGTCAACTCCTGGAAAAGGAATGCATCAACTCACTCAAGTTAAAGGAAACTGGGACACGTTGACACAGCATATGCAAACCCATGAAAAAAACATTGGTGAACTTGCCAAAGAACTTAAAACCATGACTGCACATCACGACAGCCTGATTTCTAACCTTGCTGATAAACTCAAGCAAAACCAACAAGAAATGCTCACCCACATTTCTGAAAGTAAGAAGCATGTGAAGGAAGAGACTGATCAACTCACTAAGTCACTTAAAGTCATGATGTCTGATGAACTTCACAAAGCTAAGACTACATATGTGTCTGAAGTACGGTTCATGATTGACCAACTTCAAGTGGAGCTTCAGCAGGACATCAAAACCTACCTGGTAACCCATCAAAAAAATTATGACCAGTTGTCAACAGAACTCACCCAGTGCACCCAAACCACCAACACCCTGTGTGCAACTGTAAAAAGCTTACAAACTGAACTTGAGAAAAGACTCGAAAAGCAAGAGAAACAAATGATTGACCTGCAGACAAGAGATTACTCACCCTTGCCTCTGACCACTGCAGTTTCACCTACATCACCAGTGACACCTCCAATGTTTCCTACTCCTGTTGTAAAGAGTGATCATCTTAAGATTACATTTCCTACTTTTGGGAGACAGTCAGATGACTTGGACCCCTTGCTCTATCTAACTCGATGTCAGGATTTCTTGGCGTTACATCCTCTTACTAATGCTGACATCCTGGCCACTTTCCGCACTGTCCTTTATGGTACTGCCCGGGACTGGTGGGAAGTTGCACGATCCTCAATAACCACGTGGGAAGAGTTTGAAGCTGCTTTCCTCTCTGCTTTCCTCTCAGAGGATTATGAAGACGAGCTGGCTGAAAGGGTAAGGACAAGAACACAGGGAGAAAGAGAGAGCATTAGGGACTTTGCATTTACATACAGAGCTCTCTGCAAAAGGTGGAAGCCCACCTTGACCGACAGTGAGTTGGTGAAAATGATTTTGAAAAATATGAATCCTTACCTTGCAAGCCAGATTCGCAGTCGGGTGAACACAGTCGATGAGCTTGTGAAATTGGGCCAACAGCTGGAAAAAGACTACGAACAACAACTGCAATATGGAAAACGTGTGAGTTCTAAGCAACCCCTATCCATGCCTCAAAGACCTATTCCCAACCGCCCGGCAGAGAAGCCTTTAGTGCAATGCTGGCGTTGTAAAGGCCATCACTCACCTGGCAGCTGTCCTCACTTTGTCTCTTCTCAGTCCCAGTCACCTCAGTCCACCAGCCAACACCCTTCCTCCAATAACAAGCGGACAACATTTCCATCTTCTAAAGGTACTGGTCCATCTGGCAATCGCTCTGTGTCTGCCACCTTTCCCCACAATTCATCAACAACTGGTAAGAAACCACCACCTGCTGCAATTGTTCCACAACAATTAGTGATACCACTTTGCATTGGTACCTGGAAGGGAAAAGCCATTGTTGATACTGGGGCTAGCTACACCCTTCTACATGAGAATCTCTGGAAGGAGCTCACTTCACAAAAACTCCATCCATGGACCCAGGGTCCGCTCTACCTAGCAAATGGGGAAGCAGAAATTCCTTTAGGTTGGATAAACATGCCAATCACCCTACATCAAAAAGTATTCACCATACCTGCTGTTGTTCTATCAGCCAAAGCCCTGGCCTATGCAGTCGTATTAGGACTGGACTTCATCTTCTCCAGTGGGCTGCAGATCAATGTGGCAGATCAAAAGTATTCATTTCAGTCCAATCCTAAAGAGTATTATCCTTTCCAGCCAACAAATGCCAGTGTACCAGTTATCAGTTCCCAACATCCAAGGGGAAAGATGGGAAATAAAAATCCCAACAGCCTCTCCTTACTATCTTCTGTTCCTCCTCCTCAACTTAACATGTTTCAACCAGCCTGCCTGGATGAGAAGACACTAATTAACACTGCTGTACAGGATGCCCACTTACCTCCGGAAGGCAAGCAACAGTTACGGCAGATCCTCGAGTCAAACCCTCAAGTTTGTACCCTTCGTCCAGGACGTACTGAAGTTACACAGCATCACATATATACTACCCACCAAGTACCTATAAAACAAAGACCGTACCGCACAACACCTGCCAAACAAGCTGTCATTACAGAGCAACTGGAAGAGATGTTGACTGCCGGCATCGTAGAACCATCACACTCTGGATGGGCCTCACCTGTCGTCTTGGTCCCTAAAAAAGACGGAAGCCTTAGGTTTTGTGTGGACTACAGAAAAGTTAATGCCATTACAGAGAATGATGCTTACCCATTACCCAACATCACTGAGATCTTGGAGTCACTATCTGGAGCGGCCATCTTTTCCACCATTGACCTTAACAGTGGCTACTGGCAGGTAAACATGGATCAAGAAAGTAAACCAAAGACAGCTTTCACAACTTCATCAGGACTGTTTCAGTTTAATGTTATGCCATTTGGGTTAAAAAATGCCCCAGCAACCTTCCAAAGACTAATGGAGAACGTTCTAGGAGAATTGCGTGGAAACATCTGCTTTGTCTACATTGACGACATCATTATTTACTCACCATCTGTAGCCCAGCACTTCTCCGACCTCCAAGCTGTTTTTTATAAACTGCAAATGGCTGGCCTCACCATTAATTTAAAAAAGAGCAAGTTCTGTCTTCAGAAAATAACTTTTCTGGGACATGTTGTCAGCGTCCAAGGCATAGCTGCAGACCCAAGTAAAGTGGAGGCTATACGTGAATACCCTGTGCCCACCAACATCAAGGAGGTCCAGCGCTTCCTGGGGTTAGCCGGGTGGTACCACCGGTTTGTACCAAACTTCTCCAGGATCGCTGAACCCATCAATGCACTGAAAAAAAAAGGATGTTCATTCCTCTGGTCACAACAATGTCAACAAGCCTTTGAACATTTAAAATGCTGTCTTACCTCTCCTCCCATTCTTGGCCATCCTGACCTTCAACTGCCTTTTACTGTCTATACGGATGCCAGTAACACTGGTCTGGGTGCTGTGCTGACCCAGCGCAAGGAACAGGGATTGGAACAAGTTATTGCTTATGCCAGCAGAACCCTGAACAAAGCAGAGACCAATTACACAGCCACTGAAAAAGAGTGTTTGGCTGTAATTTGGGCCCTGGAAAAATGGCAGCACTACCTAGAGCACAAACTGTTCACTGTCATCACAGACCACTCAGCGTTACAATGGGTAATGTCTTCCACAAAAACCACGAGTCGCCTCATCCGGTGGGCCTTGCGACTACAGAGATTTGATTTTATCATTGAATATCGCAAAGGAAAACTAAATATGGCACCTGATGCTCTGTCTCGGATTCACACCAGTTGTAACCTGTACACCAACCAACACCAACAGGAGAATGCTGAGTTTCCGATATCTCCAGCCACAATCTGGGAGGAACAGCACAAAGACCCTGTCATCACCAACACACTTAAAGCACTTGCAGAAAATGATTCCTCTTTTAAAGATCAGTATGAGATAGTGGAAGATAAACTCTATCACAAAACTCACCTGCCGAACAATCAAGTTCATTACCGAGTCTACATTCCTACCAGCCTTGTGTCGTCCATTCTACACCACTACCACTCTAATCCCTGGAGCGGTCATGTAGGTATTTATAAGACCTACAAGCGTATCCATGATGTTGCATTCTGGCCTGGAATATGGACTGACATAAAACACCACGTCAAAAAATGTGTCAAATGCCAGACTCTTAAGGGAGAAAATCAGAAACCTGTGGGCAAACTACAGCAAGTCACCACCACCCGTCCCAATGAGATGCTTGGAGTGGACATTATGGGGCCAATGCCACGCAGCACACAGCAAAATGAGTACCTCTTAGTCTTTGTAGATTACTACTCCCGGTGGGTGGAATTTTTCCCCATGCGCAATGCTAAAGCTGAGACTGTTGCGTTACTTCTTCGGAAGGAAATTCTAACCCGTTGGGGGGTGCCAGACTTCATTCTGTCGGATAGAGGTACACAATTTGTGTCATCACTGTTCAGAGAACTCTGTCAAAAGTGGAGTATCAAACCTAAATTGACAACATCATACCATCCACAAACAAATATGACCGAGAGGGTTAACCGTACGCTCAAATGCATGATTTCTGCCTATGTGGACAACAATCACAGAAAATGGGACCAATACTTACCGGAACTCCGTTTCGCTATTAATTCAGCTGTCCAGGAAACGATTGGGATGACCCCTGCAGAGCTTCATTTGGGGAGGAAACTGCAAAGTCCCATGGACAAGGTGTTACATGGCAAGAATCTAACTCCAGACTGCACATCTTACGATACAGTCCACCACCTAACTGAGCTTCAGACCAAGGCCATGGAATGCTGTAAAAAAGCACAAAAGAGACAGCTTCGGAATTATAATAAAAGAAGACGAGATGTCACATACAAGGAAAATGATCGTGTGTGGATGAGAACCTTTCCCCAGTCTAGTGCACAACATCACTACACTGCAAAATTGGCTCAAAAATGGAAAGGCCCTTACCGTGTCATAAAACAGGTGGGTCCATTGAACTATCGAATAGCGCTAGAGTCCACTGGCGAAGATGTTCGCATAGTGCATGTGTGCAACCTGAAACCATGCTTTCCCACGGCTGAAGAGCTGGAATGCCAGGAGAAGAAAAGGCTCTGCCAGATATTCAATGAATCTTCTGATGAAGAGGAATTCATTGGATTTTAATTATGATTCACATTTCCACAACCATAGGTTGTCTTCTCCAGGGAGGGAGAGTGTAGCGATATGGAAGAAATCCATATCAGCTTTTCATTTTTTCTGATGGGCGGAAACCAATGAGGAAATTTAGAATAAAAGAGCGCTAGAAACGGAAGTTGGGGCGCGAGTAAAAAACAAAACACACCTGTAGGTTATTATTGGAGTGGGACACACGCTACCTGAAGCTGAAGGTCGTACTATTCTTTGCTGGAATCTCTGTGCATGCGCTGACTGGGTGCGATCGCCAAAGTGACGGAGAAATTGCTCTACTGCGTCTGCATGGTTCGTTCGCCTGCCTGGTGCAACATAATCCAGCCTGGTTCGTTCGCCTGCCTCAGGTACTAGTGGTGATGTCCATCATCTTTTAACCTCACGCCAAGAGTTTCTAAACTCACGCCAAACTCTCGCCAAGTCTCCAAACTCTTTCTCCGGCCCAGGATTTGCGGCCGCTACACAGACTGCTTCACGCAGCCACCACCACACACACACACATACACGCTCATTGTACACGCACACACCCATACACAAACACTCGTTTGAAGTGTTTTTTTTTTTGTGTGTTTTTTTTTTTTTCTCTTTCATTTCTTTATTTTGGCTGAAAATTGAACACAAACTGAGTTTGAAAAAAAGAACTGTTTGCCTTAAATATTTTGTTATGTGTCATGTGAGGTAAAGAAAAAAAACTCTGTGAAAATTTAACTTTGTGTAGTTTATTTTATTTTATTTCTTTGCAAAAATGTTTTCTTAAAATATACATATTTTTGACCAAACCCTTCAATTTCTGACTGTGTGTCATTTAAGCCCTATTCTACATTATTGTGGGTATTTGGAGGAATTTATTTTCGTTTTTTGTGTAACGGTGGTTTGAGTTATCTTCGGGGAAATTGAACTTCATTACATATATATATATTTTTTTTTGTTTACTTGACAAGTTTTACTTGTCTGGCGCCCGAACAATTTAAATTTTATTAAGTCAAATTTGATTTGGGGCAGCCACCGTTACAGCTTCAAACCTGAATCCTAATATCTTTCAAGATCTTATACCATCTGCTTATGATGGATCAAATTGTTCTCTGAAAGAAAACTCTAAGCTTCCATTTGATGCAACATAGATTTAACATGTGCATTACATTATGGTTAACTAATTCAATATACTGTATATTCCGAACTGTTCTCTCCAACATTCCAATAAAACCATTTTAGTCTTTTGGAAACAAAGATCTAAATGCTAAAGACACAGTAAGATAAAGTTTGTTCTAAATTAATCCATGGATACTGTATGTTTCCAATCGGACTGCGATCATAATGTTTATTTATTTAGAAGTATTCATTAAAAATCAATAGCAGCATCCTTTTTAAATGCCAAAGCACATAGCAACTTATAATGTATTACATATTTAGGATTGCCAACTAAGGCACTGCCACCCTTCCAGTCTGACTCTGATTCACTTCTCTGGTCAGTTTCCCATTAACCACAGTGACTCACTTATTCATGGTGCCTTTTGGGATTGGATGAAAAACACTGAAGGACCCACTGTGTGACAGATCTGGAGGATCTCCCATGATAAATTTCCAAGATAAATTCACTAGCAGTACACTGCACACAAAAACAACAATTCTGTCCAGGATCAACACGGAGCCTAGCCTGCTGTGGGACTGAAGAGTGCTAAATTTTGTGCTGGTTTGATAACAAAAAATATGTGAATTGATAAAATAAATGCACATAAATTTGTACAAAAGAGCATACTATGACTTCTTTAAACATAGTTTACATAACTTAAAAAAATAACAATACTTCCGTAAAAAAAAAAAAAAACCTGACTGAAAGAAACCAAGTTGGCAAAGATATTGAATACAAAATTTGGTGGTAATATGCTGTAGGATAATAATAGATTTATAAGCAAATTTTAAAAGGCCAGTCATTTTTGACTGAGAAAACCAAATTTGGTAAAGGAATTTCAACACAGCACAAGGGTTAAAAATAATTGTCTACAGTGATGTCACACAGCATATGGAGTACAACAGAAGGCAAGCCAGTACCAGCGCTATTCTACAGATGTCCAGCCGTCTGTGTGTGGCTTTTTTGTTTAGCTATTCCATCAAAAGATTGATGAACCCTGTGTTTGTATGATTAGCCAGCAATTTTCGAGCGCTCAGCTAAAACTCTCAGCTCAGTAAGTCAGCTTGTGTGTAGGGTTGACAAGTCCAGACTGCAGCAGAAGAAAATAAGAGACAAACTTAGCATCATTTTGGGAAAATAAAAGATACTTACAAATTATTTAACGCCACATTTGCCATTTCAGATCTATGAAAATTGTACCACACTGTAAACAAAAAAACTACTCAATTATAATTCAGCCAAAATCAATTACATGCTTAAGATTGTCAGTTATGACATGTATGAACTGTGGTTCTGTTCTATGCAAAATGCCCCATCCATCCATGCAGCCATGCCTAGACAGAACTGAGACAGCCGCAAAACAATGTCAATGCCAAACACACCCTTATGCATCACTAAAACAACCAGCTGAAAAATGCTGAGAGCATAAATCATTAATCAAGATCATTATTTTATTACATTAAATACTACAACTACTACAAAAAAAGAAAAGAAAAAAAAAAGAAGAAGAAGCAGATTCTTCACTAAATATAGCTAATCTAAAAATCATTTGTAAATAACCTTTATTCCCTGGCAAAGTTGATTAAATGAACATTTAATTAATGGACATCTCTGTAAATTCAGTTAGACAACAAATCTTACAACAACTGAAGATCAATTTAAAAGCTTTGTATATTTGGTATTAATTAACAAAAATGGCGTGATTAACTCATAACATTTAACAAAATAAAATTTGGCGACCATAAACCATTGCTTTTCTTTAAGAAATAAACATTTACACAAAAGGACTGCCAAAAAAATATTTCTGAAAAAGAGTTATGAAATAACATCCAGAATGTTATTAAACTGATCACTTAACTTTTCCAGACAGGAACGCTGACGGAAGATCAGCGTTTTGATTGCCAACCGTGAAAGGCCTACATCATATCATGGGTGATTATCGAGTCTGGTATGGAAATAAGATTAAGTGCCAGTGGTAACTGGATTTTTATATGAATAGTAGACTTAAGATTGCTTAAAACAACTTGATATTTATGCAGTAGCAAGGCAGCTGAAGGGATGATTGAAATAAAACCACTATGAAAGATTCGTGAATATTATTTTGGATGACATTATGAATCAGCTGTATGCTTGACCTACTTGAACTACCGATGCTTATAGTCAAGTAGATATGGTATTGTTTAGGTGTTTCTAGAATTTCATACACTTTTGTGTCACAATTGATTTTTATTGAAACAGATTTCAGCCTTTTCTTTTTGTTACATTTTCGTCTTCAGTTGAAGTTCCCAGGAAAAAAATACTTATATTTTAATGTATAAATAAATTGCAATGTTCAGTGTTGGAGGCATGTCAGTCAAGATATAAATGTGATTACTGATTTGATTACTGACTGTAATTTGATTCATATAATTTTTTTGTTCTGTTGATGAAGAATGCAATAAACATGCCAGATAGTGTTATTCATTTAGCTAGATTATATAACATTACTGGCAAAATAAATAAATAAATAAAATTCACTGTCTTTGTTGGGAATGAAATGGGAGAGCAAGAGAAATATAAAATTGTCCAGCAAATATGTATCATGTAAACATGCATCATGTCCCAATTTCAATTTCTGAACTTCTAAAAGTAGGAACTACCCTTGAAAACTTGAATGCAGCATAAAGTGATGCTTGATAAACAAGGAAAGCTATGCCATTATTTAAAAGCATTTATTTTGTGCAATTACCTTGAAATTGTCACATAAACTGGAAAATACTGGCCATAAGGTTTTGTTTTGTCAGCCAGGGTCATTTTAGTTCTGTTCTGGCAGATAGACATGCCTGGTACACTATCTGCTCGGCCCGTGGAAAACACTTGACTTGAAAGAGGTAACATGTGTATTGTGCTAGCCTTTGCTGATTAGCCATTGCATGACTTGCGTTAGAACTGTACTGAACTTTTTAAACAAATGTATTAACCGTCTCCATGGATTTTTTTGTCAACCACAAAGCTCTGACCTATAGTTTGTAGGTTTGAAAAACAGTGATTACATGATATTTGATACAGAGTTTCCTCAGGCAGTTAATATGCAATCCAGTTCCATTTGTCTTTTAAGGTGGTGTAATTTTTGTATGGTAAAATACTTTCACATATGCCAGTGTAACCCACTGTAGGAAAATTGCTTAAGACACCTGTTTACAGCAATTGCTCTAAATTTCACAAAATATGGGCTACACCTCTCTGAAATTTTGCAGTGTTTGGCAGAAAAATACTGAAAGTTTGAACCAGCATGCCAAAGTCACACAACATGCCCACTGCCTATTGACATTATTGAAACCATTTTAAAATGGTGAGTGTGAAACTGAAATAAGATTAGGTTATTTTCTTTAGTTTGTATACTGTAAAAAAATAAATAAACAAATAAATAAATAAATTGTTGAGTCAGCTTTAAAAAACATTGTTACTCTGCTGCCATGTTTTATCTAATGTATTTTTCCTTAGAAAGCCACATTTCTAGCATTTGTAAAACTGCATTTTTCCATTTCAAAATTATATATAAATAACAACCCCTCAATGTCAAATGCAGAAATGTTAATCCATGCGTTCATGACCTCAAGGTTAGATTATTGTAATGCTTTATTGGGTGGTTTCTTGTCAAGGTCTATAAAAGGTATGAAAAATTGACGTCAGAATACTTCATCTGCCATCAGATGTGCAATCTGGTTTATACGATGGGAACACTTTTTATAAGCGAAGATTAAAGTCGTTATTTTAGTTTTCTTCGCTTACAAAAAGTGTTCTGAAAATATTTTAAACACTAAAACATTGTTATATTTACTAAATTACTTAATGTATACACACTCTTGGCACAGCGGCCCAAAACGGAAAAATAAAAATAAAAGAAACAAAGAAAGAAGAGTAAAAATACTCATATTACAGTTATATTACGTACTTTATTATAGGGCCTTTTTTGACAAATTCATCCACAATGTCCTTGGTGTTTAATTTAAGGCTTTGTGTATTCTCAATGGAAGGCTTTGTGTATTCTCTACTTTCAATAGTTTTTCCAATTTCGAATTAAAATGAAAAAAAGAGAGAATTAAAACTGCAGGTGTCGCTGAAGCTAGATGTGATACAGTTGTGATACAGTCTTTTCAACTAGCTAGTAAGCTATTAATTATTTTCTTTGGCCTTGGCAATGCAGCGTTTGCATGTAGTTTAAAAAAAAAAGACAGTTCTATGGCAGCAATATGACAAATGCACACAAGAAATTACAGAGACCTGTACATGACATGCAGACAAAACTTTTATTTTATGGTCAGAAGTGTAAAGTAGTTATACTTATTGGTGGACAGCTGTCTGAGACCAGAGCTGGCAGTACTCCCAGTACTCCAGAGTCCTTTCAAGCAGTTATCACCCAGTAAACATCAGGGGTTGCCAAACGACATTCAAGTTGAATTTTATTCTCCACAGCTGTTTTTATGAAAGCAAATGAATCTCTCACAATGTCAGACCAAACACCTTTTGTTTTGTTGTTTACTTCCTTGCACTGCCTTTCTTGTAAGTTACAAAGAAATACATAAATGAGTTTTCATGTAATGAACCCTGAAAAGAGATGCTAGCAAATATTTTGTATTGCCCTGGTTTATCAGATTAGCGTCACACTGATTTTCATTGGGCTCAACACAAAATGACACAAATGTTGCCATGGTATTTGAAATATCAGCTTCCCTGGTCCACGGAAATGTACTCTTTCAAGGGTGCTGGCGGAGGAGGAGCACTCTAAACCTCCGAGTGCAATATCGTTCACAGCCAAAACAGATAAATGAGAGTGAATAAAACAACTGACAAGTGTCGCAGAGTGGCATGCCCACGTTACTCCTCTACCCTGCCATTAATATCATGTTCGTGCAATTCATGAAATATATTGCTGGAGGGTTCATATATTTTTAATACATCTTTACACAAATCTGACATGCTACATTACTGGGTAAATGAGGGATTTGGAACTGCTGCCTAACTGCTGTATAGAGAGTATGTGTTACATGGTAATGTTGCCATCTAGTGAGGGAATGGTAAAAGGCATAGAGGTGCATGTTGAACATGGCTTCAATGAAAAGAAGCTGATGTTCAGTTACAAGATATTTCTTTTGAAGTATGCCTTTTACAGTAAAACTTCCAATCAATAACGTCTCTTCTACCACCCGAAAAGGTAGTATTTCTGAGTGCCCATGAGTCTTACTTTGCCTGGCTGCCATTTTATGATTGAATAAATCTGTACACTTTGGCAATCTCTACAGTTCTGCATAGAGGCTATCAAGGACAAATTGTATGTTTCTACTTTCAAGTAAGGCACACATTTCAATATATCTCAGGTGTTCATCACTATAACTTGCTCTAAAATGGCTTAAAAAGCTTTTTACATGCACAAAGTAAAACACTGTGTGTATGTTCAATACCATGTAAAAGTTTGGGGTCTGTATGATTTTGAAAATGTTTTTGAAAATGTTCTCTTTCTCTTTTCTGTTTTAATATATTTTTAAAATGTAATTTATTCCTGTGATGACAAAACTGAAGTTTTAGAAATCAGATCAATATGCTGATCTTGTAACATGCATTTACTGTCACTTTTGACCAATTTAATTCATCGTTTAATTCTATAGGCTAAGTGTGTGTGTATGTATGGAGCTGGTGATCTAGCTTGAGCTGTGTTTCTTTGTCAATTTGAGTTAACTGGTTTAAGAAATTTGGTTTAATAATAAAATATGATTAGCTTATTGCTGAGCAATGTTTTTTTTTTTTGTTAAAGGCAAAGTGTGTAATATTTTTATTTATTTTTTTGCCCCAAATGTAACCAAACAATAATGACCATTTTCAAATGGTTTCCAACTAACATCCAGTAACATTTTCACTGTACTTTGAATAAAAGTGTCTAAAATTAAATAAGAACTGATCATCCAATTCAACTGACTGCGCCAACTTCATTCATTAAAAATTAGTAAGAAAGTCAGAAAACTCTTGCTAAATGACTAGCTAATATGTATTCCTCCTTTAGGGCTGAAAACACCTACGTTTTATCCTTATAAAATTTATTTTATTTACTTTGTCATTAATAATACATACAGATGACTGAAGGTGCAGACAGTCATAGCGGATGTCATTTGAAGACAGACCTGGCTGAAGGTATTTATCGTCCAGTGGAAGAAATTGCCTAGAAACTTTTATATTCATTCATTAAATTCTTCTGATATATTCACAAATGTTATGTTCATTTAGCAATGTGAGTCACAATATTATTATTATTATTATTATTTTGGTATGAGTTGAACTGTAGCTCTTGACATGATATCCAAGTCAGACTTCTGCTGCCGGAGGAATTTCACTGAAAGAACAGGCATCTGATGTGAAACCCTTGAGGCTTGAGTAAATTTCACCAATCCTCCAGGGGAACCCAATCGAAATGATACCCTTCTGCATTTCTTACATGACAAATCAGTTGTGCGGGTGGGGTGACCAAATATAATCTTCAAATGTGGGAGGGGTGGCCTGATTAGATTTAGTACCAGGTTCTGCAGCAGCTCAGAAAATGATTTACAGATGGCAACATGTTGAGGATGGACAATAAATATAAACCCAACCTTGTCCAGGGGAGAGACTGAACAAAAATGAACATAAATCTTACAGTCGGTTAAAACCACATACTGAGGTTGTAAGATAAGACACCGCCAACCTGAGACAAGAATATTGAACTGGAATCTTAATACCGCTTTGACCTTAGCAAGAACTAGACAGCCTCTTTTTTCTGGGACATCAGCTAAAAATACTTCTGCAGACTTCTCTTTCCCATGCCAGATATTTGCTTGAATTTGACAGTAAATGTATGCAGCAAGTATAGCCTGGAACACACTGTATAAATCAAGGGTTTCAGAATGTCCATAGATAATTTGAGAGATTATGGACCAATTTCAAAAATTGTAAAGACGACCAAGAAAAAAAAAATACAAGTTTTAATTGTATTCACAATAATGGCATTGAGACTGTATAGCTGGCTTTACATTTTAGAAAAGGATCCATCACATAAAGATATTTAAGTCCTGGGCAACAAACAGTGAAAACCCCTGGATTAAGTCATACGCAGTCACCATGGATCAAAGTCTGCACAGATGGATTTTATCTTACTTCTTGTTTTCTTGTTTAGCCAAGAGTTTCACATTTCTGGACCCTTCACAGAAGTGGGTCAACCATACTAACCTACTAGTAAAGCACAAATCAAAGGGCGTCATCCCTGCTCCAGAAGTTTTGTGTGTATATGGATTTAGTCAGCCCAGAAAAAAAAAGTCTGCTTTCTTTGCTGTATTCTTTACTATCTTCACAATATGGCCTGGCTCCTCTCTGATATTTATTGTCTACTAAGATCTAATCTTTCTTCGTCTTAACACTTGCTGGGTACTTAGTGAAATGTTGGATATTTGACACATCTTAATCCCTTTTAGTCAGATGAGTACATGAGAGCATTTGTGATAAAGGGACTGAATCAAGTCAGACCCTCAAGCTTAGCCCCTCTGGCAGGTGAAACCCCAGAGGGAGGACTGCTGGTTTTTGATAAGGAAATCCAATCTGTGTTGGAAAGGAGATGTTTAGCATTCAGAGAGAGTTTGAAAGCAATGGCAAAGATCATGCCAGTGGACAAAAGAAGGCAGGTTAAAAGCTGAGGGATCCATTTGAAGACGTGACAGGTTCCCATGCTGATGGCCAAATATAAGAATGGCATGAATCGATTTAGAGCAATCATTCTCATGATGTTGATGTCTCTCCAAGATCTGATTTAGAATCAAGACTCCTAATTAAAAATTAATTGCTATAGGAAATCTAGATTACAAGGTGCAGTATACGAACTGATCAGAGAAAAGTTTTGAAGCCATTGTCCACGTTCAGTTTCATCCTGAGGGACAGTCTGGCTTGTTTTTACGTGACATGTTTTGTGAGTTTTTGGGAACTGTTCTTTTCCTCTTCATCTGCCTCTCTTCTGTCTTGCTGTGGCCACATGCAGGGCTACTGTCATGTGACTCCATCACAGATGAACCTCCCCCGATGTTGGACTCTTCTTCTGCATGTTCACCTGACCCTTTGCAAGTTTCTTTATCCTTTAGAGTATGGCTAGTCCTGGCCTGTGTCTGCCTGGGTGAGGTGCACCTACAGCCTGGAACTGGTTACAGGCTTGAGGGGAAGTCCTTGGCAGGCTATCTACTTGGTGGCGGCCCAAATGCTTGGTGCCCTCACTGCATGTGCTCTCCTGTCAGGCATTATGCCAACTGCCCTAAAGAGCAACCTGGGGATTAATGAGGTGAGATTTTTTTGGATCCTACAGATTTCTCTTAGGTTTAAACTATCTATAACAGCTTTGGCCCTCAAGGTCCACCTTCCCGCAGAGTTTAGCGCCAACCTTGATCAAGCTTACCTGCCTGCAACTTTCTATTAATCCTGAAGATGTTTAGGTTAGATTTAGGGATTAGGTTGTTAAGGTGTAGTTGATGAGGGTTGGAGCTAAACTCTGCTGGAAAGAGGACCTCAGAGGACACCGAGAGCTGAGAACCCCTGGTCTAAAATGTTCCCTAATATTACTCTAATATCTATGATCAGTATGTTCTGATATCTGTGTTCTGGATCTTCTGACATCTGCTCTGGATCTCCGGTTCTCTGCACACTTGATCATCTGATTTCTGTGCTCTGCGTTTTCGCATTTTCACACTCTTCCTAACCAAACATACCTGATCAACTCATCTGTTCATCCGTTCTGTTTTCAGTACCTGAAATGGATGGGTCAGATAAGGGAGACATCCCAAAAGTGTACTGTACTGCTGGGATGCCTCTGTGTTCTGGAGCATCTGATTTCTGTATCTTCTGGTGACTTTGCTCTGAATCGGCAGATTTCTGTGTAAAATATTTGTGCTCTTGACTTCTGATTTCTGTGCTCTGGATTTTCTCATCTGTTGTGTAAATCTTCTGATCTCTGTGTTTTGTATCCTCTGATTTCTGTGGTCTGGATCCTTTCATATCTGTGTTCTGTTAGCTGTGATCAGTGTCGCCAACTTTGTCAGGATCAGAATTAAATGTCGTTCAATGACTTGAATTTAGTTTAATGACCATTTGATTTCTCTCAAGGCCTGTGAAAATCTTATTTAAAAGAGACCAATTTAAATTTATGTTAAACATTTCTGTGTCTATAGTTAATGTGCTTGCTCAATAAAATCAAGGCTTTTATTCACCATTATTACGTTAACGCTAGGCAATTACCAAGCTATTAAGCCATTCTCATTTATTCCACAATGTAATTGAATGATTTCTTGCAAATTATTCTTAATTTCATTGTGACATGCAACATGCTATACTTTTAATTCTCTAATTATCCAATTCTGCTTGTAATTTATTAACTGTTAACAAAATGCATAATGTAGAAATTGGATTGTAAGGGTAGAAATCTAAGAAACCATATTATATTCTGTATTATTCTTGCTCAGCATGATATGACATCTCAGTGCACCTGTCAAAGTGCAGCATTTTATTCTGCATTCTCCTTTTTATGTTCTTTTTGGTAAAATACAGATCTGTCAGAAAAGTTTGTAAGAGTTAACAGAAATGCATAGACATTGTGGTAGTAAAACCACATTCAAACATTCAAAAACATTTGAAAGAAACAGCTAATCTTTGAAAAATCTTAAATGCGTCTGGGGAGGAGCAGGTCTGTAAATCACTGAGGAGAAGAAAACGTAAGGAAAGTGTCAAAATAAGAGTGAGTGAGAAAAATATGTAGTTTGATGGCAAATTTGTTAACTGTGTGTGTCAGAAAAAGTGAGGAAACAGCAAGATGGACATGGATGGATTTGGAGTGAATGAGGAAAGGAGATAGAGGCAGTCGGAAAGACCGATAGGGTCCAACAATAACAGATAAAACTCCACTTACCCTCCTTCAGGTGGCCCTGGGGGTATATCTGTATCAGGCTGTGTTAGTGGAAATGGCTGCTTCATTCCAGCTAGTGCTGTGTGTCCAAGCTGCCGCTCAGCCCAAATCAGCATTTTCCTCTGTGGCCCCTGCAGTCATCAACCTGTCTGTCACCCTTGGTCAATCTAATGCCAATAAGGATGGTTGATGAGATTTCTCTGGACTTTATGAAGTTATGAATAAAAATTTTCATGATACAAACATTTTAGTGAACTGAATGTCCACTGCTTCATGAATTTTGTACAAGGGTTAAGTGGTGGCTATTTTTACACTGTTGTTTTGTTTTGTTTTGTCATAATTTTTGTCTTTTGATGAAACTGTTCTTTAAATTTACTTAATATTTAGTTATGTCATATTAATTGATTGAAGTCAATTTTTAACCTGACTGAAATGTCATGTAATTCAAGTCCATGAAGAGCTGAAAACATCTGGCAAACAATTGCTGCACCTTTTTTTCCTGAAACATAAATTAACTGCTTGTTTGACACAAATAAATGAAGAGGACTTTGGCCATAAGTTTGAATTTGGCAGGCGACCCATGGACCCATGGTGTTTGGTCTGCAGATTGGCTTCACAGGCTGTGGAATGAATCCTGCCACAATCCCTGGATTAGGAAACAAACCTCATGTGGTAGAAAACAAATCCTCATTCACACACACACACACACACACACACATATACAGTATACTTATACATATCATCATATATAACTTGCTCACAAAATGACTTAGTGCATAACTTTATGTAACAATAAAAAGATAATGCTGATGTATCACCTGGCTTTAAGCAGTTATATTGGGTGGGACTCTGTGCTGGCTCTCTTCTTACCTGGCTACTGCTTGACCTGGTGCTCCATCCCTGTCGGCGACTGGTTGACAGAATGTACATAGAGGGATTCCTAAAAGATCTTTCCAAGCAGTCCAGAGGTTCTGAAAACCATATGTAAGCAATGTCATCCAAACAAACATTGTATCTCCATGCAATATTGTTATATGTTATTATTTTATATCGCATCACTGACTGATGGTCCAATTTGTTTAGAAGTCTTTACTCATTAAAGCGAGTTAGCACAACTTTAGACCATCTACTCAGATCCATATGAATCCAAGTAATAAGGACTGGTCCAAACATCACCTGATCCAGCATCTAATCTCTCGCTCCAGTGGTGCAACACATGCACCTATAGCCATTTTTATTTTATTTTTTGCATCAGTGTGTTCAGTTAAAATAAGCTTCCCTTTTTGTTTAGCTGCTGTTGTGTGCAATACAGATTGTGCCAAAGCAGCTCTAAAAAACAATAATAATAATAATAATAATAATTCATTACATTTATATAGCGCTTTTCTAGGCACTCAAAGTGCTTTACATAGTCTGGGGGTATCTCCTCATCCACCACCAGTGTGCAGCATCCACCTGGATGATGCGACGGCAGCCATAGTGCGCCAGAACGCCCACCACACACCAGCTTACTGGTGGAGAGGAGACAGAGTGATGAAGCCAATCAGCAGATATGGGGATTGTTAGGAGGCCATGATGGTCAGAGGCCAATGGGCGAATTTAGCCAGGATGCCGAGGTCACACCTCTACTCTTTTCGAAAGACATCCTGGGATTTTTAATGACCACAGAGAGTCAGGACCTCGGTTTAACGTCTCATCCGAAGGACGGTGCTTGTTGACAGTATAGTGTCCCCATCACTACACTGGGGCGCTAGGACCCACACAGACCACAGGGTGAGCACCCCCTGCTGGCCTCACTAGCACCTCTTCCAGCAGCAACCTAGTTTTCTCAGGAGGTCTCCCATCCAGGTACTGACCAGGCTCAGCCCTGCTTAGCTTCAGTGGGAAACCGTCATTATCTAATGTCATTATCTAGCTCAAGTCAGTTAGTTTTTGGTTTAGTTCAGATCAATAACACTGTGAAGTTCATCAGTCAGTTCATCATTACTACAATAGGCAGTAATGTTATTCAACTCAAGTTAGTTCAATGTTGATTCAATTCAGTTTGATACAAGTGTCAAGTGTCAAGTGTGATTTGACTAAAACGGCACTGTCACGCAACTTTTCTCTTAATTTCAGGTCAGATCATCACTGCATCTCTTGCAAGATCATGATTAGGCAGTGCTTTCTCTCCCATGTACTCATTGAGAGGTTAGACCAAAACACCACAAAGACGTGATGGCCTGTATCTGGTTAAGATGTGACATCACACAATAGAAACTGAGGCCAAATAAGCTCTTTTTTTAGATATTAAAATTATAAATATGATCAAATTGAAGCATCCAGTGAGGTTTTGTCATTGTTCTGCATCATATGATACTCTGTTGCTGCTGGGAATTTTAATAAAGACAACATTCCAGGTGATCAGGGAGCCATCTTAATGTTTGTGTATTCAATTTAAACAGCAGCTTTTAAAAAATGCAACACAGTGTAATCTGCAGTCCTCATCTGCATTATATTCTCACCTTTATTTGACAGTGATCGCAGATTATGTTGTTGGCGTCCCAAACAATTTGCACACCGTAGGCTCTGTAAGTGCTCTTACACTGTTACATGGATGATTATGCACTTCAGTTGTCCTCTTGTACAGTTACACAATTAATTATGGACTTAATTGACGTAAGTTGTCATTGTACTGTGTTTGTTTTTAGGTCAAAATAATGAATGGAGCAAATAATGATTTGTATAATGAATATTTGCTATAACAGTACTGTTGAAAGTTTGGGGTCAGTGATTTTTATATATAATGATATATATATATATATAATGAAATATATATCATTTATTACATTTAGTATAAATTAGATTGTTCAAAATGACAGCAAAGACTTTTAAAAAGTTACAAAAGATTTCTATTTCAAATAAATGTTGTTCTTTCAAACTTCCTGGTAGTTCTTTCAAATGTTTTTTTAGATGAATTATATCTCCTCTGTGGTCATCAGGTGTGGAGCATCACTTTTTATGGAGCAGCTGGCCACTCTGAAATTTCGAGAAGTGGGACAAGTCTATGTTTACCTGCAAAGAAAGGGCTTCTCCTTCTCCTCCAGACCAACCAGATCCTGACAGGGACATATGCCTATGGGCGTTTTGGCAGTGCTATAGCCCCTTTGGGAGACATCAATCATGATGGGTTTAATGGTAAGGACTACTCTGATTATATTACAGAGCAGGATTTGCAGTGAAAATAACATGTAGTTTAATATTTCCATGGATAATTCTGAGCACAACTCACCAAACAAAATGGTTTTAATAAAGACACGATACAAATCTGAAGGAAAATCAGGCAGTAGGCCCAAGCATTGATCTTTACAGGTGGTAAAGTCTTTTAACTTAGGCATTGTGGTTGCTGTTATACAAAATTACATTCAGCACCACAGACACTATTTTTTTTTAGTTACAAGCAACTGAAACTTGTCACTTAATAACAGCAGGAGCTCAAGCAGTCTCGTTTTTCTCAGTAATCAAAGCAGCATCTGAAAGTGATTTGACCTAAATGGATCAGGTGTTCTTCAGCTGTCACAGTATAATACAGATTAATGTTGAGTTCTAGTGCTTATCAGGAAAGCATTGCTGAGAGATTAAATCTTCTTGTATATATATATATATATATATATATATATATGTCACGGTTCATGAATCGGTTGTCTCACACTGAGGTGTCTGTGTGAGTGTAATTGTGTGGGTGTGGTTACTTGTTGTGTTGATCAGTGTCACCAGCTGTCGTTGATTTCACCTTCATATATATATATATATATCGGTTAATTCCCTCTCTCATTGTCAGATCGTTGTGGTTGTTCCCTGGTGTGCGTCCTGTTCTTGTGTCTCGTCTAGCCCAGTTCTCCATTGGTTCTCTTACGAGAGCTCTCTCGTACTGCGAGACGGCTCGTTTGCTCATTGGCTTGTTCTGCGGCAACTGCACAGCCTATCGAGCGCAGGCTGATGCAACATCAGACCAATAAGGGCGCTTCGCGTCCTTCTTGCCACTTCCCGCCGAAACGGGTGTGGCCCAACCTATAAAAGGAGCTCGAAAAGGCTGACTCACCTGATTTTTCATCTCTTCAGTGAAGCTCACGCATCGCTGGATCACGAGGAAGCAAGCGCCGTCTGGAAGAGCATATCAGCAGGACGAGCCATCCTGAAGCCGCTGGCATCGCCGCCTTCCACTGCCGTTCCTGCTGCGCTATCCGGCACCCATATCCTTTACATCCTTGTTCTGTTATATCCTGTGTGTGTGTTCGCCCTGCGACGCACATTCACAAAAGAGCTGCGTCTTTTTAAAGATGCCCTCGTGCGGCTCGTGCAGAGCCCCGCTCAGCGAAGGAGATCGTCACGTCATCTGCGTCTCCTGTCTGGGTGAGGACCATGCAGCGCTCGCGCTCCCTGACGGCGGATGCCCTCATTGCGAGTTGATGCCTATGGTGACTCTGAGGACTCGCCTGGCATCCTTCTCGAAGCCTGCATCATCCGCTGCGCCGCAGCGCCGTAAGAAGCGCCGCTCGCAGCGACTACCAGAACCGCCTCCAGCTCGGCCGAGCTCACCGGTTCCCTCCGCTTCGCCGGTCTCCCCTGCATCGCTTCCCGATGCTCAGCGTCCGCTGCTTGCCGACGCGTCATCTGAGGAAGTGGATCTCAGGCCCGCGTCAGAGGAAAAAGACACGTGCTCTCTGCTTGCTTCGGGCAGTGAGGGTTGGGCGAGCTCCGTGGATCTCGCGCCCGCTGCTCAGAGGCCCAGCAGACGGGGGGATATCGATAAGGAGCTGATGCGTGTACTCTCGTTGGCCGCGGCGAGCCTCGGCCTCGAGTGGTCTGCACCAGCGCCCCCTTCACGTTCCCGGCTGGATGGTAGCTATCTTCCGGATGAGCGCTCTTCCTCAAGCTCAAAGCACGCCCCTTTTCTTCCTGAGCTTTACGAAGAAGTGGCGAAGGCTTGGAACGCTCCATTCTCGGCAAGAATCCGCTCATCTGTTTCGCCAGCATTCTCCACACTGGACGGTGCTAAGAACAGAGGCTACCTGTCACTTCCGCCGGTGAAACAGGCTATAGCAGCGCACCTTTGCCATCCAAAGCCTGCCGCATGACGTCATCGCTGCTCGCATGGGTATTCTCTGCTGCTGGGCAGGCTGCGTCTGCGTTACACACTATGGCTACGCTACAGATCTTCCAGGGCGATCTTCTCCGCAAGCTGGATGAGATGGGACCTGAAGCGATCTGTCTCGCGGATCTGAGGAGTGCTTCGGATCTCTCCCTCCACGCTACTAAGTCTGCTGCACAGGCCATGGGACGGGTTATGGCTTCCGCTACGGTGGCTGAGAGGCATTTGTGGCTGACGCTTTCTGACATCAAGGAGTCTGAGCGCGCTGCGTTCCTTGACGCGCCGCTAACTCCTGCCGGCCTCTTCGGATCTTCCGTCAACGAGTTTGTGGAGAGATTCGCCGAGGACCAGAAAGCTTCGCAGGCGTTCAAGCACTTCTTGCCTCCAGTTCTGCAGCTAGCCACTCTAGACCAGCCCCACAGAGCTCTCAGTCACGCCCACCGCCTCCTGCTGCGTCATCGCGACAGCGTCAGCAACGCAGCTCGGGACCCCGTTCTCGCTCTTCAAGCCGTCGCCCCGCGCCGCGGGAGCCGCGGCAGAGGATTGCGGTGAAGCCAGAAGCCCCAAAAGCATCCTAGCACTGCTGGGAGAGCGCCGGTGTTCGAGTTCCGCTGCGGCCGAGCTCTCACCCAAGCGCGCCACTGTTGCAGTTCCAAGAGTTGTGACTGCCTCAGTGTCTTCTGCAATGCGCAAGCCTGCACGAGTGCCCGCTTGCCTGCACACAAAAGCTGTTATCACGGCTACCCAGATGTTTCACAAAAAGAGTGTTTTTTCTGGTGTTCCGGCCACGGCCGATGGTGCTATAAATGTTGTGACGATGCCCACTCCTCAGTGCCCATCTCCACATGTAAGCACAGCCCTGCACACAGGGCCTGCGACCATAATGTCGACTCAAGTCGGTTGCGCACACTGCTTAGTAAACGTGCCCACCCCTCAGTGCCCACAATTACTATGTCACACGCGTCATGTGGTTTCTGTAAAAACGAAACCCGTGCACGCTTGTCCGGCCATGGCCGATGGTGCTATAAATGCAGTGACGATGCCCACTACCCAGTGCCCATCTCCACATGTAAGCACAGCCCTGCACACAGGGCTAGCGCACATAAGATTGACACGGATCGGTCGAGCGCGCCGCATAGTAAACATGCCCACTTCCCAGTGCCCACATACACTATGTCACATACGGCGCGGGGCTTCTGTAAAAACGAGGCCCGTGCACGTACATTCTGCACAGGCAGACAGCGAGTTGAAAGTGGTAAAAGTGCACACATGCAGCCCACGGTTACTCGCATATATATAGAGTCCCACGGGACCCGCTCAGCCTCCCTCCAGTCGGTTAAGCGCCGGAACGGGGTCGAGGAAGAGCGATCTGCCCGCTGTGATCAGCGCGCTCCCTGCCTCAGATGCGCAGCGCACTCGAGCGCCGCTGTTGCCCAGTCAACAGAGCGCGTTTCGCATCCAGCCCTTAGCCATTCATGCAGATGCATGGTCAGCGCTTCCAGGGGTTTCGGATTGGGTGCTAGGCATTATAAAGAGAGGCTACTCGCTACAGTTTTCTCGACGCCCACCGCGCTTTTCAGCGCGCATCGAAACTACGGTCAAAACAGAAGTAGCACACATACTTCGGGCCGAAATATCAAAACTATTGAGCAAAGGGACTGTAGAGCCTGTGTCTCAAGCTCAAAGCGAGGGGGGGCTGTACAGCAGATACATTCTGGTGCCCAAGAGAGACGGGGGTCTCAGGCCCATACTGGATCTAAGACAGCTGAACAAGGCATTGATGAAACGCAGTTTCAAAATGCTCACGACCAGGAAGCTCCTCGCGCAGATTCGCAGAGGGGACTGGTTCATGTCAATAGATCTGAAGGACGCGTATTTTCAAATACAGATAGCGTCAAACCACAGGCGATATTTGAGATTCGCCTTCGAGGGCCAGGCATACCAGTTTGCAGTCCTGCCATTCGGCTTGTCCGTAGCTCCTCGTACGTTTACGAGGTGCATGGATGCAGCGCTCGCTCCTCTCAGACTCAGAGGCATACGAGTGCTGAATTATTTGGACGACTGGCTGGTTCTGGCCCGATCACGAGCGGAGCTCGTGGACCACAGGGCTGTTTTACTCGATCACCTCGAGAAGCTCGGCCTCAGTGTCAATTGGGCGAAGAGTTCGCTGAACCCCAGTTAGACGATCCTGTTTCTGGGTATAGTTCTGAACTCGTGTTCCATGACGGCGCGGCTGTCACCACAGCATTCAGCGCGCAGCGAGTTCTTTCCGTTGCGGCGCGACCGTGTCGCTCAAACACTGTCAAAAGATGCTGGGTCTCATGGCCTCAGCATCTCCGGTTCTGCGGCTGGGCCTGCTCCGCATGTGCCCCCTGCAGTTCTGGCTGAAGGCTCGGGTGCCGCGCAGAGCGTTGGCGTGTGGCCGGCTGCATTTCAAGGTCGATCAGAGCTGTGTTGCGGCTCTAGCACCTTGGACAGCGAACGGCTGGTACCGATCAGGTGTAAGCCTGGGGACTTCCCCGAGTGTGAAAATGGTGTCGACGGACGCCTCCACTTCGGGATGGGGAGCGCTGCTCAAAGGCAGACCGTCCTTTGGCCTATGGTCAGAACGGGAAAAGCTCCATCATATCAACTGCCTGGAAATGCTGGCAGTGGAGAACGCGCTGACGCGCTTTTGTCCCCATATCAAGGATCACCACGTCGTAGTCCGTTCGGACAACATGTCCGTAGTGTCCTACATAAATCGCCAGGGCGGTCTCTGGTCCCGAAACCTGTGCAGGCTGACGGAACGCCTCCTGATTTGGGCTCAGCGCAACGTGCGCTCGCTGAGAGCAGTGCATGTGCCTGGACTGCAGAATCTGCAGAACCTTCCTTCAGGAGCTGTTGGATAAGGGCAGAGCCCCATCCACGCTCAAAAGTTTATGTGGCTGCCATCGCGGCGTTTTCTGAAACGGCGTCCGGTCAGTCAATAGGAAGGAATGATTTAGTCATCTGGTTCCTCAGAGGAGCTAGGAGGCTGAATCCTCCCAGACCTCCGTCAGTCCCTATGTGGGACCTCGCGGCGGATTTGGAGGCCTTGAAGGGTCCCCCTTTTCGAGCCTATCCAATCGATTAGCCTTCAGCATCTGTCGTTCAAGACAGTATTCTTGTTGGCTCTCGCTTCTGTGAAGCGTGTGGGTGATTTGCACGTGCTCTCTGTGAGCCAGTCGTGCTTGGAGTTTGAGCCCAATGACTCAAGAGTCATACTCAAACCTAGGCACGGTTATGTGCCGAAATCCCTCAACACACCGTTTCGGGCTCAGGTTATTGCCCTGTCTGCCCTGCCGGTGTCAGGGGAGGATGGAGACTCGAGTCTTCTTTGCCCTGTCAGGGTTTTAAGAGCTTATGTGTCTCGCTCTGCTGCCTTTCGGCAGACGGAGCAGCTATTTGTCTCGTTCGGTGGACGTTCCAAGGGAATGGCTGTTCCGAAACAGACTCTATCTAGATGGATAGTTGACGCCATAGCGTTAGCTTACACTTCCAAGGGCCTTCAGTGCCCGTTGGGCGTCAGAGCACACTCCACAAGAGGCGTCGCCTCGTCGTGGGCGTGGTCTACTGGGATCTCCTTGCAGGATATATGTATGGCGGCAGGTTGGGCCTCGCCGTCTACATTTATCAGGTTCTATAACCTGGAGGTTCCCGCCTTGCAAGCAAGGCTGCTGTTGGTATAGACGAATCAGGGCCCTGAGGGGAATTCTGAGTTCACGAGCGCTATGCGCTGCCGACTG
Organism: Carassius carassius; assembly: GCF_963082965.1. NCBI lineage: Eukaryota > Metazoa > Chordata > Actinopteri > Cypriniformes > Cyprinidae > Carassius > Carassius carassius. Next base: position 12,705,000 of record NC_081763.1, read on the forward strand.
TTATATGGGCAGTATTGCGTAAGACCCGCATTGCCACATTGGTCAGGCCTTGCCTCGGCTGTGTGATGTCATATTGCCGCATCTACGGATGCTGCTAGATATGGGACGGAGGGCTTTCCCCCTTTCTGTCCTGGACTCTCTGTGAGTCCCTCAGGTGACTGTGCACTGTAAATCCTGGGCGTTGCTTCAGGTTTATTGGTGTGTGATCCCTGCGTGCACGGTGTTTTACATTGGGTTCCCGTAGCGTCTTAGCTAAGACGCAGTACGAGAGAGCTCTCGTAAGAGAACGTACTCGGTTACTAAACGTAACCTCGGTTCTCTCTAGAAGAGCGAATGAGTACTGCGTTCTCTGCCGTGCGTACGATTCACTCTGGTTCGCTTCGGCGATGAAATAAATCAGGTGAGTCAGCCTTTTCGAGCTCCTTTTATAGGTTGGGCCACACCCGTTTCGGCGGGAAGTGGCAAGAAGGGCGCGAAGCGCCCTTATTGGTCTGATGTTGCATCAGCCTGTGCTCGATAGGCTGTGCAGTTGCCGCAGAACAAGCCAATGAGCGAACAAGCCGTCTCGCCTATGGCTGTGTACTGCTGCAAATGCGCTTTACAAAAATACAAAATTAAGGATAATTTTTTGCTTCAGTATTTTGTGAAAAGAGACTTTTCCCGTAGCGTCTTAGCTAAGACGCAGTACTCGTTCGCTCTTCTAGAGAGAACCGAGGTTACGTTTAGTAACCGAGTACGATTTCATCAGCTCTTCGTGTCGTTTGGATTTCGTCAGTTCCTCGTGTTGTCTGGATGTTCCACGGTTCCTGGGTTTCTCTTCACGCTCTTCACCGCACCACCACCGGATTGCCATCTCGTCCCTGTTTCACCACCACCACCTGATTGTTTGTCCTCGGCCTGTGTCTTCACTCTGACTTTCATTATTATTATTAAACCTGTTAACTTGCATCTTGCATCCTCTCATTATTCATCACAGAATGATCTGACCAAACATGGATGCAGCAAACACTTCTCAGCTCAAGGATTTCATCGCCCACAGTATCTCACGTATGGACCAACAGGAAGAGAATATCTCAGGCACAGGTCGAGCGGTACAAGCAATCGTGAAGCAGGTGTCCGAGCTCACCCAACAGGTACAGCTTCTACGAACTCCCACTGCGCTCCCCACGCCGCCTGTTCCCCCACCACCAGCGCCGGCAGCAGCGGAAGGACCAGAGCCACGCCTACCCACACCAGAGGGATAGTCCGGTGAGCCTGAATTTTGTAGAGCATTCCTCACAAGATGTTCCATGCATTTTGCTTTACAACCACGTACTTTTCAGAGCGAACAGACAAAGGTAGCGTTTGTACTCACCCTGCTGTCAGGAAGAGCAGCGCTTCGGGGAACGGCGGTGTGGGAGAATGGACACAATTGCTGCACCTCGTTCCAGGCACTCTCCGAAGAAATGAAGAGAGTTTTCGATCGGGCAGTGGCAGGTAAGGAGGCGGCCAGATTACTCGCCGAACTGCGACAGGGAGAAGGCTCGGTGGCGGATTTTTCCATTCGGTTCCGCTCCCTGGCCGCAGAGTGCCGTTGGAACGAGGAAGCGCAGTGGGATATGTTCCTGCATGGGCTGGCTGACCGCGTTTATAAGGAGATTTACCATGGATTTACCAGAGACACTGAACAGACTGATAGAACTCGCCCTGAGAGTGGACGCGCGTCTTAATCGCGTAAACCGGCTGACGCGTCCCAGCCGTCCACAGCCCAGCTCAGAGAACCACCGATGGTGCGAGCGCGGTCAGCCCCGCATTCGATCATGAGCCCATGCAGGTGGGGAGAGCTCGGCTTTCCCGGGAGGAGAGAGAGAGGCGGAGATCCCAGGGACTTTGCCTATACTGCGGCCAGGCAGGCCACTTCATCCACTCCTGTCCGGTAAAAGAGCAGGCCTGGTAGTAAGTATGAGGCTACTATCGGGTGGGATCTCCGCAGAGAAGCCCTCATCCCCATCATCAACCCTCCTCCCGGTAAGACTGAGATGGCAGACGTCGACGCACTGCACCAATGCACTACTGGATTCGGGAGCGGAGGGTAATTTCATGGATTTTAAATCAACTGTTCAACTGCAGATCCCCATCACTCCCCTCTCGCACCAGATCACCGTCAACGCACTCAATGGACAAGAACTTCCCAGGTCACTCATTCCACCGAAAGTATCACCCTCATCACTTCTGGTAATCACACTGAAACCCTTTCATTTCTCCTCATGTACTCACCACTTGCACCAGTGGTTTTGGGACACACGTGGCTCTTTAAACACAACCCCCGGGTCGACTGGTGCACTTACACAATTTCCACATGGAGTAACCACTGTCATGAATCTTGTTTAGTGTCTGCCTGTCCCTCTGTGTCTGGTTCTGTGTTTCAGAGTAAGGCAGTGGATTTGTATAACGTGCCAGCGGAGTACCTCGACCTGAAGGAAGTGTTCAGTAAGTCCTGTGCTGCTTCTCTCCCTCCGCATCGTTCCTATGACTGTGCGATAGATCTACTGCCAGGTAAGACTCCGCCTAAGGGCAAACTTTACTCTCTTTCTGTTCCTGAGAGGGAGGCCATGGAGAAATATATTTCTGATTCTCTGGCCTCTGGGTTCATCCAGCCTTCCTCCTCTCCTGCAGGGGCGGGGTTCTTTTTCGTTGGAAAAAAGGATGGTTCTCTGCGACCTTGCATTGACTACCGAGAGCTGAACAACATCACGGTAAAGAATTCTTATCATTTGTCGTTGATGTCTTCAGCTTTCGAGAGGTTGCAGGGAGCATCCATTTTTTTACGAAACTGGACTTATGCAATGCATATCATTTGGTTCGCATCAGGAAGGGGGATGAATGGAAAACCGCTTTTAATACCCCCAGGGGGCACTTTGAATATTTGGTTATGCCCTTCGGGCTTTCCAACAGCCCAGCGGTTTTCCAGGCACTCGTGAATGACGTGTTGAGAGACATGGTAGATCAATTCATATATGTTTACCTGGATGATATATTGATTTTCTCTTCGTCTCTCCAGGAACACATTCAACACGTCAGACGAGTGCTCCAGAGACTCTTAGAGAATGGGCTTTTTGTCAAGGTGGAGAAATGCTCGTTTCATGCACAGTCTGTTCCCTTCCTAGGGTACATCATCTCTTCTGAGGGAGTGCGCATGGACCCTGACAAGGTTAAGGCTGTGGTAGATTGGCCAAGTCCAGATTCCCGTAAGGCCCTACAGCGGTTTCTGGGGTTCGCCAATTTTTACCGGCATTTCATTCGCAACTTCAGCCAACTAGTCGCACCTCTGACTGCCTTGACCTCCCCCCGAACGACGTTCAGGTGGTTGAACACTGCCGAGGCAGTGTTCACCAACCTCAAGAGTCGCTTCATTTCGGCTCCCATTCTTGTCACCCCTGACCCCACACGTCAGTTCGTGGTGGAGGTTGACGCGTCAGAGATGGGAGTAGGAGCAGTGCTTTCACAACGCGCTTCCTCAGAAGATAAGATGCATCCCTGCACGTTTTTTTCTCATCGATTATCGCCTGCCGAATGTAATTATGACATTGGTAACAGAGAGTTGTTGGCAGTTAAGTTAGCGTTGGAGGAGTGGCGTCATTGGTTAGAGGGTTCTGGGGTACCTTTTATCGTTTGGACCGACCATAAGAATCTTGAATACATCAGATCAGCTAAAAGACTCAACTCCAGGCAGGCTCGGTGGGCTCTTTTTTTCAGACGTTTTGATTTTGCTCTCTCGTACCGCCCGGGGTCTAAGAACATCAAACCCGACTCTTTATCTCGTATTTTTGATTCATCCGAACGCCCGGTCACTCCCGAGTGTATTTTACCTGAGAAAGTTGTCATCTCCACTCTGGTATGGGAGATCGAATAGAAGGTCAAGACAGCCTTAGAAAGGGTAACGCCTCCGCCTGGTTGCCCGCCGAGTCGTTTGTTTGTGTCCGCGGGGTTATGGTCCGACGTTATTCGATGGGGTCATTGTTCCAACGTGGCTTGTCATCCAGGAGTGACTCGCACTAGTTTTCTAGTTAAGCAAAGATTCTGGTGGCCACTTATGGCTCGAACATTCACGATTTTGTTTTGGCTTGTTCAGTGTGTGCCACTGGTAAGACATCTAACCGACCCCTAGACGGGTTACTTCGACCGCTGCCTGTCCCTTCGAGACCCTGGTCCCATATCGCTCTAGATTTTGTCATCGCCCTCCCGCCCTCTAATGGCATGACAGATGTTTTAACCGTAGTGGACCGGTTCTCGAAGGCGGCACATTTCATCCCCTTGCCCAAATTACCTTCAGCCAAGGAGACAGCGGTCACAGTCATAGATCACGTCTTTCGGTTACATGGCCTCCCGATGGACGTGGTCTCTGACAGGGGTTCCCAATTCGTATCCAAATTTTGGCAAGAATATTGTAAATTACTAGGGGGCACGGTCAATCTGTCCTCGGGCTATCATCCCCAGAGCAATGGTCTGAGCGAGCCAATCAGGACCTTGAGAGAATGTTGCGATGTCTGGTTGCCAAGAATCCTTCATCCTGGAGCCAACAGCTTTCTATGGTGGAGTACGCCCACAATTCGGTGCCAGTGTCATCCAAGGGCCTCTCGCCATTTAAGTGTAGTTTAGGTTACCAGCCACCAATTTTTCAGAGTCTGGAATCCGAAGTCGCGGTCCCCTCCACTCACGCATTCTTCCAGAGGTGCCGCCGTACTTGGACTAGAGCCCGTGAGACTCTACTCCAAGCAGGGGGGCGCATGAAGGCCAAGGCCGATCGCCACCGGTCAAAGCCTCCCGTTTACGTCGTGGGTCAAAAAGTGTGGTTTCTACTAAGAATTTTCCTCTCCGCTCCATGTCTAACAAGTTTATTATCCCAAATTTATTGGCCGTTTCCTGTCACCAAAATTATTAGTCCGGTGGCAGTCCGACTCAAACTACCTCCGGCGTACAGGAGAATTCACCCCACCTTCCATGTGTCTAAAATAAAGCCGTGTTTTATTCTCCCATTAATCTGCATGCCCCGGATAGTGTCACCAGCTATCGTTGATTTCACCTCCATATATATATATTGGTTAATTCCCTCATTGTCAGATCGCTGTGGTTGTTCCCTGGTGTGCGTCCTGTTCTTGTGTCTCGTCTAGCCCAGTTTTTTCTAGCCCAGACCATTTGTTTTTTTGTTTGTTTGGTTTTTTTTTTGTGGAAAAATAAGCTTAAAAACATGTATTATTCCTTTACCCTCAGATTTGGCTCTTATGAATAGGGTCAAGTGTACATGTACCTGGGTCAGAGTGATGGATTGACCAGCCAATATGTTCAGGTCATTGATGGCTCATTTAAGACCTTCAAAGATCTGCCAATGTTTGGTTTCAACATGAAAGGAGGGATAGATATGGTGATAATGGATGTCCAGGTATGTGGCATATTACTTGAAATTACTGGAAAAACAATCATGCTTTATTTTTTTTCTTAAGCCAAAAAGTATAGTAAATAAATTTATTGTATGTATCTCCTTTTGTGTTCATTGGAAGAAAGAAAGTACTACATTATGAGGGTGAAATGAAAGAGATTTCATTTTGGGGTGAACTATTTCTTTAATGTACTTTATTTTGTTACTTTTTTTTTCTGCCTCCAACCAATGTCAGCAAATGCTAGCTCTTTTCACCAGAACCCTGTTATCACTGTGCACCTCCAATTACCTTCCATTAAAATCTGACCAGCAAACCTCAGCTGGGTCACTGCATCAAAATACCATAACCCTCCCAACAGTCATAACTAGAGTACAAAGCCCACAAATAACTGAATGGTAGAGCCAATCTAAGCTTCAGAGATTGTCCTCAAAGTTTGAATGTCTGTTGTGAACAATCTCCACTAAGAGCCCTTTCCCACAATCCCTTGGAAGGAGAGAAGAGCTGTATGGGCGGCACAAGAGAGTCGTCAAGAGACAGGAATGCTTTGGTCAGTGCCACAGCCCACTTAGTACAGATATAAATGCAAACAGGCTCTGACACTGGGGTCCAGTTTGGACATGGCAATGCTTTTTGACACACAGCACCTCAAGCTCTTGAAAGGGTCTCTTGGCACTCTTTATCTCCTTATCTGCCTATGGTGGCTGATATATTAGTTTACTTCTGCCAGACAAACTAGTCCTCACACTTCCTTTCCTCCAGTTTAACATGACTGTTTTGAACCTCAGTCACACTTTTACTCACTTTGTGATGTTTGCTGATAGGGAGATTCTAGATTTCAAGGCATATATTATGCTTTGGTTTATTCCCTCTTTAGATCTCAGTATTGGAGCCTGGGTGCAAGCAAAGTGGCAACCTACAGGCAGCAGTTTAAAATAGTCTGAATTACTGCAAAAAAAAATAATTAATAATAATAATAATAATAATTAGAATAATTGCAACCATATGGTCATATACTGTACACTTATAGATTTCATCATTTTCAGTCCATAAAATCAAACAGTGAAATCTCTAATAAATATAAAAATATAAAATAAAATAATTAATACAATAAGTTAATAAAGTATTAACAATTAATGTATTCATAAAAATTACATTTAAAAAGTATTTATTATTATTTATTTATTAATACAAATATTTATTAATTAATTCATAAATATTGCCATGAAATTATCCATGTGTACCATATATCATGTGTACCATACCATTTGCACAATAACATTATATACACACTTGTATAAAGTGTATATTTACACTTAATAAAATAATAATGCCAAATTCCACACTGCTCCATTGGTTACAAAAAAAGGGTTTTCTTGTACACAGAGCCTTTGGTTAAAAACAGATATCTCCCTTTTAAAATGGTGTTATTTGCATTTAGCTATCTTTCCCTGCTGTGGGTCCTGGCTCATCAGTTGAGAAGAACCATTCTGAAATGTGATTCTGAGTGTTGGATAAATAATGTCTTTGACTTTATCAGGGCACAGGCTTTAGTGAGGACACAGGCTTGACTCTCATTCTTCCCTGATCTTTTGAACCCCAAGACAAATTCTGTAAACACCAGAGCAGCACCTGCATTACTTGGTAATGCATCTGAAATTAGTTCAAGAGATAGCTTCACTATGTCATCATGATTCAAGTGGCTGGCATTCAAAATGCTTGATTAGTCAGCCATGAAAAGCTTCTCAAGGATTAGCAGAGTTCGAGTCAGGGATGGTACAGTGAGCTATTGATTACACCCACATCCTTTTCTGGGACTAATGCACTATGCATCAAGGACTTCACTGATCAGTGATGTAATCCGTATTTTCAGCATGCTTTGAATTCCAAACCACATGGTTTTGGTACTTCTATAGAATATGTATCATCAGCACTTGTTTTCTCTTTTCCGTAGCTTTATAATTATGGCACGCATCAGTGTTTCTGGCCACATAATTCCTAAAGAGATTGGTATGTAATCCATTTGAAATTATTAATAAGCACATAATGGTAATAATCTTTCATCTCACTCTGTTGCTTTAAACCTGGGTTAAAGGACAAGATGAGTTTAATCTTCATCTCAGTGAACTATAGTCTGACTGACTCCCAAAATGCAATGCTGCATGGACAAACCTGCAATGTGAGCAACCAGGAGGTGAGGGTTTAGTCACTTCCTGTTTGTTGCGGACAGGATCACAAGTTACAGAACATCAGTTCCAATCATGCTGTTGTGTGAACAGACCGATATTGTTGTACTCTGAGAAATTTGTATCAGTTTGCTTACAAAACAGTAACAATGTTGGTGTGCTTAAAGGTGTTGTCACATTCATTTAATTTCAGCATAATTTTGTGGGCAGAGAAGTCCATTGTCAAGAGTAGCAATGCATGAAGCACAGTTAATATAGAAGTCACTTTCAAACCAATTAGCTTTCTGTTGGTCAGCACAGTAAATATGCACGATCAACTTGAACCCAGCGCAAAATCTGCATGGGGAAATCTTCCACTTTCGAGCTAAATTTCCGTCCTACTGACTGGATTTCATGAAAATTCGCTGAACAGCAGTAAACATGACAACACTTTTAGGGTAGATTTATTCAGTATGAGAGTTAATTTGTACAGAAAGAATTTTATTTGTATATAAATATAAGTCGTGGCAACCCCATCTCACGGCAATTCATACATATTTTATACATATTCATATACATATTCATACCACACTCATACAAACTAATACGATTTTTGCCAAATCATATGTATTTTACGAGTTGCACAATTCGCATGAATTTGTACGAATGACCTACACCTAACCCCACCCCTAAACCTAACTGACACAGGGGTTTAGACAAATTGTATAAAATCGTATGAGTGAGGTCCTACAAATTCATACAAATTAGCCACCTCGTAAAATATGTACGAATTGGTTGTGAGATAGCGTTGGTCGTGGCCTTGTGGTTAGAGAGTTTGACTCCTAACCCTAAGGTTGTGGGTTTGAGTCTCGGGCTGGCAATCACATGACTGAGGTGCCCTTGAGCAGGGCACTACTCCCTGGGTGCTGCAGCATAAATGATGCCCATTGCTCCATGTGTGTGTTCACAGTGTGTGTGTGCACTTTGGATGGGTTAAATGCAGAGCACGAATTCTGAGTATACAGGTGCTGGTCATATAATTAGAATATCATCAAAAAGTTGATTTATTTATCTAATTCCATTCAAAAAGTGAAACTTTTATATTATATTCATTCATTACACACAGACTGATAAATTTCAAATGTTTATTTCTTTTAATTTTGATGTTTATAACTGACAACTAAGGAAAATCCCAAATTCAGTATCTCAGAAAATTAAAATTATAATTTAAGACCAATACAAAGAAAGGATTTTTAGAAATCTTGGCCAAATAAAATGTATAAAAATGAAACCTGTACCTGGATGTGTCATGTCACTTTCACTGTACACACATATACATATCAAACTTTCATTGGCCAGACAACTAGATCAAGCCTAATAAATTATATATGTCTGTTCCCTTTCTTTCATCACACTTAAATTATAAACTAAATCTTAACAAGCTGTATGGACATATAAAAAAAAAACGAATAAAAATGACCAAATCTACACACACACACACACACACACACAAATACACAACAAAATGTAAAAAATACTTTAAAAATAAAATCTAATTTAAAATAATAAAATAATCTATAAGAGTATATGACACTAAAATAGCATTGTTACAGAGTCACTTCTCCACTTGACTGTGTCCTGTCTATTGCTAAATGGCAGCCGAAGGGGTACGCAGAATATTTCGGATGTAGGTCCACTCGTAGAACATTTATATGAGATAATACGCTATGTCTAGGATTAATGGTAACACGTTCACTTAATCGGTTTTGCGATAGGCCTACTTATGCACAAGTTTCTTTTCTCCTGTCTGAGCTAAGGAGCATAGGCCCCAGTCCAGTCAACGCATAGCTTATACTGGAGTTTCCAGTTTCACAAAATAAGTCCTGTCTGCTGTATGTCTTCGCTAATGCCTCTGAAGAGCTCATCTCCTGTCAGACTGTTCCAACATCGACCCACGTGGGGGAAGAGTGCCCCCTACTGACCATCATTCCTAAATTGAACTCCGTGAAAAAATCTGCAAATATCATCTTAACACACTTTATATACTATTGACAAATGCACACCAATATCTGTAAACACTGGTTTTTACCTTAACCACAATGTGTGGTGGTACTGCAGTACAGTGTTACCATTTATTTTAATACCATACTATTTAATAATTGATGATACTGAATGACTACCATAATCATAATTATTGGTATTTACATGTCACTCCCAGATACTGTGGTATAACTATGGTACCATGTATATTTTTGGAATATAATACAGTCTATTCAATGGTAATAACTGCTTCTTTACCTGTTTATCTTGGTACACAGTTAGTAAAACTGGAGTCATCCAATGCCAATTTTCATTATTTAAACAAATGTGACCTGACAAATATAGTGTGGAGATGGCCAGATGGACAAGAGGAGGAACCTGTGTGGTCATTGCTGGACTGGACACCATCTTCTGGAAGGTACTTCTATATGTTGAACAGGGGAGGGCGCTTTGTCCCATACAGGTCTCCTGGCTAACAACAAACAAAGCATAATACTGTAAAAGTAAAACAGATATGTGTTTGCTTACCACATAAAACTTTATCCATGTTAAAATACAACACTGTATGTTTTAAGGTGTTTTTTATTTTTTAAACGTAACCGTCCTCCATGTGATGATGATGATGGTGATGACGTGCAGCAACTGAATGGAGAACCTAGACATCTTGACATCACAAATCTTGAGCTTTACGATGCTTTAAAGTTTTTAAAAGTATGTTTGCTAATTTTATTCTATTCTTTCTGTAATTTTATTAAATATGAATCATGGTTATATAGATGCAAACATTAGTTGACCAGCCCAGCATTTTGGGATAATTTAAATGAAGTCTCTTAAGCTAACCAAGGCTACATTTATTTGAACAAAAATATAGTTAAAACAGTCAAAATATTATAAAAATAACTGTTTTTTATTTTAACATACACTCACCGGCCACTTTATTAGATACATCTGTTCAATTGCTTGGTAACACAAATTGGTAATCAGCCAATCACATGGCAGCAACTCAATGCATTTAGGCATCTAGATGTGGTGAAGACGACTTGCTGAAGTTCAAACCGAGCATCAGAATGGGGAAGAAAGGGGATTTAAGTGACTTTGAACGTGAAGTGGTTGTTGGTGCCAGACGGACTGGTCTGAGTATTTCAAAAACTGCTGATCTACATGGATTTTCACGCACAACCATCTCTAGAGTTTACAGCGAACGGATCCAAAAAAGAGAAAATGTCTAGTGAGCGGCAGTTGTGTGGACGAAAATGCCTTGTTGATGCCAGAAGAGAATGGGCAGACTGGTTAGAGATGACAGAAAGGCAACAGTAACTCAAATAACCACTCGTTACAACCAAGGTATGCAGAATACCATCTCTGAACTCACAACACGTCGAACCCTGTAACAATTCGCTCAGGCTCATCAAAATTGGACAATAGAAGATTGAAAAAATGTTGCCTGGTCTGATGAGTCTCGATTTGTGCTACAACATTCAGATGGGAGGGTCAGAATTTGGCGTAAAGAACGTGAAAGCATGGATCCATCCTGACGTCTCAACAGTTCAGGCTGGTGCTGGTGTAATGGTGTGGGAGATATTTTTTGGCACACTTTGGGCCGCTTAGTACCAATTGAGCATCATTTAAATGCCACAGCCTACCTGAGTATTGCTGGTGACCATGTCCATCCCTTTATGACTACAGTGTACCCATCTTTTGATGGCTGCTTCCAGCAGGATAATGCACCATGTCACAAAGATCCAATCATTTCAGACTGGTTTCTTGAACATGACAATGAGTTCACTTTACTCACATGGCCTCCACAGTCACCAGATCTCCATCCAATAGAGCAGCTTTGGGATGTGGTGAAACAGGAGATTCGCATCATGGATGTGCAGCTGACAAATCTGCAGCAACTGTGTGATGCTATCATGTCAATATGGACCAAAATCTCTGAGGAATGTTTCCAACACCTTGTTGAATCTATGCCACGAAGAATTAAGGCAGTTCTGAAGGCAAAAGGGGGTCCAACCTGATATGTTTGGTATGTTTAAACTTTTGTGATTTTGAAAGAGTCATGCGTGCTTTTGTGTCTTCTCGTCTGGACTACTGTAATTCCCTGTATAGGGAATAGTCAATCCACCCTGTCACGGCTACAAGGTTGTTAGAAGGTTCTCGAAAACAGGACCATATCACTTCCATTTTGTCATCTTTACATTAGTTGCCGGTCCATTATAGAATTGATTTTAAACATCTTGCTATTTGTTTTTAAATCATTGAACGTCCTTGCTCCATCTTATATTTCAGATTTGTTGCAACTGTACACTCCATTAAGATCTCTTAGGTCTTCTGACCAAAAACTTTTGATTGCTCCTAGATCGAGACGTAAACAGTGGGGGGACCGTGTTTTTGCAGTATCGGCCCCAAGGCTTTGGAACAGTTTGCCTTTACACATAAGAACTGCCTCCACACTGGTGTCATTTAAGTCCCTTTTAAAGGCGAATTTTTTCTCCAAGCCTTTTTCACAAAAGGCTTGTGGCAGGGGGGGCGTGGTTTAACGAAGTCTGCAGCGGGAGAGAGAATCAGGAGACGAGCGGTAAGTGAGTGGTTTGGGCGAAAATTATCATCACCTGTTTCTTGTTCTAGTAATTGGCGTGGAGAGAGTATAAAACGGCAGGAGAGTCGGAAGCAAGCGAGAGAGAGACGGACTGCTGACGCAAACCGGAAACGAAACCGGAAAGAGTAAACCGAAAGTGTGGTGCCAACGTGTCAGAATAAAAGTCACCAGTAGATGTTTGTGAACTTTAATTTTATATTTGTTAAATAAATACGTCAGCAGTCCAGCCGACCCCTCTGTTCTCTTCCTTTCCTCCAAACGAACTTGCTACACTGGTGCCGAAACCCGGGAAGGAAGCAGGACCGCCGCCGCCGCCATGCAAAGCCCGTCCTCCATGCTGCTTGCGGACATCATCGCCTCCCTCGCGGTCCTGCACCGCGAACAACACCAGGCCCTGCTGGACCTAAGGACGGATCAGGAGAGGCATGTCCAGGCCCAGCAGGAGGACCGCGAGAGGTTCCGGAGCTGGATCGATCGGGAGGTTCGCGCCGAGGCCACCGGGCCGCCCTCCGCACCCATGCACCTACCGCTGCACAAGATGGGGCCCCAGGACGCTCCGGAGGCCTTCCTGGAGCTTTTTGAAAAGTCGGCGGAAGCCTGCGGGTGGCCCCGAGAGCAGTGGCCGGTGCGCCTCATTCCCCTGCTCTCTGGAGAGGCCCAGGTGGCCGCCCAACAACTTCCAGTGGCGAACCTCCTGGTCTTCGACGACCTAAAGAGGGCCGTCATCCAGCGGGTCGGCCGGTCGCCCGAACAACACCGCCAGCGGTTTCGGTCCCTGGACTTGGGCGAAGCCGGTCGGCCCTTCGCGATGGCCCAACAGCTCCGGGACTCCTGCCGCAAGTGGCTACTAGCCGAGGGAAGCAACGTGGAGCATGTCGTCGACCTGGTGGTGCTGGAGCAGTTCATCGCTCGGCTTCCCAAAAAGAAGGCCATCCACCCAGGGGTCGGCGCACCCCCACCTACTAACTCTCTCTCTCCTTCCCTCTCTCCCCCCTCTCTCTCTCGCCCTGTCCCTCTCCCTAGGTCTCGTCCACCCGGCCCTCCTCGTGTCCCGCCCCGGGCCAAGGGCGGGGCTTGATGCCGTCGGAGGGGACAGTGCTTCCGTTTCTCCGCTCTCTCTGCGCCAATTCTCCAATCCACTCCCTGCCACTGGGGCGGCGGGTAGGTCTGAGCTGGCGAGTACCAAATACCAGTGAGTATCAAGGGGGGTACATATCCGGCCTTGGTGGATTCAGGATGTAACCAAACCTCAATCCATCAAAGCCTGATTCAACCGGGGGCATTGGATACAAGCCGCGTGGTTAAGGTGCGGTGCGTACAAGGGGATGTGGTGGAGTATCCGGTTGTCCCAATTATAATTCAATTCCGGGGACAAAAGCATAGTGTGGAGGTGGCGGTTAGTCCCCACCTCCGGCATCCGATAATCTTGGGAACGAATTGGCCCGCGTTTACGGTTTTATTGGGGTCGTTATGTGCGGATGCCTCTTGGGGAAATAAGGTGCGGAAGGAGACCGCGCGGGTACAGGTGAGGGAAACTGAGCCAGGACCGCTGGGTTCTGCTTCAGGGGAACCGAACGAAATCGGGAGACTGATTCTCTCGAAGCGTGATGACTTTCCTCTGGAGCAGTCTCAGGATGAGACCCTAAAACATGCATTTCAACAGGTCCGAGCCATCGATGGCCAGTCTCTCCAACCTGCCCTCCCGCTCTCCTATCCGTATTTTGCCATTTTAAAAGACCGGTTGTATCGAGTGACCCAAGACGCTCAGACAAAATTGAATACAACCCAATTGTTAATTCCAAAGGGCCGCAGGGAAATCCTTTTCCACGCGGCTCATTCTAATCCTATGGCAGGCCATTTGGGACAGGCAGCAACACTAAATCGCCTCATGGCCCGTTTCTTTTGGCCGGGCATTCATGACAACGGGCGCAGGTGGTGCGCGTCTTGTCCGGAATGTCAGTTGGTAAACCCACCGGTTGCCCCAAAAGCGCCTTTGCGCCCTCTACCCTTAATGCAGGTCCCCTTCGAGAGAATTGGTATGGACCTCATCGGGCCATTAGAGCGATCGGCACGAGGACATCGCTTTGCACTAGTCATAGTTGATTATGCAACACGATATCCTGAAGCGTTGGCCCTCCGCAACATTTCCGCTAAAAGTGTTGCGGATGCCCTGTTTCGTCTTATCTCCTGGGTGGGGATTCCAAAAGAAATCCTCACCGATCAGGGCATGGCGTTTATGTCACGTACGCTACGCGAACTGTACGGATTATTGGGCATTAAGTCGATTCGAACTAGCGTCTATCACCCACAAACTGACGGCCTGGTCGAATGATTTAATCGCACGCTTAAATCCATGATCCGTAAGTTCGTTCACGAAGACGCCAAAAATTGGGATAGGTGGCTAGAGCCCTTGTTATTCGCTGTGCGAGAGGTCCCGAAAGCCTCCACGGGGTTTTCCCCCTTCGAGCTTCTCTATGGACGCCAGCCCCAGGGGTTGCTCGACGTACTGAGAGAAACGTGGGAGGAGGGACCATCTCAGGGCAAAAACGAAATTCAGTATGTGCTGGACTTGAGAACAAAACTCCACACATTGGGGCGGCTATCAATGGAGAATTTGTTACGAGCCCAGGACTGCCAGAGCCAGCTGTATAACAGGGGAACTAGGTTACGCAAATTTGCACCGGGAGAGAAAGTACTTGTATTACTCCCAACGTCGAGCTCCAAATTAATGGCTAAGTGGCAGGGACCGTTCGAGGTCGCACGACAGGTCGGAGATCTCGATTATGAGGTAATACGGTCCGATAGGAACGGGTCCCATCAGATATACCACCTCAATCTCCTTAAAAAATGGAATGAGGCGGAATCAGTGATGTTGGCAACGGTGATTGGCGGAGAGGATGATCTCGGGCCAGAGGCGAATATCAAACCACAATCCCTCGCCCTGGCTCCAGGTGGAGATCACCTCTCGCCGTCCCAACTCACTGATTTAACAAAATTGCAGGCAGAGTTTGCCGACGTCTTCTCGCCCCTACCGGGCCGTACTAACCTGATTCAGCACCATATCGAGACCGAGCCGGGCGTGGTAGTTCGCAGCCGGCCGTATCGTTTACCTGAGCACAAGAAAAAAGTAGTTCAGGCTGAATTAGGCGCTATGCTTGACATGGGGGTAATAGAAGAATCTAATAGTAACTGGGCGAGCCCGATATTTTTAGTTCCGAAAAACGGACGGCTCAGTCCGTTTCTGTGTAGATTACCGCAAGGTGAATGCTGTGTCGAAATTCGACGCGTATCCAATGCCGCGGGTTGACGAGTTGCTTGATCGGCTAGGCACGGCTCGCTTTTATTCGACATTGGACTTAACAAAGGGCTATTGGCAGATCCCCTTGTCTCCATTGTCCAGAGAAAAGACAGCTTTCACAACGCCGTTTGGATTACACCAATTTGTTACCCTTCCGTTTGGCTTGTTCGGGGCCCCAGCTACCTTTCAGCGCCTCATGGACAGGATTCTACGGCCCCATGCTGCGTATGCGGCTGCCTACCTAGATGATATCATTATATTTAGTAATGATTGGCAGCGGCATATGCAGCATCTGAGGGCTGTCCTGAGGTCGCTGAGGGGAGCGGGGCTCACGGCCAACCCAAAGAAGTGTGCGATTGGGCGGGTGGAAGTAAGGTATCTGGGCTTCCACTTGGGGCATGGGCAGGTGCGTCCCCAAATTGATAAGACAGCCACTATTGGGGGGGGCTGCAGGCCGGATGGCTCCCCGGCCTGAGTTGGGTGGTGGGGGTATGTGGCAGGGGGGCGTGGTTTAGCAAAGTCTGCAGCGGGAGAGAGAATCAGGAGACGAGCGGTAAGTGAGTGGTTTGGGCGAAAATTATCATCGCCGGTTTCTTGTTCTAGTAATTGGCGTGGAGAGAGTATAAAACGCCAGGAGAGTCGGAAGCAAGCGAGAGAGAGACGGACTGCTGACGCAAACCGGAAACCAAACCGGAAAGAGTAAACCGAAAGTGTGGTGCCGACGTGTCAGAATAAAAGTCACCAGTTGGTGTTTGTGAACTTTAATTTTATATTTGTTAAATAAATACGTCAGCAGTCCAGCCGACCCCTTTGTCCTCTTCCTTTCCTCCAAACGAACTTGCTACAATGCTATTCAGTGAAATGTTGTTATTTGTGACTTTTTTTTTATTTATTCATTTATTTATTTAGTGTATATGTTGTCTGCCTATTTATGTTTTTAGAAACTGTACAGCACATTGGTCTACTTGTTGTTTTTAATCATGCTTTAGAAATAAATTGCCTTGCCTCATGTTAAGGAATGTAGATAAATGAGCATAGTCTCCAACCAACTGCCCTTGTTAGTACCATTCTTAGTATTTCAGATTGGTGATGATCCATTTTGTCGTAATGATAACACTGAGCTCTAGAACAGACCATGAACCCTGAGCTTTATAAACCAGGCATTGTTGTGTAAAATGTCACATTCATTGAACAGTTTGCACAGAAGAAATTAAACATTTGTTTGTGAGCACAATTTAAGGCAAAAAAAGTGAACCGTGTATGTATAAGTATTTTAATTTGCTGAAAATTGTACTAACCCTCAGGCCATCCAATATGTAAATGAGTTTGTTTCTTTATCAGAACAGATTTGGAGAAATGTATTATTACATCACTTGTTCACCTGTGGATCCTCTGCAGTGAATGGGTGCCATCAGAATGAAAGTCACAATAATCCACCATTAATCCACATGACTCCTGTCCATCAGTTAACATCATGAAAAGCTGCATGTTTGTAATAAACAAATCCATCAAGGATTTTAAACCATTGCTTCCATCTGAAATATGAGTCCTTTACTATCCATAATATTGCTTTCTCAAGTGAAAAAGTTGTCTTGTCTGAATCAGGACAGAAATATGCTAAAATCAAGCACTGTGTTTACAAACAAAAACAGTCAGAAACCCTTCTACAAATATGTCAGTGGATATTGATGTGAGGGGATAACAGGATGGACGTTATATATATATATATATATATATATATATATATATATATATATATATATATATATATATATATATATATATATATATATATATATATATATATATATCTTTTAGTTAACTATTCCTTCAATCAATAAAACGCTGGAAACGGCCTTCAAACTTCAAATGGTCCAAACGTGAAAAGTTGCTAATGAGCCTCGACCGACAGAGGGCTCATGGGAGCACTGCACTCCAAAATCGCCCCCTCCCATTTGGGACAACAGGACTGAAAGAAGCGGAGCAGTCGTACTCGGGAAGGGAGTGGGCAGACTGGGCACCCGTGGCAACCGCTCTTTAGATCAGTCAGTCTTGTGCCATCCCGCAACGAAACATGGATGAACTGCTGGAGGATCTGACGATTCCGCTTTAAGAATGCGTCCGACGCACACCCCCCGCTCTTTTTTTCTTTTTCTTTTCCTCTTTAGTGCTTGGAGGACGCTGGCTAAATCACTGCAGACCCCAGGACCAGTCGGTGAGTTTGATTTGAGACTGTAGCATCCGTCTTTGAATGTGTTATTTGTGTAGCGTGAAGATCGGAACATCGACTCCAGGTTTTATTATGTAACTGCCGCATTTGCGCTCCCAGCAGTTTATCACGCGCCGTAGCTTTTGTGCACATTTACTTTAGTGCCTTTTGGGAGTTACAGTTTGGAAACAAAGGATTTCAAACTCAGATGAGCCCGCCGTGTATCTGTAAAGTGAAGAAGTTAGTTAAACGGGCCATGAGTTTCAGAAAAACAGTTACATGTGGCATTTGTTTCATTCCTATCTTGATTCAAGAATGCACGTTATCTTATGATAGACTACAGGCAAGCTAGTATCGTTTTGTATTTTAAGCCCACCCACACTGCTATTTCTGAATATAAGTAGTTCACTGAGAGATACACCGTTATCTACCGGTTTATTTAACCTCGGTAAGTTAGTTCATAATTATTTATATGAATAAACTATGTGTTTATTTTAAAAGTATAGGGGAGACTGATGGAAGTTGCAATTATTATTATTATTAGCCTATTATTTTCAATGTAACTGTTACGCCAAGAAATAAAACGTTATTTAAAATTGAACCTTTTGTGACAACATGCCCCAAGGGGACCCTGTCACAATATAATGTCGACTTGTCAGCAGAGTTTTAAACAGCAAGATTAAAATATAAAATGTGGCATATACAAATATCAAAACATTGTTTTGGCCAACAAATATTGCATTTAAGAGAAAAACAAACATCTGTGTAATTTCCCTGTGTAAGTGCCCGCTATATATATATATATATATATATATATATATATATATATATATATATATATATATATATGTTACATATATATATATGTTTTTTCTTGCTATAGTTTTGTTACTCTAGTCTGGTGGCAGTTTGTCGCCACAGGACCTAACTGGTCTTTTAGGGGCTGTTTGTGCAAACTCTTTTGTGAACCCCCTTTTCTTCCTCAGCCACTTCCAATGCATATTAATGTGAGTTTGGAGCTTTTTTCTGTTATGCACTCCATTGGTGCTCATAATAAACAGCTCAAAAAGTCAACCACAGACATTTTGGCCTAAGTTCTGCCTTATCTGAACCATTCAAATAGAGAAATTTAAAGAAAGTCTGTATACTGATTTTGAAACTTTGACTGTCAGCATTTGTTTAGTCTTTTTGTGGTTAGTAACATATCCTGCAAAGTCATTAGATGTTTTTGACCAACATCAGAAGTTCATTACTGGACTCCAGCCTTTAATGGGACCCTTTGAAGAGAGACCTAAAGGTGAAGCCACATCATAAAGCTGTGTGTGAGTTCCCAGTTCTGGAGCTGAGAAGGACCTGGGATGACATTTTTAAAAGTCTGGGATCCTTTTTAATCAATGTTTTACTGTCTACTGGAAAAGGCTCTGCTGACTAAGCTTTCATTGTTGCGCTGATAGGAAACATTTAAGTCAGAGTCAGTCAAAAGCATGTGAAGGTTTCCCCCAAGATATAGACATATGAATAAATAAATTGTTAGCAAAGAACAGATAAAGGAATCAAGGCACAAGCACCAAAGTTTAATATCATTCTCCTTACAGATTTTTGTTGTTGTTCTATGTACTGAATCTTTTTTTGCACATATTAAGTGTCAAGCATATTAATAAGTTGTTTCTGAAAATTAATTTGTTTGGGAAGCAGACACGATTTGTCTTAACCAGTAAGAGATAATGTTATGCAACACAATAGTTTGTGTCTATCTATCTATCTATCTATCTATCTATCTATCTATCTATCTATCTATCTATCTATCTATCTATCTATCTATCTATCTATCTATCTATCTATCTATCTATCTATCTATCTATCTATCTCTCTATCTATCATGTTATGGCACCATCAAATGTGCCCTTTAAACCTGACCCAAGAGTTTTTAAATGTCAATTATTATGAAAAATTATGATCATTTATTGCTGTTAGATTGGGAAGACAGCAGCTAATTATTGCAGCATGACTTATTTTCCAGCATCATTTTCTTAGAATTTCTAAATCCTGCTTCTTTCCTCCAAAGTCTATACTTAAAAAACAAAAAGTGTCAAGTTTAAATGAATAATTTCTACTCAGATTCAAGAATTACGAATCCGAGTATAGTATGCAAACAGCAGTTTAAATTTCACTGTTTATCGACCCTGATATACTCAAGCTTTGAAGTTCAGTTGTTAAAACTGGAGTTCTTTAAGCCTGTTTTGGCTGTGGTCATTTATCGGCCTCCTAAGTATAGCCAAGCTTTTATCCAGGAGTTCTCAGATTTTGTATCCTCTATTTTATTATCGTCTGCTTATATCTTAATTATGGGCGATTTTAATATTCTATTGTGTTGTCCTGGAAAGCCTTTGGTTAAGTAGTTTTCATCCTGATGGACTCATTTAATTTTATTCAGCATGTCTACGGCCCTACGCATGAGAGAGGACATACTTTGGACCTTGTTTTTTTCCTTAGGGCTTTCAATTTTTGATGTTGATGTTAATGATGTTTGCATTTCAGATCATATGCCTTTCATATTATATTATCATATTACTTTCAGTGTAAATGTACCGAATGAAATGAGAGCCAGTCGGATCTCTTGTGTTTGTTCCCGTACAATTACTCCATCAACACCACAGGCTTTTGGTGAGATTTTTAGTACCTTTTCTGATGTATCATGGTTGGAGTCTGCACCTCTCACGGCTGATCCAGATTAATTACTTACTGTTTTTAATTATGTATGCTCTGGAGTCTTGAAGGACTCTGTTGCTCTTTACAAGATTAAGCATTGTAAGGTAAATCGTCAGCCTTAGTTTAATGAACATACTCATATTCTTAAACAGCAGTGTAGGAAGGCAGAACGGGCTTGGAAGAAAAATAAACATCTGGTCTCTCATCAGATGTTACGAGACTCATATCTTGGGTATCAGTAAAGGATGCTAAAGCAGCCTATTTTTCAAATATTATATTGCAGCATTCAAACTAACCATACATTTTTTTTTCAAACTATTAATGGGTTTTTTAATCCAAATACTGTTACAATACCTCCATCTACAGAGTGTTGTGAGAAGTTTTTAAGTGTTTTCTCTGGAAAAACAAAAAACATTAGATCTAGGTTTCATGATTTGGATGGAAAGGTAGCAGAAAACTCTACTAGTGTCAACACTTTGGATGAATTTGATCTGGTTTCATCTATCGATATTAGTCATATTATTGCTCATTTGAAACGCCCAGCTACCAGTTGGGATGATTTGCCTTCAGGTTTGCTTGGTGGAACAGCTGACTTTATTGGACCAAGTATTACATCTATTATGAACTGTAGCCTTTCTACAGGTCTTCTTCCATCATGTCTTAAGCATGTGGTCATTCAGCCCCTTCTTAAGAAGTCTGCTCTGGACCCTTTGGAATTTACATATTATCGGCCAATTTCAAAGCTGTCCTGTATTTCAAAAATATTGAAAGAAAGTGGTTTTGCCTCAGCTGAGCTCTTTTTTGGCTAATAATGATGTGCTAGATGCTTTTCAGTCTGGCTTTAGGGCAGGACACAGCACTGAATCAGCTCTATTGTGAGTTCCCAAAGATTGGTTACTTATTGCAGACTTGGGTAGTCTAGGAGCTTTGATTATGCTCGACCTTAGTGCAGCTTTTGATCTAATAGATCATATCCTTATTAAATGTTTACAGCATGTTGTGGGTCTGAGAGGGACTGTTTTAAAATGGTTTTCTTCTTATTTGAAGGGACGATCCTTTTCAGTGAAGCTTGGGAAATTTTCTTCTTCTTCAGTCTCTATTGACAGTGGAGTACCTCAGGGCTCCATTTTGGGACCTATTCTGTTTTCACTAATTCTGTTGCCTTTAGGCCTTATTTAAAAAAAAAAAAAAAAACACATTATGTCTTATCATCATTATACTGATGATATTCTGATTTATTTGCCTATTAGATCTGGGCGGGTCAACTTCTCATTCATCTTTGTTATTATGTCTTGAGGAGGTAAAGTGCTGTTTAGATCAAAATTGCCTACAGCTAAATGTGAGTAAATCTGAAGTAATCATTTTTGGGCCAAAAAAAAAGGGAAAGTGACGTGATGTACAGCCAAGTATGGTGACCCATATTTAGGATTTGTGCTCTGCATTTAACCCATCCAAAGTGCACACACACAGCAGTGGACATACACACCCGGAGCAGTGGCCAGCCATTTATGCTGCAGCACCCAGGGAGCAGTTGGGGGTTCGGTGCCTTGCTCAAGGGTACCTCAGTCATGGTATTGCCGGCCCGAGACTCAAACCCACAACCTTAGGGTTAGGAGTCAAACTCTCTAACCACTAGGCCACAACTTCCCCCAATAAGGTTATTCCCCAAATAAGGTTGACTGTGACATAAACGATGTGTTAGGCACATGGACAACTAATCTGCAGTCCCAAATAAGAAATATGGGTTAAAATATCGGATTCAGTATAAGGTGTTGCTGTACGTTTTTAAAGCTGTCCATGATATGGCCCCAGAATATATTACGGACCTGATTAATTTGAACTTTGGTAAATCTCAAAGATCATTTAACTGCTTACTGCTCTCAGTTCCAAAAATGTGCCTTAAAACAAAGGGGGATCGTGCATTTTCAGTTGCTGGCCCAAGAATGTGGAATACCCTTCCACCTGACATCAGATCTGCACCCTCAGTTGATGTTTTTAAATCTAGCTTGAAAACATATGTACTTGATTTCTATGGCTTTAAATTGTTGACTTTGTAAGAAGTAAATTGTTTTAATTGTTTTTCTGTTTTTGTTTTACTATTTTTATCTTATGTTGCTGTACAGTCCTTTGGTCTACTTTGTAGTGGAAAGGGCTCTATAAATAAAGTAGATTTGAGACTTGGCTTGAGAGTCAACCCATCATCTAAACACAATAGGTGGATGGCAGGGCCATTTCCTGTTACTTCTTTAGTTTTATCTTTATGTTCAGGAAACTGATCTTTGCATGCAGTTTTGAGTACCTATAGTAATTTTTTTTCTAAACATACATATTTATCATTATCTTGCATCTTTTTAAGCAGCATCATTTAACAGCTGTGAGCTAAAGGACTGTGTGAATCGCATTGAGGCATCAGATGTTTGCTACTAACATGGTGCAAAGTATCTACCAGAGCGTGAAATATTGTTATCCTGATGGGTTTTTGTAGTGGAACAGCATGCACATCACCATCCTAATCAAACTGACACCTAGAGCCGCCAACTCTGATTTGGGACAAAGGCCTGGTGAGGGTAAGCCAGCCAAGACACTAATGCAAAATGACTGCTGGAGATCTTCCTGCTGGAGTCCGTGCCTTTAGGCAAGTGTTGACCCTGCCCATTTTCCACAATTTGAAAAACAGCTGTGTGCAGTAATGGTTTTGAGCCGATATTCAAGTCAGGAAGAAGGCAGTTTAATGGGGGAAGTCGTGGCCTAGTGGTTAGAGAGTTTGACTCCCAACCCCTAGGGTTGTGTGTTCGCATCCTGAGCCAGCAATACCACGACTTAAGTGCCCTTGAGCAAGGCACCACACCCCCAACTGCTCCCCGGCCATTGCACCATAAATTGCTGGCCACTGCTCCAGGTGTGTGTTCACGGTTTGCGTGTGCAAATTGGATGGGTTAAATGCAAAGCAGGAATTCTGAGTATGGTTCACCATACTTGGCTGTATGTCACTTTCACTTTTTTAATTGAAACATTTGAAAAAAGCAGTTTTGCTCTTCTCTTTTATCTTGCATTCATGATTGTGTAGGATACTGTCCTATCACCACATAATTAGTCTATGCTTTTATCAACTTCCAGTAGATTTCAAGAGATTCCCCTTAAGGGTGTATTACATCCTCCTCCTCTCATGCATTAACAAGGGTTAACATGCCAGCGCTTGTTTGAGTGCTGCCCCAGCTTGCCACTGTATGCTTTTATTTGGGACACAATTGCAGCATTGTGCTGCATGATGCTTTTATTAGATGTCATTGAATTTTGGAACTTGTATGACTTCATATCAATCATAGGTCAGTTTATAATAGAGAGCAGCAGTCAAGATCAAAGAGAATATTGTCACGTTTCCTTATTTGGTCATCTTCCTTTTCTTGTTTTAGTTAATTGATTGATCCTCACCTGTCTCCTGTTCCCTCATTACCTTCTGTGTGTATAAATACCCGTTCTGTTCAGTTCCTCCTGGTCCGTGATTGTTGATGTGTTTGTTGAATGTATGTTAAATGTAATCTTGTTAATACAGTCTGTACCTCCCTCGTCATCAGTAAACTCCTTATTTGTTCCAGATCCTCTTCTCTCACTTTGTTTTACGTTTAGCACTACCTCAGCTGTAACAAATATATCTTTTTTATATATTTTTTCTTTATGGGGAATTGACTTTTAATGATTTTTAATTGATTGATATTTTTTAACATCTAAACCTTAAAAGACTGACCTACTGTGTTGTTGAATGATTGTATATGATTTCGTTGAAGCCTACAGTCCACATTATTTAAATTTTTGATTCAGCAAAAAAGAAAAAAAAATACCACCAATCAAAGAATTGTGACAAACAATTCCTCCAAATAAACTCTTTAGTGGCTGATTACTCCCATAAAGAATTGCAAATTATATTAATGTGATAGAGTATATTTATTTGTATGTTGTCCATAGTAACTACAGTTCCCTTTCAGTCAATCACTCTCGATGTCACATCGGATGACCGACATTTTTGGGATATTGCTTCGATAGACCAATCTACTTCAATTGTAATCTAAACGAGCCAATGCACATTGGCATGCAGTTGTCAAGCGATTATAAAAAATAAATTTAATTACTTAATGTACCAATTAATCTCAAATTAATGAGTTTAATTAATTAACATGCACATCATGTTCAGATTAAAGATAAAGTTATTTTTAAAGATAATAGTTCATCATTGTGTTCATTTAGAAAAAAAAAACACTGAATGGACATACAGAAAAGTAGCTGAAATATCAGCCCCGGTTGCAATCTAGTGTTTGTTCTGGCGGCCGACAGGACAGAACTACTTCCGGCAGTGGCACGGGTGGTCTGATGAATAAAGCAGTGGCAAACCCCTCAGGGAACCGACCCTCGGGGGCACATAGCTACTCTAGTGCTTCTTTTCTCTGTATGGAGTTGGATTTGGTCGAACAGACAGCACACGTCACAGAGGAACGTGCGCAGTCGGTACTGACCTGCTTTGAATTCGTTTAAGGGTAGGACGGTGGTCCCACTGAAACTATTTCAGAGGCCCCTGGGGCATATGACAGCTGCAGCGGCACTTAAGCCCGCGATATACTTCAAACAAAGTTTGTTTTCCGAACTTTCCAACACCCCCGCGCTGCTGAAATATCAATTTAGACAAAAGAATAATGATTAGCAGCAGTTCAGAGTCAAGTATCATGTTTGTAATACAAAAGAACAATTCTATTTCCATAATCAGTCCTTTATGGGATGTGTGAATGTCTCATAGTCTGGAAACTTTAGCATGATGTGGAATAGATATTGGAGTCATCTCATAGCACAAACCTGTTTGTTTATTTGATTAAACTGGATAAATTATTACACCTTTTTATATTTTATGTGGTGTCATCATGATTTGATAAAAAAAAGTTTTTTTATTGTATTTTATTTTGACATTTCATTTATTGTATACCTTTTAAATTCGCTTATGAAAGAACAACAGCAGCAGCAGCAGCAGCAGCAGTACGGTGTAACATTTATTTGAAAAACATGTATTTGGTACTTGCTACTGTCAGGGTATGGGATAGATAGAGGACTCAGATGCAGAGTAGTGAAAAGGAGAATCTTTATTCTCACCACAAAACACAAAATAACATAAACAATAATTAAATGCTGCCTGGGTGAACAGAGATTCCAGAGCTGGCCGGCACACTGCGGAAAAAGCTGCCGGATCTCCATACTACGAGTCCTTGATGACAGTAGAACAGAGGGTCAAACATTGATGTTTGCACACTACACAAAACACGGGCAGCGACAAAACAATCTACTCACAATGACAGACAGAAAGGTAGAGACATATAAGTGAGTAGGGGAGTGAGTGACAAGTGGGGAAGAATCAGCTCCTGATCTGCGCACCCCCACCACGATCAGCGCTGATTGTCCAGACCACGAGCTATCGAACATGATAGGACAACACAGACCACAGGGGAAGACGGGAAGGCACCATGCACCATGACAGCTACCATATATATTGGTATACATACTCTTTCCTTTAATTGTTTTCATGGCTTTGGAAAGACTTGCATCTGATGTTTCCCTCCATCGCTTTTTGCATAACTCCGGGTCGTCAGCACCAAGCTTCGCTGAAATTTCTTTCTAGGAATTAAATGCTTTCTCTGAAACTTTAAAGTCTCTCCACTAGCGATTGTACAGGTGCAGATATGTCTGTGGCAGCTCATCTATTCGACACTCCAGTGTATACATGTTGCTAGTGACTAAGAGATGTTGTTCTCCTGAATGACCTCTGCTGAATAAGAAACGAACCGGGAAAAAAACCTCTCAAGTCAAAGAGGGTGGAGTTTCAGAACACACCCAATGATATCATAACCGCCATGGACCAATGCAAGCTCTAAGGTATTTAGGAGCCAAAACTAACTCCCCCAGAAAGTTTGCTTTGGTCAGCTGTTTCGAGCTGCCGAAATGAACTTCATTTTGTCCTGATTTTGATTGAATTGACATCATATCAGTTTGTTCTTCAATTTTGTTTGAAGTATATCATGGCCTTTACATAAAAGTACAGTCACTAGGTAAGAATGACCTGGTCATCAGGTTCCTTTCCTTAGAGGAGCCAGGAGGTTAAATCCTTCCCGACCCCCCTCCATACTCTCTTGGGACCTGTATCTGGTGCTTAAAACACTACAGCAGGGGCCATTTGAGCCCTTGCACTTAGTCAAGCTAAAGTTTTTTTCTTTGAAAACTCTGCTCCTGCTTGCATTGGCCTTCATCAAGAGGGTAGGGGACCTGCATGCATTTTCGGTCGACGATTTGTGCCTAGAGTTTGGGCCAGCTGTCTCCCAGGTAATCATGAGGTCCTGGCCTGGCTTTGTGCCCAAGGTTCCCATTACTCTCTTCAGGGATCAGGTGGTGAGCCTGCAAGCGCTGACGCCGGAGGAGGCAGTCCCAGCCCTAGCTTTGCTCTGTCCGGTCCGAGCCCTGAGATGCTACATAGACCGGACACAAAGCTCAGCTCTTTGTCTGTGGCCTACACCAGAAAGGGGCGCAGGTGGCTCGCACAGGGCACTGGAAGGGGCAGCATCCATGGCACTTTGGTAGGAATCCCAAATCACTGGTCATCCAACGTGGCGTTGAGAGTGACCGACTTCAAGGGTACATCACTTTTATATTTTTTTTTTTTTGGTAAGCAACAGATATAGCAGATATATTGTCAATATAACCACCATTAGATAGATGTAAAGTGAATTGAATTCTGTTTTTGTCTGAATTTGCAAATTCAGGGCTTTCTAAGGTGATGTCATGTCATGTCAAGCCGATCTTTTATTTAAGGCTCTTTATAGCATGGGCTGTTTGTAGGCGGAAGGGTACAGAATAGCTTGGCAGGATTTTCTGGTTACATGGGCAATCACAACTTTAAAGAGTGTGTCTGGCCATCAGCCCACCATGAACTCCCCGGGCAGCTGTTCAAAGGTAGGAATTTCTTTGTTGACACCAGACACCCTAACGCTGAGAGGAAACGGGAGATTTATCAGCAGCAGAGCCCCTGTAAACCTGACCTCTAAGGAGATCCTGCTTCACATCATCACAATGTGTCCAGATATTTTGATTAGTTGGTATAAAAAGTTTTAGGAAAAGAACACATGAAAAATTTGATATTACACCATCTACATTAAACACGTAATGGCCCAATGCTCAAAAAACACAAACCAGCCAGACATCATCTAGTGCAGCAGTGGAGGCTTGCTTATAATGTTAAGTCTGTTTTGCTCAGTTTATTGTGTCTGATATGAGTTTGGTGATGTCTTGAAACATTAATCTAGATAAGGCTTTAGAAAAGGTTGCATGTTTGGGTGTGCAAAACCAAAATCTAGTTCTGCCTTAGTGCTTATTTTGTAGATTTTTAAATTTCATACTTGGGTCCAAATTTTAATCCTGTTTTTGCTTTTATTCTTGATAGTTATTTTTATTTAATTTTTTTGTAGAAGCATTGTTTTACTTGAAAAATATTTTTTTAAGTGCCCAACACTGACCGATAAAGTGACCAGTCTTGTTAACTTCAGACTCGACATTTCAGACATTTCCTCTCATCAAACTGCAGAAGTCTATAAATTCCCTGAACAATGGGTTCATTAGAGCTGAGTCAACATATTTCTGCTGTGCTTTTCCTCTCGGGGGTTGTATCAATACCAATCAATTTTTTTTCCTTTCCAGCAAAATCTTGCACTCTGGATGACTGTTTTGTTTTTGCAGGCTTTAAAATCTGTAAAGATTCCTCGAGTTAAATATTTACAGAGTCAGACCTTGATTTATTTGATCTTACATTGGATTTTTTCTCAAATTCAAGCAGCATTTCCCCTTGCTGCTTGGTTATTTTCCTCACATAACATCCAACATGCTGCAAATATCTGCAAAAGCTCCAGAATCCTGTTTTATAATCATCTCATGAGGTTGCCTAGAGGAGACAGGGACTGCATGCCTCTCAAATTTTATCACATAAAGAGTAGATGTGCTCTAGTTTTAGCTGAGGAATTAATAGCAGGCTCTTTGTTAGATGTTTTTTTTTTGTCTGATTATTGCATAAAGTTTTGTCCTGCTGTGCTGCAGGACCTGGGTAAGTGTTTTCCTGTTTTCCTTGGCTTAGGACGTCGTCCAGCTGCTGCTGGAGAAAGGGTGAGGTTTTTGAAAATTATTTATGAGCTATTCTATATCTTTGACCCAGGACTCTCCAAACTGTCTTACACAGATGGAGAGGTGAGAGTTTGCTCTTCATAACACAGATGCAGACACAATGAGGGCAACTTTTCTCACACCTGCCAATGGCAGATGAAAATTTATGCATTTATTGCTTACAGGCTACTGTGTGTGTGTGTGTGTGTGTGTGTGTGTGTCAGTGTGTGTGTGTCAGTGTGTGTGTGTGTGTGTGTTTTATATTTTGTACATTTATTTTATATTTTTGTAGTCATTTTATTCATTATGTTAATACATTTTATTATAACATAATTTTAATGTATTATGAAATTAATCTGATTGTTAATTTGATTTAATGTATGTAATTTTATTTTGTGTATATTATTTTGGAGTTTCTTTCTTTTATAGCACAGATCATTGTGATTACCCACATAATCATTCACAAAATCATGTGTATGACACATACTTTTGATTCTTATATTTTTGTTTGGGTGACTTATGTGAACATGTTCATTTGAATAGTGCACTTCAGCAACTGTAAGGTGTTTTATTTTTACAAATCAACTTTAACTATGTATTAGGCTATCCCTTATGTATGTATTATTTTCTGGCCAAACCTTTACTTGCATTTGGTGCTAAGTGAGTGTTACTTTTGGACCTTGCAACCACACATACATCAGTGCCTGTGTTTATTCAGCCCTCACAGCAAGGCTACGGCTACACTGCCTTTATATCTGAGACTTTGTATGCAACCCAGCTAAACCCAATGGTTTTGGACAGGCAGACATTCCTGCTTGGCTGTTAACACATCATCCACCTGTCTAAAAACACAACAGGGTGGTCTGGAACCATCGGTGACAGCAGGACAACCTTTTTGCCTTGGTGTAACTTGGAGTTTTGTCTTGTAGGATTTCCCCACTCGACCATCTTTCCCCGGTTTCACAATGAAGTTACACTTGCCTGAACAATGAGGCTTTCTCATTTAAAACCCGATGGTGTCATTGTTTGGCAGTGGAACACATTTTAAAAAGATAGAGAGAGGAAAAGATTCACAAATCCTCCAGTTAAGCTCTAGCAACAGCAGCAACACCATTTTGGCTGCTAAAGAGGCAATAAATAATTAAATAACTGATTGGTTAATATAGATAATTGTGGCATTTGAAATGTTTATGGTCCATTAAGCATTGCTAAATTGCATTTCAGACCTGTCAGCAGGGTAGAAATGTTTGTTGTTTTTGGAAAGGATTATATGTGTAAAAGACTTTGCAAATACCTGGCAAATCTCCCTAAGTACTTCATTTAAAAATGCTGTGCTCTCCATTCAGTCTCATCAGATGCCTGTAACATAGACAGTCAGCCTGCTGGGAAATGCTGCTCCTGACTGCCACCGTGTTCAGAAATGAGTGGAAGAGATTTCACTCCTTAATACAAGTAAATAATGACAATGATATGTTTTTGTTTTCAGTGAAGCACAAGTTCATTTTTCCGCTGAGGCGCAGAACTTTTATGTCGCAGAAAAGTTTCCTGGATTATTTGCACCTTGCACTTCAGCTGAAACAATAGACAGGAAGTGGAATTGTGTACAGGAAATCCTGGTGGTTGAGTGGACACTGATAATGTTCCTCTTAGTTATCTTGAATGTGTAATATTATATACACTATATATATATATATATATATATATATATACACACACACACACACACACATATATATATACTAGGGGTGTAACGGTACGCAAAAATCACGGTTCGGTACCTACCTCGGTTTTAAAGTCACAGTTCGGTTCATTTTCGGTACAGTAAGGGAAAGAAATGGAAACATTAAACAGCAGGTTGTTCATTACTATAAACTTTTTTTAACAATTTGTTTACACATTTTTAAATACTTTTTAATAAAATATATATAAAATTAAAAAAGAATAAGAAATAAAATACTGCTGCAAAGTTCTCCACTAAATAAAATATTCTCAGTCTCAAACCAATATCATATAATAAAATATAATGAAAAATATAAATAAATAACTATGATTAAAGTGCAGCATTACCAATCCCAGCTTGTAGGCCTGCTCATATTTAAAAAATATATATAACTTTTTTCAAAATGTAAATTTGCAGCATCAACAGTTTCAGTTTTTAGACCTGCTCAGATTTCGTTATTGCGTTGGACCGATCGGAATTAAGAGCAAAGGTCTGTTTAAATACCGACAGGAGCTGCGTTTGAATTACAATCGTTTTTTTTCCTAGTTGTAGTGATGTTCACACTCACGTGATGCCTTTTGAAAACCTTAGGCCGGTGACACACTGGCATATTGCACCTGTCAAACAGCCTATTTTGCCGTCAATACTGTTAACGGTGTCCTTTATCAGTAGGCTTTATATTTATGCTCAACATGAAGTATAGATATTGTTGTCGTGAAGATCCTGGTCTGTCGACGCCTCGGCGGCCTCCCTCTATGTCACCTACAGCAGCAGCAGCACGCCAGCGCCGCGTCAGGCACAAATCTGGTGTGTAGAGACCATAGACTGTAAAAAAATATGGACGTAGTGTCTGTGACGTCACCCATAGACTCCTCAATAGCGGTTTTGAAGCGCAAAGTGTGCAGAGCGGGCCGTCGCCATCTTGGCAGCGCGTCACCGCGCGACTCTCCCGGATAATCGAAAATGGGCAAAAAGGCGGGAGCTGATTGCTGAAGCCACGCCCACCTAGCGCGACGGCATTGTCAGCAGTGGCAATCCACCTGTCACTCAAGTGGCCACGCCCTTAATTATGCAGAAATTTAAGTCTTAATATAATTTAAATGGATGAGTTTAAAATAAATTCACCCCCCTCACAGTTGTCATGAAGGGCAAAATTAGCTATTTAGACCAAAATAATTTTTTGAACCAGGCTGTAAACATGTTTTTTTCTGCTTTAAAGTTGGGCATTTTAACATGGGGAGTCTATGGGATTGACTCCCTTTTGCAGCCAGCCTCAGGACTGCGGCCAGTCGATGAATTGCAGTTTTTGTCACTTCCTTATTGGCTTCACGAGAGAGAGCGCGAGGTTGCCGCTAGTGATGGGAAGTTCGGATCATTTTACCGACTCGGACTTTTGAGTCTCGTTCAGAAAAAAGAACGAATCTTTTTTCGAGTCATTTCGTTCATTTCGTTCATTTTAGCAAAATGTAATGAAAATGTTATGTGTTACTTCCCCAACACACCTAGTACTTACGCAAACGTTGATCACACTAAAAACAATACAAAACTAAAATGCTATAAGATACAGAAAAAAAATTCCTTCTTTTCCTGGGTCTTCAGTCTGTGATTAGCTCACCTCACCTCTTATCTGACAAGAGTCCTCGGGTTTAAGTCATTCCTTAATCACGTGACAGCCCCATACGCAAAACTAACGCAGTCTTGAGTCGGAAAGAGAATTGATTAGTTCATCTCATGAGTCTATCGGGTCTCGGGTCGAGTTTGACTCGTCCCTTAATGACGTGACAGCCCCATACGCAAAACTAACGCACAAACGCAGTCTTGAGCCGGAAAGAGAATTGATTAGTTCATCTCATGAGTCTTTCGGGTCTCGGGTCGAGTTTGACTCGTCCCTTAATGATGTGACAGCCCCATACGCAAAACTAACGCAGTCTTGAGCCGGAAAGAGAATTGATTAGTTCATCTCATGAGTCTTTCGGGTCTCGGGTCGAGTTTGACTCGTCCCTTAATGATGTGACAGCCCCATACGCAAAACTAACGCAGTCTTGAGCCGGAAAGAGAGTTGATTAGTTCATCTCATGAGTCTTTCGGGTCTCGGGTCGAGTTTGACTCGTCCCTTAATCACGTGACAGCCCCATACGCATAACTAACGCAGTCTTGAGCCGGAAAGAGAATTGATTAGTTCATCTCATGAGTCTTTCGGGTCTCGGGTCGAGTTTGACTCGTTCCTTAATCACGTGACAGCCTCATACGCATAACTAACGCAGTCTTGAGCCGGAAAGAGAATTGATTAGTTCATCTCATGAGTCTTTCGGGTCTCGGGTCGAGTTTGACTCGTTCCTTATTCACGTGACAAACCCATACGCATAACTAACGCAGTCTTGAGCCGGAAAGAGAATTGATTAGTTCATCTCATGAGTCTTTCGGGTCTCGGGTCGAGATTGACTCGTTCTTTAATCACGTGACAGACCCATACGCTATTTCTGACATTTCTGTCACTGTGTTTTTGTAACTGTTTGTTGAGGATCTGTGGTTTGTTATTATTTTATAAATAAATAAAACCCTGTTATAAATAAAATATTGATTAATTTGTCTTTTTGACTGTCTATCGGTAAATAAACACTAGGCTATATAATAATATAATAATTCAAGCTTACAATAAAAAGTATTTATACTAGTTTGTTCATTTTTACTCCAATTTTGAGTTTGCTGGTATAATAATTGCTTTTCCTAGGCAGACTTTACATATTGGTTTGATATATGTATAAGAAGATTACTCAAAAAAGGACATAATGACATCTACATTAAAAGCAAATAAAATTTTGAATTTGAATTATTAATGTTAGTTTAAAACATTAAGGTTATGATAACTTCAGCTTTAACAGTTTTAACCCAGCTCAGAGTGAGGAGGATACTTCAGATCCTGGTGCTACTGCCAGTGCAGGGGCCATGTTTTGGGAAGACTTTGACGAGAGGGTAGCAAGCTTGAGGCCTTCTGCTACCTCTTCTAAGACCTCAGATGCTATAAAGGTGCAGGCCTACCTTGCAGAGCCACTCTTACCCCGCACATCAGACCCTCTGGCCTGGTGGAGGAGATGTTCACCAGTATACAAAAGCCTTTCTGAAGTCACAAAGACTTTGCATTGTGGCCACATCTGTGCCATCTGAAATAATTTTTTCTAAAACTGGGCAGATTATCTCAGATAGAAGAAACAGACTCAGCCCATCCAAGGTCAGGGAGCTTGTTTTTTTTAATGCAAACATGCCTTAAAGCAAGTCCTAAAAATATAGCCACAGTGTGTTATTTATTTTAAAGCTTATTTATTTTTATTTATTTAGAAAAAGACCAGCTTTTTGTGCAATATTTTTGTTGTTGTTGTGATTTTAAAGGTAATTTGTTATTGTTATAAGGCTCCGTAGCTTTAGTATCTCTTAATTTTCATTTATTTTTATTTAAATGGTTTAAAATTATTTGGGGAATAGTTATCCTCTTTGATATAAAGGTTTTATTTTGGCACAAAAGTGTTATTTATTTTAAAATGTATTCTTTTTAAATTTTTATATAAAAAAAGCAAAGCTTGTTGTGCAATATTTAGTTTTTATTTTTTTTTATATTGTACTTTTAAAGTTCATTTGTTAAGGTTATTAGACCCTGTGGCTTTATTATCTTTTAATTTTAATTTTATTTTTAATTATTTACTTTTTTATTATTTTGATTTATTTTGGAATACTTGTCCTCTTTGTTACAAAGCTTTTCTGGCACAAAAATAAACAATAAACAACAATTCAAAAGTATGTACACAGTGTTTTTTAATGTTTATAAAGTGTCATATGTTACAAAAGTATGGTTTATACAGACAATCTGATTTAATAATTACTCCAGCCAATGTTGTCACATCACGGGACAAAAGAACGAACAACCCGAAGAACCGAAAGATGAACTAATCAATTCTCTCTCCGGCTCAATACTGCATTCTTTTACTGTTTATGGTTTTAGCGTATGGGGCTGTCACGTGATTAAGGAATGACTCGACCCGACCCGAAGACTCATGAGATGAACTAATCAATTCTCTTTCCGGCTCATATTGCATTGGTTTTAGCGTATGTGGCTGTCACGTGATTAAGGAACGAGTCAAAAACCCGATAGACCCGAACTATGAACTAATCAATTCTCTTTCCGGCTCAAGACTGCATTGACTGACAGGTGAATCACTACAACTAGAACAGAACCTATAGAATAATGCGCATGCGCGAAACGGTCCGGTACGAATACACGTACCATTACACCCCTAATATATACACATATATGTGTTTGTGTGTGATTCAATTAAAGGATTTTAATAATTTATGTTTTTTTTGTACAATTTAATAGAGTGTTCTCTATTTTAATATACTTTAAAATGTAATTTGTTCCTGGCTGAATTTTTAGCAGCCATTACTCCAGTCTTCAGTGTCACATGATCCTTTAGAAATCAATTTAATATGCTGAATGGTGCTCAGTAATAATTTCTTCTTATTATGTTGATGACAGTTGCACTGCTTTATTTCTTAGTGGAAACTGTGATAATTAGTAGTTCATGATTCTTTGATAAATAATTGAAAAGCATAGTATTTTTGAAATATAAATCTTTTGTAACAGTTGTCTTTACAGTCACTTTTAATTATTTTAATGTTGCCTTGCTTAAGGTAAGTATTAATGTTGTTATTAAAGTATTAACAAACTTTTAAATGGTAGTGTGTGTGTGTGTATATATATATATATTTATATTAGGGCTGGGCAAGTTAACACAGTGTTAATGTGATTTTTTTATTATTATTGTGAAACTCCGTTGCTCACTGGCTCTGAATACACATACAGACAAATCGTGGGTCACAGGAGGGGATGCTCCCAATCAAATTATTTAGGCTAAGCATCAACAATCACAAACCACTGTTATTTTTAACAAAAAATTAATGCAACGAGCTTGTAATCACTACTTCATAAATGGGAAATTTTTCACGCAGTCATGCAGCACGAATCAGAAGATCTGCGCTCACACTCACTGATCTATATATAACTGAACCGCGCTCTTGCCCACCTCTTCTAGCCGAGCCAGGGACTGCTGAACGGAATAATCACACTAGTCAAACAAACCAGGCTTTGGGAGTTAAGATTGCCTAGTGTGAGCACACCCTAATTATTCTCCTGCATCCCGCACACACGAGTCTCTAATCGCACATCAAGTGTTGTCCCGTGCTGCACTCTGCTGCGATGGGTCCCGCGATCGTGCAGGTCTCTAATAGGAAGTTGCCTGTTATAATGTTATGATTGAGGATCTGGACTCTGAGCATAACTTGTTTTTATATAACAAACTATAAGATTATTTTCTATAAAAATGTAAATGTCCTGGCAGTGACAAATAGCTTGTTTTCTATTTAATTTAATTACATTGATGTTATAAGTTATAAGAAATATTTGAACTGCTACTATGTAAAAGGAATACTGCTGTAAAAAAGCACCTTATTTGTTTAAAGTGTGTATATAAAAAACATCTCAACAATGCTTTTCAGGCCAGCTGTTTTCTGGATATTGTCCTTCTCTGGTCTAGTCCTTCTTGCTGAGTTTTACTATGGATGATATTATGAAAACAAGGTAGCCAAACAGTTCGTTAAGGGAATATGACCTTTTCTGTGCATGCAGGTGGATTCTGCCTCTGTGTGATTCATATGGGTTCTTTGAATATAATCATCATTGTTGTGCGATTAGATCTGCAGTGCATGACTGGTTCAAAAATCTCATTTTCAGAAGCAAACTTGTGTCCCCTTGCCAGGAAATGAAGGGACCCATTTTTTCCCCCCACAGTTAGCCTGCTGACATGCCCTAGTATCCATGGTAACGTGCATCAATTGACCCATTTAGAATCAAAAGAACGAGAGGTTCTGAAAGACACTGCAGCACGTGCGATCGAACAGGACGTGAAGCAAGCATTGCATGAATGGAGTGTAAAAAAGTTCTGGTTGGGAAAACATGACTTGTTCATGACTTTTCCTTATTAAGGAAAATTTAAATTTTTCACAGAATTTTTATAGGAAGATTTATACTGTATGTATTTGCAGTAAAATGTTGAATTTAATGTCCCTAGAAACAAAAAAACATGTACCCAGACCCTCGAATAAATATAAATAAACAGGGCACAGACTTGCTGTCTTCCTGGCCTGTTTACATGTCTCTGATTGTGCCCTTGTAAAAGTTCTGGGGGGGATGAACCAGGTCATCCATTTCGAACAGTAAGCACATGTCCTCAGCTAGACAGATTTGCTGCATTTGCCCAGTGTCAATCGAACATGGTGGTAGACATTCTGTCTCACTGAAAGAGCTCAAAGGCACTCCATGTTTTCAACATAGTTGTCTCATCTGTTGAATGTAGGCCACTGGGTCTAGAGGTGTCTAACATAAACAGCGAATGTGTTGATAAAAAAGACTTGACAGAACTTTATTTCCATAAACTGATGTAGTCTCGGGTAACTTGTGGCACAAAGCCACAGTGGCGTTTTCTCAATTGTGTCAGTATATTCATAACTAACTGTATTAAAATGATTTTCTTTTATAAAGGAATAGTGCTTAAAATGCCTTAAATTTCTTGTTTCCACAGAGGTGCTGATTAAAGTCCAGGTATTTGACAACAGCGACCTGTCACCATTAAAGGAATCCACAGTTCAGGTATGTGGAAACCAGATGGTCTTAGCATCCAGCCTTGCAGGAGAAGATGGGATTGTCACTCTTGCGTTCCTGTACCGGCCAGGAACATGGGTCATCGTCACAGCATCAAAGCACGGATTTGTCACAAACTCAGCACCCTGGCAAGCCAGCCGCATCCCACGTGAGTACTTCCTGTACTACTATAGGACAGAACATTTTTGACATGCTGTCAGGGGAAGCCTGCATGTTTACTGTTAGAAACAGAGAATTCGGGTTCATTCTGAAACTCACACGCATTAAATGGACTTCCTGTCAAACTGCTAGAGTAAGACCCGTATGCGTTTATGGGCTTTTCTGGAATCATGTTAATCCCTTATTAAAAATACATAAGGCATTTGCCTGCAGATTAAAAGGCCTCTGGTTTCAATCTAGATGCCCCAAATGTTACCATTTAATTAGGTTGCTTTTGAGTAACCTTGGAAAGAAACACAAAAATTAGTATCCAATAACCCCTGATTTATATTACGTATTTAGCACACGTTTTTATCCAAAGCAGCTTCAAGTACATTTTTGGTAAATGTATTATTGGTTTATTAGCTATTACATTGCCATTCCAAGTGCAACTGTTAGCATGATGACATTTTTGCTCATGGCCTCAGTGAACTTTCCAAATCTAATGAGTGATTTGCGACCTGTTGGCTACATCCTATTATTTAGATGAACAATCTAGATCTGTAATCCAGATGAAGCTTTGCACACAAATGGACAGGAATGTTAAACAACACTCACTGGGCTGTGGAGCGTGCTGACCCGCGTGGTGATACCTAGCAGCTGTTCGGAGTCGGACCCCGGACAGTCATGTCCTCTTTTGACTCTCGCTCTACAATTGGTTTAAGTTTATTTGGACAACAGCCTGTTCTCTGCTGCCTCTCTCTCCACCCAAACCCCACCCAGTTATGTGGTCAGACCTCTGGGGAAGGAAGGCAGTGAAATCATGTATTTCAGCATGAAGCTGTCAGTACGAGCAGCTGGAAGGCACTTATCCAGTGGGGTTACAGATATGGAGGCAGCCAGTAAATGTCGTGCCGAACTAGCCGGGCTGGTGGATGAAGGCATCTTTAGTATGACAATAGCCTCGTAAGGGTGGCATTACACACATTCCCATTCCCTTTGGTCACACCAAATTAGGAGATGCTGTCAGAAATGTGGACGACTAAGATTGTGTAGATGACAGATCAGAAGGAGTTTGTTATTCAGGTCAGTTTACAGGAATCAATTTAAGATTAAGATACTATGTCCGAGGTCTGAGGGATATAAACTATTTTTAATGTATTCTTTTTTTAATTATTTGACATGACCAACCAACTAATCAATGTTTGGTATTATTTTAATGTGCTTCTATTTGGCTGTTAGGTTTCTTAAAGACAAAGTTCCCCTGCCAGTAAACTTCTGTTATGGCCGATCCTTGTCTAAAGTCAAAAGCAAGTACAGTTTGTAAGTAATGTTTATATATATATATATATATATATATATATATATATATATATATATATATATATATATATATGGTTTGCTAATCACACATGCTTGTTATGCCAGTAATGGCTGTAATATTACTACTAGTTAACAAAATCCTTTTATTTGGCAGACTCGTGTTTTCATCTGGATGGTTGTTTTATTACAGGACAGATGGATAACATGACTAGCAGTGGTGTGACAGCTGTGCGAAAGTGATGGGATGCCAGTCATTTGACTGGCAGTGTTTTGGTCCAACCCCAGATTGCATACTGAATGTTTCTATAGTATTGTCACCATTTTTCTGTATGTGATTTAGCTTTAATGAAGGTTAACATTTTGACTCTGATCTATTTGGTACGGAAGCCACCTGCCCCCCATTCCTACTGTCTTTCTCTTAGCCATGCTGAAAAAGGGTCTCCGCAGCACTTTGATAATCTGAGTGAGTCATTCTCATACAGTGATGAAGCAGTTGCTTGCAGCTTAGATTAAATCCACTGAAGTCGGGAACACTTGTTCTTCTCCAGTGGCCTATCTCATGGTTTAACTGAATAACTCTTTTTTACTTATTTTAAAGAACTCATGATATCAAAATTAGATTTTTTTGGCATTTGATTCATGTTAATATTAGCTTAAAACCTTCTACAATGGCAAAAATGCATTTGGATACCTGAAGGGATAGTTCACCCTCGCCCTCATGTTATTCCAAAACTGAATTCATTTCATTTTTCTGTGTAACAAAATATTTTATCTAAAAAAAATAAATCTGCAGCAACTATTTAAAATTATGACCAATGAAGCTTAACATTAAAGCCTGATATTAAAATTCTATATTATTTTATCTAAATCAGTAATAAATAAAACCTAAAATCAGTCCATTTAAATGCTACAAGTGAATTTAGACATGCATAGTATCATATAAAATGTATATTAATTTTGAGATCTGCTAAAGATTACATTTAACAGTGCTATTAAATTATTACTGTTTTTAAAGATTAACTGAGCGTTAGATGACCCTATAACCTTTGTTGATAACAGATATTGTTCCAATATAGTGTGCATCCCGAAACATCATTCTGGCTGTATTCTGTATTATCAAAGCAGGGGGTGTATAAATTGTATTGTGTTGTCACAATGCTGCAGAAGATAACTAAAGTTACAAATTTTGTAAAATGAAACCACACAATGCTAATGCACAGGACCCTCCCTCTCTTCATACGCATTTTTCTTTGAGCTTCTAGCTAATGCAATGTGAGCAGTATTGTTGTCACTGCCTCTGTGTTTTGTGCCCTACCAAGCAGAATATTAAAGAGACCAGAGCCCCTTCTGTTCAGGGCATCTGTGCTCTGTCTGTCTGTGTGTGTGTGTGTGTGTGTGTGTGTGTGTGTGTGTGTGTGTGTGTGTGTGTGTGTGTGTGTGTGTGTGTGTGTGCTTGTATGCATAACTGCACGGGTGTAAATTAGCATGGATCGGCTGTGTCACGATTCCCACAGTCTGTTCCTTCAAGTGACAAGCTCTTTTATGTCAGAGCTGGGGAAATCTAAATGTAATATACTCTGCACTTGGGTCCTGATATCTTCTGGTGGTCGGTTTAATATAAAGCAGAGAGTCCCTATAGAATCTTTATTATTATTATTATTATTATTATTATTATTATTGTTTTAATAAGCTTCTATTAGATTGAAGAGCTTCATGTTCTCATGAAATAAACACTGTAAAACATGAGGTGTGGATAGGCAGGGGGGAGATTTCAATGTGCCATAGCAGATGGGAAATGGACACAGGATTTCTGCTCCCAGCATGCAACAGTCTTCTGGAGCACTGCCAGCATATGTCCTCCTGCCCATAGAGGAGCACTGAAGGGTGAGGTACATTTAGATTAGCTGACAAAGATGTTGTTGGCACCATAGTTTTAGTGCAAGAAAATGTACTAC
The DNA here is from genome assembly GCF_963082965.1 of Carassius carassius. Taxonomy (NCBI): domain Eukaryota; kingdom Metazoa; phylum Chordata; class Actinopteri; order Cypriniformes; family Cyprinidae; genus Carassius; species Carassius carassius. The sequence continues at coordinate 12,745,457 of NC_081763.1, forward strand.
TAAAAAAAGAAATATTTAATGTTGGCATGCCGATGGCTAACCTTCTCATGATATGTCAAAGGCTCTGATGTTTACATTTAGATGTCCGTCCTCTTGACAAAATATTGATGGGTCAAAAGCCTAAATCCACTGAAGGCCAAAGGAGCTGATGGTGTGGTAGTGTTCGACAGGAAGTCATACAGCTTTGTCAGGTTTTACTTGCTGTTATCAAAAGCTTGTTTGAAGTGAAATCACTGGTTCCTGCTGTGTTGCAAACCTGAGGATTTGCCCGTGCTGAGTCATGTCTCACACCTGTGAGCTAGCAGCTACATCTGGTGAAGAGGTATATTCCTACAGCAAAAAAACAAAAGCCTTGTGCTCTTCATGGTCAGTGATGCCTGAAAATAAAAGAGAGTGGATGGTTTACTGATGTAGATGGAGATGGAAATACAGTAGCATATACATGATGCAAAGTAAGATGCAGTAGGACAACCCCATCCCTGGTCCTGGAATACCTCCAACAGTACACACCATTTGGACATCTCTCTTATCTGACTCACCCATTTTAGGTCTTTGAGATCCTGTTCACACCTGGTATTAGGATGCATTTTGGTTTATTGAATCACAAGTAGACAAGGGAGACACATTACCATATACACCTGGCATTTTAATCCATCTCTTCTGTCAATTTCAACCACTTCTGTCCTATTTTGAGGGGAGGGTCTTTTGGCAAATTTATGTATGGGCTTTTTCTGATCTTTTGATGTAATATTGTGAAATAAGCCTACCCAATTTACATAAAAATGCGAAAGGCGACAACAGAAAATGAAAAGAAGAGCAGCAGCTTTTGTTTCTGCTATGATAGCGACAAAATTATGTTTTACACTTTTAGGTTTGTTTTAGAATCAGGACTGGTAAGAGAACATTGAACATTCGCCTTAAACCCAAACTTACGATTCCAGGTGGCAATGTTTAAATCCTGTCTGGCTAACATGATTCAACAACACGTCCCATATTGTTTTAGTTTTAGGTCAGAAGGCAGAGACGAGGCATTCTTTTGTGGCTGTTTGAATCCATGAGCGTCCACATTACGAGAGCAATTCTATCTAATGTATTCGACTACCTCTGAAAGTGGTTTAGAGTGGAAAAGCTCAAAAAGTTTTACACCCCATTAATAGCACCTGTATTTAGCATCATCCATTTGTGATTGGATCGACCAAAATGCATCTTAATACCAGGTGTAAATAGGGCCTGTGTCTCTACTAGTGAGTTGATGTGATTTGGTGGAACTGGTTATACTTTTATCAGGATTATTTGCTGAATAGAAAGTACAAAATAACAGCATTTATTTTAAATATAATGTTTTGTAATATTATAAATGTCTTTACTGTCACTTTTAACCAATTTAATGCATCCTTGCGGACAAAAAGTGTTGATTTCTTTTCAAAAATAAAAGAATACTTCCCCTAAATATTTAAAAGCTAGTGTACTAATGCTTCTGTTTTTGTTTCTCTCTCACTTGTGTTTCAGTATACGCCTCCGTAAGTCTGTACTTACTTCCCCAGAGACCAGCCACTCTCCTGCTGTTTGACGATGTGGTACAGTTACTGTTGGGTTCCCCAGGTGAGGGTTTTTTTCTTCTGTTTTTAGCCTTAAAATGACCGTTTATCCAGAAATTTAAGTTCTGTCAGCATTTGTTCTCATTCATGTCTTTTCAAACCAGTATGACTTTCTTTTGTGGAACATACAGGAAGATATTGAGAAATCTAAAGTGTTGTTTACAGTGGTAGCCAGTGGGCTAAAATATTGTTTGGTTTCCAGCATTCTGCAAAAATCTTCTTTTGTGTTGCACAGAAGAAAGTGTTGGAACAACATGAGGGTTAATAAATGGTGACTGTCCCTTTAACCATAGCCTTAAAGAGCCTCAACTCTCAACACACTTAATCTTTTTATTTATAGTGCTAGGAAAAGGAGAGTGGGAATTACTATGGTGAGAAAGGGATCAGTACATCACACTTTGGGCTCATACCTATGATAACCATATGAGTACCACACTTTTTCAGATGGTTTGACTTATGCTTTATGTCTGTCTTTAATATGGGCTTACTGATACTCTGTGGCAGTTCAGCCAGGCTGGAATCTGAGATCCGAATGCAGCTCCATTGATTCACACACATCCTGCGGTGGTTACATGTGCAGATGTGTGGAACTTCTGAGTTGGTTGTTTAATAACCAGGCTAACACTATAACCTCGTATATCAAGAGCGGCCAATAAGCAGACACAATTTAACTGAGACTGGACACAATACTTGCTAGCTATTTCACCACGTTGCACGCTCAATTAATGTCATTAAGATTTACAAGCGTGATCAAATGACACATTTGCTTTGGAAAGAGGTTGTTTCCTCTGGCAACTGCTGCCTGTGTTGAGAAAGTGCTGCCTCTGTTGCCTGGGTGGCTTGCGTGTTTTGCAGTGCCAGTCAGTGTTTAATAGAGAGTGCTATGGCTCAAATTATGGTTTTGGGAAAGTGACTTTTAGTTAAATGTTTTCTGGGTGGGAAGTGATTTTACCCAATGGACCGCTAAGTATGATGTAATGTGCATCATGCAAACTTGAATATCAAAGCCCTGCATATCCTTGATGAATGAACCAGTAGTTTTTCAAATGTATACTTAACGAAAACAAAAATAATGCTTTACCATTAAAAAAAACAGTACTGAACCATACTTTGAAAATGAATACAAATAATAATATTAATTATATATTGATAATTAAAGTTAGTTCATAGTTCATTAATATCAACAGAAGCAACTTTAAAATTTAAAAATGTATTGGTAAATATAGTTAATGTTACCAATGGACTCTTATTGTAAAGTGTTACTACTTCATTTCAACAATCATGTTTAAAGATGATCATCTATAAATATCTACACAAAGGCCATAGCACTGAAATGACATACATATGGATATTGTTTGTAAACACTTTTTTGATTATCTAATTAAAATAACTAATAATATTGTTATAACGAATTAAACCTTCCTAATCATCGGGAAGAAGGAGGCGGGAACCGGCGGACAATCAAATGAAACTTTAATAATCAAAATAAATACAAAACAGCGCAACAGCCCCTCGCGGACGACTGTTGCACACAAATAAAAAGCAAAACACAAACTAAAACCCAGGCCTGGTCCTCTCTCGTCCTTCACTGTCGTCGCTCCTGTTTTATATTCTTCCATCTCCTCCGTGGGACTCGAGACCGATGGGTCGAACAGGTGTAGCTCATCTCCAATCACTCCACCGGCCTCGCTCCTGTTCCCATGGCTCTCGGCCCCGCCCCACTCGTCACAAATATGTTAAGCATACAACAGGCAAAAGCACAGCACTGCGTTGCATCTAGGAGAACTTGCAGGTATCAGGTATGACCCACAGCAAACGCTGTGTCACCAAACAGGCAAAAATGTACTTCAAGAATGAACGAAGTAGCATAAATGAGTTTGGAAAATAGATAGTGTTTTAAAAAAAAATAACAAAGCAAACGGAAAGAGAAAGAACGATATTTATTATAGCTCTCTATATGAAGCACACAGACTTTATTAGAACCACAGAAAGACAAACATTTTGCTGAAAAATGCACAATACACAATTTTACAGCCTAGAGTGAAATTGTTATGATTTGGGACAAATATAAGGTAATTTAACGGAAAACTATGTGACTGGTGCTCAGAGTTTGCTTTCTCACATTACAGCTTTAAATCTGCAACTTTGCTGGCTAACAAATGCAATAATGTGACCAGCTGGATGTAAACTAATGCAAATAGATGGTAACAATCATGACATTAAACATTTGGGTCGGACTTGCATGTGTTTTTTGTGTAGGCATCCTGATGCAGCTCTTTCTGTCTGATTTTTATCAATTTTAATGAGCTTGATCTCTCCGTGCATATAGGGTTGTCCCTGATGTGCTCAGTGATTATAGTTGCATGCACTCAAAAGGTGCAGTGTCCTCCCATTCCCTCTTCCTCTGTGACAGCACAACAGCTTGCTCTTATTCCCTCTTCACATTCAGTAAAAGAGGCTCTCGCACCAGAATACCATCAGTGTCTCCAAGCTGCTCCAGAAATAAATGGGCAACTTGTTGGGCCCAGCACAGAAAATGGCCTCGCTGGCTTGAGGGATACTGAAACTGGATACAGTGAAAATTGGCAGGAGGTCACAGATGCTTTACATATTCTTTTAGATCTTTCCATCTAATTAAAAAAGCTTAAGCAGCCAGTGAAATAAACAGTATATCTAATAATGTAATGTAATTGGCCACAACTATGATCCTTTGTCATCGGGAAGTGGCGTCATACCACAGTTGTTGACCCACAGCTAAAAATATATGAACTTGAATTGAATTTCAACACTCTCAACAATCAGTCTATAAACAACTATTTTAAAATGTCAAACCACTGTGAAACACTGTGTTTTTGTAGTATTTATAAACTATCATAGAATTTAATAATATTTTGAATGTATTACTATTTTTATTTATACAAGTAATTTTTTATCTAATATTTATATTTGATTTGATTACAATTCAAACTTTATTTCAATTAATAAAAACTAAATTTGTGTAGTTTATTTCTATTTTTTTTTTTTTTTTTAAACAACTGTAGTAATAACAGCTGTTAAATCAGTCTCAGATAATTGCAGGATTCTGGTTTCAGTTTTAACAAACTTGTCTATTGTGAAAATAGGACAATAATGAAAAACTTCTATACATGTTTTTAAATGCTATATTATATTTGTAATATATTTTATTTACTAGAGCAGAAGTTTAAGTATAGAGTTGTAGAGAAAGTTTTTTTGTATTATTATTTTTATATATTTATGGAATAGAACGTTTTGTGTGTGTGTACATATGAAATTATTTAATGATATATGTGAATATGATATATATGATATTAATGATATAAATTAATAAATGTAAGTATGTTTAGGCATCCATTTAAGTTGCACTGCATCATTCACCCTCAGAGAACAACATGATGCTTACTGAGAGAAGTAGAGGGAGATCAGGACTCACACTCGCATGTTTTTTTTATGTCTCAAAACCTATTACCATGGAAACTTTGGCAGTGGCAGTAGAATGTGCATTTTGTAACAGGAGGGGTTATTATTAAAGTGTTGCATATCTGTCTCTGCTGCGTGGGAGGAATGTGTCATGTAAAACCTGATCTGAAATCTGCTTGTCTGTCAGTGAGGGTTTGCTGCTGACCACTGTTGTAAAGAGCTTGTTAATGCCTCCTGTATTCAGCATGTGACTTAATTGTTTTGTTCAAACAAGGACCTTCAGAGTATGTTTTGCAGAGTTGGGTTAGGTTTTTTCGGAGCATTTTTAATGAAAAGTGAGTCAAGCAAATGTACAGACTGAAACAGCCTAAACTCGTAGTGTGGGTGGATTTTAGTGTTCACCGCATGACAACCTGAAAAGAAGCTACTCAATTGATTTGGGCTTCAGGGTTTGTTTAGCAACATGCAAATATAAATGGTGAAATTGAATGTTTGACTAGGCACTGTTGTATGCTGTGTTTGTATATCTGGATGTCTTTAGGTGCATTTTAATTCATGTGAATTTAGAATAATTGAACCGAATTGCAATTTTTGATGACTACAACCACTTTACAAAAAAGAACACTTTATTTTGATAGACCTATCTCTAGTTAGATCTATCTTAAAACTATGCATAAATCAGTCTTATAACGTCCTCTCTTCTTCTTATTTTTTCCATTCTCTGGCCAAGAGGGGCATTATGTCTCCATCTCCCAACAGAGCTCAAGCACATCTGTAACTGAGAACATGTGCAATGAAGATGATGGATGACTTTGTTGACTAGAGAGGGAGGCTAGGTGAAAAGGGAGGGAAGTGTTTTTTTTTAGAATTAACTTGTGAGAATCAAGAGGGAGTGTGAGTTAAATTTAAATCTCCTGAGACCTGCTTGAAAGATTCCAGGCACAGGGCTTATTGAGATACAGAGATCTATTGATTCATTCTTACTGCTGTAAATCAAACCATTGACAAAATGGCAGGTGATCTCCATAGAATTCAGACATTGATAATTATATGACTTTCACCCTAAAATATAAATTTTGTCATTAATTACCCTTAAGTTGTTCCAAACCCATAAGACCTTAGTTCATCTTCAGAACACAAGGTCCAGAAACGTACCAAGGACATCAGTAAAATAGTCCAGCTGACAGTAAACTGCCGCTGCATTCTATTTAATATTAATATTAATGTATTAATAATGTAATATTAAAGATTACATAAGAAATGCTTGTTTGGATGAACTGACTGATTGTTAACATATGGGGGTGGGATGTATGACCAGAGTATTTTTAACACCATTTCATATAGGTGTGCACAAATAGTTTAATATGTATATTATTTGAAAAATAAAAACACAATTAGAATTTTACTACATTTTTCTTTGCTGGCCTTAAATGCAGGGAATCCATGATAAATCCTAAGCACGCAAACTAAAAGTCAGTTAGAACTAAATGCACTGGGTGGTGCTGTGGAGCGTGTTAACAAGTTGAATATGTTTGATCCAAGAATGTCGTCTGCCTCGCGATGTTTGGAATTACTTTGATCACGTGTGAAAAGGGGAAAGTGGTTTAGTGGTTTATATTACTGGCTGTGACCTATAATAATGCTGGCCATTCTCACAATTGAATGCATCTACACCAGATTAGGCAACAGGCATTAACAGCATTAACTCTCATTGTTTTCTTCAGACTGCTTGACCCCAAGGTCAGCAATACTAATCTATAGCATTCATAGGCCCTCTGTACAAAAGACCCACTGATGCTACTAACATCTATGTCTTTGTTACATTTTACATTTACATTTAGTCATTCAGCAGACGCTTTTATCCAAAGCGACTTACAAATGAGAACAATAGAAGCAATCAGATCAACAAGAGAACATCAACAGTATACAAGTGCCATGACAAGTCTCAGTCTAGTACAGAACGCATAGCCAGGTTGTTGTTTTTTTTTTAAATATTTTATAAGAATATGGAAGACAAGAAAAGGTAAGTAATAGTATTAGTTAGTTAAGTGCTGGAAATGGTGATAAATTGACTGGTGCAGTTGAGGGAAGAGCACTTTAGTTATTTTTCATGAGTAGTATGTCTCTTTGGTGAGCTGACTTCCTCAGGGGTTTTCATTTTCTCAATCTAGCTCTCTGTCCGTCTTTAGAATGATATGAGTCACTGAACACTCCCCTTCGGACCAGAAAGGTTTTGCTCTGCTTCACTTATATTGGCTAATGTTGGTAGCATTTCAAAGTAGGCCCAGTTGCCCAACAAAAAGAGAATAAAGGAAAGCTAGAAGTTTGGGGAGACACAATGGTCAGTAATAAGAAATTCATTGTTTTCCATTTACTTTTTATGACGTATGTAAATTTGAAGGGGATATATCTTTATATGCAGTTATGTTCCTGCCATTCATGAAGCCAGCTGACATTTGTAATGTTTATCATTGAGCATCTCTCTGATAGAAGGAGGTCTCAACAGGGAGGCCAATCACAGGGGATTCTCTATGCAATTCAAAGTGCCCAAGCTCCATAGGAGGCTTGCCATATATCGAAGCACCAGTCCCAACTACACTGTTCCGTTCTTTTACTGCATTTTCAGTGTCAGGTTTACAGGGGATCAACCCATCTGCAGCCCAATCCTTGTGCAATCCTGGAGCAGTTGCAAGCTTTGTTGGTCAGATATTGCTGCCCTTCTTGTCATCATGTAAGATGTGAATCGCTGCCTGTGCCATGGTATGCAATTAGGCTAAGAGACAGAAACCTAAAGATATTAGTCACTGAGTAAGCTATCACATTATCCTTGCTTTTTATAGCCCAATTGAATCTTACGCTCGTCTTAAATGCTGGTATTTATGTTTGTTCCTGTTGCTCAAATGGAGACGGTTAGGCAAATGGTATCTGGTTTAATTTTAGAGATTCCTGTGGATGATTTGCGCTGTATTAGTTTCACATCTCATCAATAGCTGGATATGATAAGTAAATAAATGAATAACTATGGCCAAAAGAAGGAGTGTCACAGCCTGCCTGCTTTCAGTGGTCCCCAAGATCTGTCATGCTATCCTAGATGTCTGGGCTGATCAGTGACCTGTAAACCCAGCACTAATCGGAGCAGACAGCCTACAGTGAGAGATGCACGCTCATATTTTTAGGCCTTCTTATTCCCTTATTCCTATTTGCCTCTTTCACACAAAGCGAGCCAAGTGGAGGAGAGGAAGGGATTACTGCAGTGTGGATTCTGAGCTCTGTACTCTTCTTGCAAAATGTTTCAAGAAATTCAAGAAACTCCATAGTTACCCCCATTCTAGGAAAAATTGTCTCGATCGACTTGAGATATTTTTAGCAGTTTCTTGAAATTATTAGCCCTGCCCCACAGACTTCACATAAAGTTACCTTGCAATTCCTCTCTCTGACAGGCAAGAGAGGAGAGTAAATCAAAGCAGCTATAGCAGAGAAATGAATCACTATAACACTCATAATAACAGCAATATTGGTTAAAGTAAGTGGTTTTTGACAGAATCCTACAAAACTGCATTCACAAGTAAAACACACGGAAACAACAAAGCCCAGAGCAACTCATTATTAGGGCTGGGAAGTAATAACTGGCAATAACTTATTCAGAACAGCAGTCATACAGGGCAGACATTGATTTACGAAACAGTTATGACTTCATTCTTTGTCACAAACCATAAATTCCTTACAATTTATTTATCCATACTCACTGTACCTGTAAAAATTGTTTAAAGTCTTTTATAAATCCCTGTTGTCTAGGATCCCGGAAACAGCCATGGGTACAGCTTCAGAGGAGAACTATCCGACCACCCCTAAACAGCTCCCAAGTCACCCTCTCTGCAATGCTCACCTCTTCCCGCAGTCAGTATGAGCTTGGGGGGTTTCCTTACCCTCTTGCCTTGGAAAACAACTCAACAGGTGAGATTATCCAAACACCTCTTCAAAGAAAAATGTTTCTGTGGAGTTCCCTTGCATCTAGCATTACCCCCACACACACACACTTTAAAAATTCATCATTGCATAGAATACTGCAGTAAACAGAGGCGTCCAACAGTGGCCTCATGGAGTTTAATCCATTTTTTGCTCTTACTGTCTGCCTTGATTCAGGAACCAACAGTAGCTGGGTGGAGCTAACTGCTCTAGCTGCAATGTGTGTTCAGCTCACTGGGCCCAACGGCACTGAGGTGCAGGTGTCAGAACCCATTCATATCTCCATCCCCCTTCCTTTTGACTCACCTCTCAAGGCTGCCACCAGTGTCCCAGTATGGAGGTTCGAGGTCAGGACAGGTAAATAGCATTTAACAAAAATTTGGTTAACTTTAAACAACAGTATGCAAATAGACAATTTTATCCTATGTTACTGCTTACAGGGCTCAAACTAGAAACTTTTTTTATCAGTGTGACCAGGAGGGTGATTTCGTCGATTTCGATGACACCATGTCCGTTTTACCCTTTTGCTGATACAGATTCTACAGCAGCCTAGTTCCTAATAGTTCAGGGGTGTCACTATCCTGCAGAGCTTTTTATTAATTAAACACCTGAACCAGCTAATGTAGGTTGTCAGGAATACTAGAACTTCCATGCAAGTGTGTCGAGGCATGATGGAGCTAAACTCTATAGGACATTGGCCTTCCAAAAAAAAAAGGTTTTGGACACCCTGTGATAGTACATGCGAGCAAAACTAAGTCAGAATATGAGGACTTAGATGACAAGGGCTTAACTTGACATTTGGGAGAGGGGGTTGTAAAATGTTTAAAAGTGTACAAGAAGCAGAGTGAAGGATAGAAAAATAGTTAATAAAGGAGATATATGGAGAAAGACACTGTGAAATTTCCAGATCTAGTTGAGAGATATTCAAGCAGGTTCAGATAAAGTGAGAGCAGGTGAAGTGAGTGTACAGTACAACTCAAAGAAGCTGTTAGGTCTTCCTCACATTGGAAAGATAATTGCCTGCCAATTCATTGACCCCATCACGACATAGCTCCCAAAACAGGATGTGATTCATTACCTGGCAAGCTTTGCAGAATTCCCTAGATCCTTCACTGATGCCAGCATAATAAAGAGAACAGCTCTGGTGGAGAAATCAATATGACTAAAAGAGGGTACTGGCTCACTTTCTGGCTTTACATTCAGGTCTTAGTTTTGTGTAGATTGCTCTTGATATAATTGCACGTCATTCCAGGTTATCTTGTACATCTGTGTTACATTTTTTCAGCTGTTCACCCTAATGTCTGGGCTGCTTATTTAGCTCTTTCCTAAAGTGTGGTTAAAGATTCGTTTAACCTATCTTAGCTCCACAGAGAAATCTTAAATGATTTTAAACTAAGCAGCTTAGTCTATGGCAACATAATCCCAGCTTCCCCTTTTATCCACAGTAGGCAAATGAATGATTGGTCAGGGAATGTAGTCAAACTCCCTGGTTTGCTATTGTAACGTTTTGACAGATGCAAATATGTTTTCCACAGGACTGTGATAGCTGTCAGTAAAGCCCCTTTCACACTGCGATTCCGACAAATACACGGGTAAAGTGTTCCGGCAATTGTTCCCGGGTCGCTAGATTTTGCACTTTCACACTGCCAGTGATTACCCGGGATATGTGTGTGCTTTCACACAGAACCCGTAAAGATCCCGTAACTACACGTGACATCAGGGCGTGACGTGTAGTACGAGTCGAAAACGCTAGGCACGTTATACTTTCACTGAAGCTGGTGAACGATTTCAGGAAAGTGAGGAACAAACTGATCTCTGCTTCATTACAGTTTGCACATATTTTTTTGTCGCGATTGTTGATCTTCCTTCAAAACAGCCGGTAAAAGAGTCGCGCGATAACGTGCGCCATCACTTCGACACATTAGAGCTGGCTTTTGTTCACACAGCGCTCGTCCCGGGATTGAACCCAGTAATGTTACTAGGTCCCCGACCTGGGTTCAATGCCGGAATCAATCCCGGGATGTGTTTGTTTTCACACAGAAGGCAACCCGGCAATGTTCCGGCAATATGCTGGGTCCGACGTGCAGTGTGAAAGAGGCTTAAGAGGGTCATTTGGCCTGGAAAGCCTTCTCTGACACCTTTGATCCTTTCCCACCCTGTTTTCAAGATAACTGGCAGATACGTCTGTTGAAAGAATATTTTGTTGTCAGAGTATCTCTCCCTATAAAAATGTTTGTTTGATATAGGTCGGATATTGAAACAGATTCAGTATTATTTGACAATGCAATAATAAAGTAATTTCATACATATATATCATGTATTAATAACGATATATATGACAAGCATTCATCAGATGACTTTTGACACGAGTGATAAGGTAAGCAAGAGCTTGTTTTAGAGCCAAAGAAAGAATGCTTTTGAACTATATGGTAGCTTAGTACATAGAGCTGCTCAAACGGTGCCTACCAGTTTCCAGGATGCCAAAATCTACCTTGAAAAATCAGTGTGTGTGGGTGATAAGAGAGAAATGTGTTTAAGAGGATAGTTCATTGTGGAGAACAGGGGCCTGTATTCCTGAGCGGTGGGCAGCTGTGAACTCTCAGCAAGTGTGTTTTTGACCATGTGATAGACACAAAAGTCTGTATTGTTTCTTGCGTTGCTTTGTAGACTGTAGAAACTTTGATAATGAAAACGCAGCTCTCTGAGTCTCTTTTACTAACACAACATACATTATATTATATGATTTCACTGACTGCTCAGACTCCCTCTGCTTTATCTTAAAAGGTTGGGGCCTGAATGCCCTAGTATGTTCAGATTATAAAAACATTCAGTGTCATTGAAATTTGCTACTAAGTCCCTGTTTGCTTTGGAGACAGATCACAGAAAAAATAGCCCATAGAGATAGAGTGGATGATTTTGCACATGGTACTTTGGAGGGGCTTACTATACTTGGAAAGCCCTCTGTTTTGGAGCACATGTCTCCCAGCGGAGCTGAACATATAGCACCTTCTAGTGTGTGTAATTACACACTGCATACAGCTGCCTGGGTCAGTCTTGAGCAGTTTTGTGCTGTAGGTAGCTGGTTCTTACGATTCTGTTGTGGAGCTGAGAGTGCACAAAGCTGTGAAATATGAAGTTATAAATAGCAGTTTAACAGGCAATTAAAAAAAACAATAGATTCCAATGAAAGTTTTATTGCCATTATGTAGTATTGTATTTCTTTGTAATAACAGGTTTATTTTGCACACTCCAATTGGGAAGTTCAGCACAGGGTGAGCATTTTGTGTTCAGTGGAGGGAGACATTTGAAATCGTATTTGTCAGGGACATGTCAGAACATATTAACTCTCTGTGTTCTTTTGTTTGGCCTTAGGGTATGTTGCAAAATGTGTGTCCCTCACTGCCCTGCTTTGGTGCTCCATATTACATTATCTGTGTGATTTTTAATATTGAATGGTAACCTAGACTGATCCTAGACCTAAAATTACTTTTTAAATGAAGAAAATCTATCGAATGTGTCATTTGGCACAGTTTGGGTCTAATCTGTCCCTGGTGCACTGCCCATTCACATTTAGTCAAGCTTTTCCTGTAAGCTGAATGCATTTCATTGCATTTTTCACTGTCTGCTCATTTTGTAATAAAGTCCTGGTTTGGTGCAGGTCTATGGGTCAGAAGTGGTGCTGGATACATTAAAAAAGAGGACACTCAGATGACATGGAGTTTTGTGGCTCCAAATCTAGGATACTGGCTTGCAGCATTTCCCTCAACCTCAGGTGAGACCAGCAGCAGTTATATAGTATATTATATTGTATGAAAAATAACTTGTTTTACACACAAAACAATTACGTTTTTACATTTTCCTTGATCAGTAACCATGAAATGACACAGAATGACTTTAAAGATTGAATTAAAAAAGGCTGATCCATATCTATATAATTATATTACTGTGTAAGAGATGGGTAAATGAAATAAAAATACTTACTTTTGTGTTAAAGGAACAGGTCTGAACACCTCTGGTCTAAGGGACATCACTACCTATCACACAATTTTTCTGCTAGCAATTCTGGGTGCCATGGCCCTGCTAGTGCTTATTCTGCTGTGTTTGCTACTGTACTACTGCAGGTATCATTGCTCTTCGTGTGTTTGTTGTGTGCCTAAAAAAGTAATTAATAGCTTATCCTTCTAGGCATGGCTTTAAGTTGAAAAACCCATGTCACAGTAAGACCTTTGTATAGGCATACACAAAAGACTTGCCGTGAGCTTAAGATCACGTCCATGAGCAAACTGAGCAAGACACTAAACTACATTTGTATTTGTCATTATTTTGGTCAAACTGTAGTCAGTAAATGTAGTCTGTATATTTTTGGTATAATGTCTAACAGATATTATTATGATATTTCAGGAGGCGGTGTCTAAAACCTCGGCAGCATCGCCGTAAGATGTACCCCTCATCCACTCTGGAGAGCTCGAAGAGAGACCAGGGCACATCCACTTCCCACCTAAATCTCATCAGCGGTGGACACATGGAGACAGCGTCCTCAGCCGCAGACCATGATGGCATCAAATCTGACCTTTCCTCCAATCGTGATCTCCACAGCTCTCGAGATGACTTCTTCACACATGGCCCCACCCAGAGACAGCACAACTCCAGGATAAATGCTTACAGAAAACGAGGAGAGAGCTTCCCATTAAAGACCATTTGCTCCTCAAACACAGGAACTCTAGACCTGCTCCTGCAGGATGACTGTAGCAAAGGTTACAGCTCTGCTGAGGACTCTGAGGAGCGTAGATATCATCACCATAATGCTAAAGACAACCAGGGCTATTCATCAGACCCACCGTCTCCACCTCCACTTTTGCCACTATTTACTGCCCACTATCCGGATCACAGTCGGGACAGCAAGCCCCCAGAGTATTATGTAGCGGCAGGGGATCACTTCAGTCGGCCCAGTTCCGTAAACACCCAGCCTGGCCAGCTGATCTTCTGTCATTCTATGGAGCAGATGAAGGAGAGCATGTACCACAGCATGGTGCCCACGCTGGTCATCCCTGCACATTATATGCATCTGCCCTCTGACCTGTCGGCTGTGGAGCAGGCAATGGAAAGGCAGCAACAGCTGCAGCATGAGATGGAGGGCATCCAGGTTAGCATGAAGCTGCCGTGGCAACAGAGTCAAAAGCAACAACAACAGCAGCAGCAGGCCAGGCAAGAAAAGGAAGAGTCGTCGTCAAGCCAGCAAGCAGAGGGACCTTCAGAGGAGAACTGGGGTTCGGAACAATCCACTGCCCCCGTCCGTATTCCTGTCCTTTTCAATGACTCCACCATTGCACAAATGAATGGAGAGCTGCATGCAATTACTGAGAAGAAGCTGCTGGAGTTTGGAGTAAAGCCACACCCTCGTGCCTGGTTCGTTTCCCTTGACGGCCGTTCAAACTCTCTTGTAAGACACTCCTACATTGAGCTAAGCAATGAAGCCTTGCGTGCACCCGTGGGCCCCAGCAAACTAGCCCAGGACCACCGTACTGAAGCACTCCCCATGAGTTCAGGGAAATCTACTCACCGGAAAGGAAAAGATGAGGGCAGAGTGAAGGAGGGAGGTGAAAGAAAAGCTCATGGAAAGATTTATTCCAAGCTTCCCATTATCGAAACACCAGAATCAAGCAGCGAGAGCCATTCAGCCATATACTCTCCTGAGGAGAACTCCACAGTGCCTCTGCTTGATGAGACCTCTGAATCCAGAGGAGGGACGTTCCCTCGTAAAGGCCGTAGTCGGGATAACAGCACTCGTAGTAGTACCAGCGAGGTCCACAGAGACTCTGTCACCAGTCCTGATGATGACAATGAAGCTGACGACAAAGATGATGATGGAGAGAATAAGAAGAGCCCCTGGCAAAAGCGTGAAGAGAGGCCCCTCATGGTGTTCAATGTCAAGTAACACATGCTGTCCAGGACTGGTTATGGCACCGTCTTTGCTATACATAAATGTTCTTATAGATGCTTGCTAGTTATGAAGATGCAGCGCTGGAAAAGAATCAGATGAAAAGCACAATAAGAGACATGGCACTTACCTGACTGATAGGCCATAATCCCAACAATCAAGACTGTAGGTACCAAGAATTAGCGCTGGATGCCATGTGTAAAGAAGCATCTAAAGTCCTCACACCCTTTTAGATGTCCTTCAGATGGTTGAAACATCTGATGTAGTTCTAGCTGTAGTTCATGAGGCTAGAGGGAGCCATAACTTTGAATCTGCAGTCTTCTCAAAAGGTTGTCTCGCTTTCCTTGAGTGACACCCAGTTTTTGTAAGAATGACCATGAGCCATTTAAAACTTTAGACTTTGGGAAGCAATCCATAAGCCTTAAAGAGCTCTTTTCATTTCAAAAGAAATATAAATAAATATATTCATGTGATATAGGTGAAAAAGAGGGCTGTTGTAAGGTTTGAATGATTTTATCAATCTAGAATGACTTTTATTGTAGTGGTTCACACAAACGTTTAATTTGTTTATATTACTATGTAGAGCTGAACCATTAAGATGTGTGGAAATCGTATATTTCATAAACAGGAGTGAAATGTTTGCTGAATAAATCTGTGCGTTTACTCCAACGTGACTTATCGAATCCTAGTGATTGACACATAATGACACTGTATTTTATACTATTGGTAAAAGTTCCCCTTTTATACTTATCTAAAACTAGTGTTGGCGTTATTTTTTTTAGTTTTTTTTTTTTCTTTTAAGGAGACTGTTTGGGTTAGGAAAACTGCTCTTAGATATGAATAAAAAGTTCTGCTTGTATAACCTACTGTACAGAACACAATTTGTACTCTGAATAAGCCTTCCCTGTTGGTTCAGTGCAGCATTAGGAATTGTTTTGACTGACTTGCCTTGTACACTTGTGAAAATGTTTTCGCACTAATCTTTGCTGTAGTGCATTAGAACTTTTGCCATAAATCAGAACCACTGTAATTCTATTCTTTTAAAGGCAGGGTAGGTAAAAAAATGTATAAAAAACTTTTTTTCCAAAATTGTTTAAACTTTATTTATATATCAATACATAATTAAAATGTAAGTACTCTGAAAAAGAAAGTATAAAAATCGAGTGTCTGTAGACCTCTCACGACTGTTTTAAATACAGCTCATTATTTCCATTCACTCCACCCCCTCCCTTCTGGGCTCCTATAGATTATTTATCGTCTCTACTACGGCTCGCTAAGTAATGTTATGTTAGCTATATTACACAGCTACGTGTGCTAATGACACATGCTTCATGGAAAAATAAACAAAAAAATATGTATGATCAAAATACAAAAAGAAAGATTTACCTGTCCAGCAGAAATAAAGCCATCAAGGAGTCACTTTTCAACCCCTTGAGTTCCCTCAGTTCTCGCCATCGATGGAAAGCCACGACGATATTAACTCGCGTTTTATTTCTTTGTTTATCCAAAGACTTTTTGTTCATTGCCTTTTCTTGTACTGTTACTGTCTTCCTTTTTTTGCCTGGTTTGCCTTCACTAACTGCATAGGCTGGTACTGTGAATTTTGCTTGCTGTTTCTCTGCCATTGTTTTGGTATTCCTAGGATCCGTGCCTCTTGAATTCCTCAAATCAAACGTGCGCGCGCAAGTGGGCAGGTCATGTGTGGCAAAAGGGTGGTTGCCATGGTTGCGAGAGAGTGACAGTCGCCTAAGCCAATCCTATGTTTCGTCCCGAAATGGAAATAATGAGCTGTGTTTAATACAGATTAAACGGTCTAGAGTCACTCGATTTTTATACTCTTTTTATCAGACTACTTACATTTTAATTATGCATTGATATATATAGAAAGTTTAAA
The DNA here is from genome assembly GCF_963082965.1 of Carassius carassius. Classification (NCBI taxonomy): domain Eukaryota; kingdom Metazoa; phylum Chordata; class Actinopteri; order Cypriniformes; family Cyprinidae; genus Carassius; species Carassius carassius. Next base: position 12,762,291 of record NC_081763.1, read on the forward strand.
CAAATTTGGAAGAAAGTTGTTTATACATTTATTACCTACCCTGCCTTTAACTGTGGAAGTACAATTTTGAACCTTTTTCATTTATGGACTTTTTGTGTGTGACTGAAGATAACAGACTGTGCTTGAAACGGATGTGCATGGATGAATTTACACAAAAATGTTGTACCAAGTATTTTTTTAAAAACAAGTATTGCTTGATTAAGCACTCTTACTTAACTCTGTGAACAACTTATTCATAATTAACACCCTAGTAAATTTACACTCTCACTTCAGTCTTATTCATTTTATTTCTGACTACTCACCATCGGCCTCTGGTTACCAGACAGATTGCTCATAACACACTGACTGTACCTGTTATTTTCATTCAGCAGTTGACATTTTATTGTAATACTGACTTTAAGCCTTGCCCTTATAACATGTGAAGCATTAGCAAATACATTATTTTGAAAACTAAAAGACAACCTACCATGAAGCATTATTTCCTCTTTTAAGTCTGTGTGTGTGTGCGTGTGTGTGTGTGTGTGTTTATATATATATATATATATATATATATATATAAACACATATATATATGTATATGTATATATATATATATATGTATATATATATATATATATATATATATATATATATAGTTTTCTTTAATGATGTTCCTGTCATTAAAGAAGTTATGCTGAAGAATTAATTATTATATTATATAATAATTATATTATAACGGTTTAATATAAATATATAAATAAATTAAAATAGTATTATTTAGATTTGTCCATCACCACCTGTAAAATAAGTTGTTGATATAACTGCCTGTTGGCAAGTGAATTTGGAACAGTTTGCGGTGCATCCCTGTCTTTATTTTTGGTTTTACTTACCATAAACGAAATAAATATATTTTTATTTAATATTGTGTCTACATAAGCATTTGTTTTCCGGGTGAGGGCTACAGGCAGTCACTAGGTGGCACAAGGTTACATGGATTTGTCATTTTAAAATTCAATGTATTGGTCTTTGATGTGTTTCCATAATTTTAGGAATACTGTTTACGCTGTTCTACTCCTATGCCAAATGTATTTCTTTCCACGTAAACACAGTAACAAGTACTAAAGTCTCTTTAGGGGTATTCTGTAGTCTTTGCTAGTACTCAGCGTCTGGCGGGCACGTGATCGGCGGCGCGCCTAAGTATCCTCGAGAGTGCGCAAGCCTGACAGCATAATGCGCGCTCCCGTGTTCCCCTGGATGCGTGTTTACTCGGGCTCCTCTCTCCTCCCTTGAAATGAGAGAAGTGCGGAGTGGAAGGGACATCGTTTTACAAGAAAACCTCCACGAACGGACATCCAAGAGCAAGATCGGCCGACAGACGAGGGCTAGAGCGGTGTAGCGCGTGGATACATTGATTTGACACCAAGGTCAATTATATTTCTGTTAAAAAATAAAATAAAAATTAGCTTCAGACACGGAGAAATCACGAACCTCTGAGGATGGAGCAGGCATACGGGGCTGGCAAGGCTGGTGGCACATTCGATCCAATTACGTTCTTTCAGCAACCGCAGGCTATTCTACGCATAGTGTCATGGGTGAGAGTGATTCTACTAATTACATAATTTAAGAGCGAGCCCGAGCGTCATGTGATGACGCGGTAACGGCTAGTAAAGCTTTGCCGCCTAAATGCACAGTCTCGCGCTCTAATCTGCGCGTTCCAATTTATTGCTTTAATTTTTATTTTGGTCTCTAGTTGAACAGACATGTAGGCTACATGAAAAAATATGGAGAAACAATCATCCTACCTTAACGTACTGCAGTGTGCATCACATTTGTGTTGTAAACATAAGACTAGAGCCAGGGGCGTAGCACCAAATTTTGGGCCCTGGGTACAAACCATCTTGCTGGGCCCCCAATACCATAGTGATACCAATGGGTAAGGTATTGCATTTTTATCATAAAAACACTTAAAATGTAAACAAAATAGGCCACACTCTGATTAATATATTTTTGTTTTATTGTCGAAAGTACTACTTACTGAGATGACAAAAGGTCTAGCAGGTCCAAACCTGGACTAAATCAAATATACTGTAAAGCAGTTCTGAAAATGACCATACCAAATGAGAAAAACTTTGGTCTGAAACACAAACTAAATAATGTCAGTTTTTACTAAATGCCCATTGACGGGTCTTTGCATGCGCAAATTTGCTGATCAGGTCTTTAAAGTCCAGTTTTTTGCTAGCATTTGAACAATAGTTTTCCTGTGCTTATCAGTAAGAGTTGTTGGCCATAATCCTGGGTCCTCTGACAATCCCTCTCCAGTATCCCTAAGTCTCTCATTCTCTTCTCTTTCCTCTTCAGCTCTGTCCTCCTGCTCCTGACTACCTTCATCACATTCTTCACTTTCCCTCTGATCACTTATATCAACCTCATCTTCTATTTCTGCCTCTGCTACAAGAGGAAATAAACAAAATGGGTACATTGTTATTGTACACATTTAAACTTTAAACTGTAAACTTTAAACTGTAATTAGTAATTACACTTTAAAGTTTAAATGTGTACAATAACAATGTACTAATTTTGCTTATTTCCTCTTAACACTTAATTACTAATTACTAAGTGTTAAAAAGCTCACCTTGTCTCACTGTCACACTCACATCCACCTCACTGTCACTGCTTTCACCTAGCCATGATGAGGGGCCTGCTGCTGCAGGGTCTGACTCTGAAACTGAAATATATGGCTTCAAATGGTTGCTAAAATATCCTTTATTGTCACAATACCTTTTTTTTAAAGTGTAGGCTAAGTACAAGATAATTGATGATTATTTGTCTGTTTAAAATAAATGCAGACTATAGAATCACAGGGTAAACTAACCGCCAAACTAGACATTCAGTCTTTGAATTATGTTTTAAAATAAGTCATTTTTCAATCATTAAGATGTGCATTATTATACTGAGAACAATCCTGTACTTAATGTAAGAGCGTGTGCGAGCTAATTTGCATAACAATGCGGTAAAATAGGCGCTAACGATCTGTGTTTTCGCGGGTGTTAGATTTTGACAATGGAGGGAAATATACAGTGTTTTCATGTAAACTTCTGACTCTGAGAGTGGGGAGAACTGCAGCAGAAGAGTTTATTGATTTAAAAACGATTGTATTGCTTCCGCCATAGAAAATAGTCCGTTCCGCGTCCATAGCAACGCGCTGTTTTTCATGGCAACGGTCTGTTATACTTCGCAGCGGTCTGTTATCAAGAAATAACAGACCGCATTCTACATTGGAATTCAGCCAAGCCATGTAATAATCAGAAACATTGTTTGCTCGCTATGAAGCAGAGGTGGAAAGAGTACAAAAATATTCTACTCAAGTAAAAGTACCATTACATTAATGAAATTTTACTTAAGTACAAGTAAAAGTACCAGTCTAAAAAATCCACTCAAGTAAAAGTAAAAAGTAGCTCATTTAAAATTTACTCAGAGTAAAAATTACTTAGTTACATTTTAACAGTGGGAGGGAGTCAAAAATGGGACAGACCAAGGGTGTCAAACTCAGTTCCTGGAGGGCCACAGTCCTGCACAGTTTAGATTTAACCCTAATTAAACACACCTGATCCAGCTAATCTAATCATTTAGGTTTATTTGAAAACTACATGATATGTGTGCTGGAGCAGGGTTAGAACTAAACTCTGCAGGGCTATGGCCATCCAGGAACTGAGTTTGACACCCCTGGGATAGGTCTATTAATCTCAAACTAGTTGTTTTTAATTAAAGGAATCAGTTATTTAGAATAATAAAACATTTGGGCTGTTATCTGGCAAATCAGTATCAACAAACTCATCTTTTCAATACAGAGGAAATGCAAAAGCTTCATCGGACGTGGCATTTAGATGTATTACACTGTTTAGTGCAGGACAAGAATGCATTTAACCTGCAGTTACAAATGCATGAATAATGTTTTGATATGCCAGACATAAAATGTTGAATACTCATTTGAAATTATAAAAACTTAATTATAAAAAAAAAAAAAATCAAAAGATACTTTAAATGTGAAATTAAAATGGCCAGTATGTGTCAGCAAGTCACTGTTAATAAGTGAGTCATTGCGATTGAACCAAATCATTTAAACGGTTGATTCATTCAGAAACGAAACACTGTCATGTTGCTCAGAGATGCAAAATTTTGCTTTGGTGGCTGTGTTTGGAATAAATTTTTGTTGTAGAAATAGAGCAAAAACAATGGCAATATGGTGTCTAAAACGCAAGTCTCTTAGTTTACTGTCCTGTTGTAAAAAAAAAAAAAAAAAAAATATATATATATATATATATATATATATCAGTGGCGGCTGCTGGTCTTTCAAAGAGGGGAAGCTCATTTTCGGCCTACATTATAACCCTCTGATGGTCTTCATTTGTAGTGACACTCGGGGTCTTTTTGACCCCAGACAATAACATTTCATTTTGTAATAGTAAAATATTAAAATTTTTTACAAATATAATTTTACTCTGTTCATTTATGTTTTTACTAAACTTTGTACAGTTTTTGGAGGATTTAAATCTTTTACATTTCTATAAATAAATAAATATTTATTTAAATAGGCTTTTTTTTTTTTACAAAAAAAGAAAAAAGCATTTCAGGTAAAATTCACTTCATAAAAGACCCAGATTTCTAACTTTCATACATGGGGATACCATGGATAATTTTATAAGGTTTAATGTAAGATTTTTGCCCATTTTTGGGGAAATTCAGTTAAAAAATTGTAATAAATCACTTTAACCACTAGATGGCTATAGTGTGTGTGTGTGTGTGTGTGTGTGTGTGTGTGTGTGTGTGTGTGTGTGTGTGTGTGTGCGCGCGCGCGCAGATTTTCAATCTGTCTTAGTTACCAATTTAATTTTGTGGTGGTTCTGCATTTTACAAATATCAAGAAATATTGCCGCAGTTTGTCTTTCGAATACACTTGAGAAATCCGCGATCATGGGACTGAGCGTGAAACAACTTCACCGACTTCTTATGGTGCAGACCGCTGTCAGTCAAAAGGAGATCGACAGATCCTCCAATCATCACGCGGAAGCCCAGTCTTCATTCACCTCCAGAGACGCTGAGCGTCCGTGGGCGGGACATAATCGCAGCATTTATCCAATGACCGTCTAGCTTCGGAGCACTGAAAAAAACTGTTCAAAGCAGCCCCATCGAAGTCAATGGACGCTCGGCTTCAACAGGGAAATGCACTGTGACGCTACGGGAATGTATGAGAAGAAAATCGAGTCAGCCGACATGTAGCTGATTAACACAATACATAATACACAATAGTACATATTTGACCGTTGGGTTTTTTTTTTTTACAATAGAGGGGAAGCTGAGCTTCCCTTACAGTCTTAAAGAAATCCCCACTGATCTAACTATATATATATATATATATATATATATATATATATATATATATGTGTGTGTGTGTGTGTGTGTGTGTGTGATTATGATTTTTAGAGGACAAGACAGCATTCTTTGTGTGATTTTGATTCTAAATGATTTTGATTGATTTCATTCTAAATGCATTTCAACAGACTGAATCACACAGTGAAAGAACACTCTAAATGCGCGTGTACATCATTAAAACAACAATTATGATATTATCGCAGACAATATATATCGCACACTCCGCACCAGTCTTTTTGGCTAATTTGTGCAAAACCTCTTGCTAAAATGTCAAAGCATCATTTTAACCACCAATGCAATGACGCAATTATTTAGCTCACCTCTATATGCTTACGTGGGGTTGATGTCTTGTCGAGATTTTATAAACTGCTAGTTTGGTCTCCCTAGGCAAGCACAGCATAATAGAGCATACATATGGCCAGGGGTTCACTTCATTTCCTTCGAGTTCAACTTCAGAATATGACGGGGTTTCGTTTTCAGCGGTGTCTGCACCACTAACGCCTGTTTTGTCCGTCTGCATCTTTCTTGTGATTTTAGCGCCAGTTTGCCCTCCTGCCCATTATTTACTGACATAGCTTCCAGGGAGCGATTTTTTTTTTTTTACTCAGTAATTAATGTGTTTTAAAATGTAGCGAAGTACAATACTTCAAACAAAATATACTTAAGTAAAAGTAAAATTACAGATTAAAAAAAATACTTTAAAAAGTAGAAGTACACAAAAAAGCTACTCAATTACAGTAACGCGAGTAAATGTAATTCGTTACTTTCCACCTCTGCTATGAAGGGTGTGATACTATAAAGTATTGGTATATTATTCATAAATGCAAACATAAATGTATGCTATTCTACCGGGAGTAGATATTTATGTTAAAACAATGTCAATGCTTGATGATGCATTTGGAGCTCACCTCTCTTTTCAAAAAAATTTGTGAGCAACTGCTTGCCCTCATTTGCCCTTCTCTCTTTATTCTGCTTCTCTTTTCGTTTTTGAGCCCCTGATTTTCCTTTCTTAAGGAGAGACATGACTCTTCACGGCTCACTCCAGCTCCTGTCTCATCAACTGATTCAATCACCGCGGGTCCGCAGCAGAAGCACCTGACCTGCGGGTCGTACCATTTGCATTGATTCGAGAGGGGTGTGGGGCCCTGCACAGCATGAAAATGACTTTTTTATACCAAACCAGCGCCTAACTACAAGTTTAGTTTTGCACAGGAACTTTTTTAGTTGTACATAAATGCTATACAAATGTTAGTGCATGTATATGTATGTATAGAAAACTGACGTCTAAGGGCCCCCCCCCTGCCTCGGGCCCTGGGTACTCGGTACCCTTTACCCCCCCAGTCCGACGCCCCTGACTAGAGCTGATATAATATGACTATTATACTATTTTAAGCTAGTGTAAAATAGTAATTCCAATTTAATATATTTATTTCTAAAATGAAAAAAAAAGAAAACCCCAGCTCAGACACCATTAATGGATATAGAGAATAAAGCATGTAGAGGTTTGGAAAACAACAGTTCTTAAGAAGCTCAATATTCACGATGGATCTGGCAATGTCTACTGCCCTGTTACCTTTACAGGGGAGGTTTCTGTCTAACTAAACAATATTTAACACTTTGTTTCTTTGATCATTTCCTCAGTCTTTATTCAGCCAGTTGCTCCTGATTTTGTTTAAACATTTGACTCTTGCATGAATGCGCATGCATGCACTATTTGCTAATAAAAAGGTTTTGTGGAGAGACACATTGTGATGAGGGGGTGGAGGGAGATTAGAAGAGGGGGGGGGGTGGGCAGGTGTCTGAATCAGTGATTAAACCACAACTATGCTATCGTCGAGTGATCATTCGACAATTGAAATTATCTACATGTCAGAATCTACACATAAGGATCTTGATATATCAAATGAGCACTGACTCAGAGTTCATTGCTCATTTATAAAAAATTGCATTCGTTGGCAACAGAAATTAGCAAAATGCTAAAAGACATTGAAATGTTTATAAATCAATTCTCTGGTTATGCTCTACAAAGCTCCCCTGAAACCCATTGAAATCGTATATTTATTCATGTTTTAATCATTTTGTTATGTCCTGTATTTAAAGTGAAGTGACATTCAGCCAAGTATGGTGACCCATACTCAGAATTTGTGCTCTGCATTTAACCCATCCGAAATGCACACACACAGAGCAGTGAACACACACACACACTGTGAACACACACCCGGAGCAGTGGGCAGCCATTTATGCTGCGGCGCCCGGGGAGCAGTTGGGGGTTCGATGCCTTGCTCAAGGGCACCTAAGTCGTGGTATTGAGGGTGGAGAGAGAACTGTACATGCACTCCCCCCACCTACAATTCCTGCCGGCCCGGGACTCGAACTCACAACCTTTCGATTGGGAGTCCGACTCTCTAACCATTAGGCCACGACTTCCCTAATTTGAGCATGTCCTTTAAAAATTGCACAATTAGTTGTAGTCCTATATCAAGCCTGGTCTGTGAACTGTCCAGGTGCTTCACCATCTCTGTTCCTACTAAATCACATTATTAAGTAAGAGAAACACATTTTTTTCCCTCCTCCTATAAGTTCCTGTATGCACAGAAATGCCACCCTTCAGCTTCAAGAGGCATCCAACTGTTGATTTGCCTGCATGTTAGTGTTGTGTGGAATCTTCAGGGTGGATTGTAGGTGTGTTCGTCTGATTCATAATCTGATTGGCTGAATGAGCGCTGCTTCTGCGTTGGCATGACAACTATCGGAGACTTCAGGCTGGATACTAACAGGCTCACTTTGAGTAAAAAAATAATAATAATGAACCGTAAAAGGCATTAATGGGATTGCCACTAGAATATTTCTGGATTTGAACCTGTGTCATTTGACATTTTCTATTTCCTCTTTCTATGAACTACAACATGAGTGAAGTGAACTACTTAGTCATGATTCAGTTCTGGTAGATACCATGATGCATAGTGTCTGATTCCGACTCAGAGTCTTTCCACATTTCTTGTTTATAAACAGTTTCTCGCTTTAAAATTGATGATCTTTTGGATTTTTGAATTGCATAAGTAGTCTCTTTCCCACAGGAACCCTCACTGACACATAGTTCACAGACAGAATTTGAAAACATGGGCGTTAAAAAATAGTTCATTCATTTACTCTCCCAAGCTGCCACACTGTATTCATCCAGCATCTATCTGCAGTCTGTTTCTCTGTAACCGTATTAGAGTATCACATAATTTTCCTGTTCTGTCCTCTACAATGTGTATGTAACACTTTAAATATAGCACGGTCATTTTACTGTAGTCCGTTCTTGGACTAATGGCACAGCTGTATTCTGCTGCAGGGTGACATACTCTCCATCTCTCTCCATTATGTCCACCTTTTTTCCTGCACAGTCATTATGTCAAGAGTGAAAATATTGTTTGCGGAGCCTCTTTATCCCTTGAATAATACAGGCTGTGATTGATTTATTTCCTGGCAGGATCTTCCATTGTTCGGTTGTGATATTGTGGCAGTGTTTCAGTGTTTAATCATGCACTGTGTCTCATATCTAATCAGCATTTTGTCTTGCACTCTTATTTTAGATTCAAAAGCCTAATAGGTAAAATAGGTAAACATAAATGTTCTAAAGCGGGAAAAAAAGGAATAATGTTCATTCATATGCACCAATATTATAATACACAGAAATATATACAAATAGTGTTGACTATCATTTATTTTTATTAAAATATTTTATCACATGAACACTCAACAGGGAGGCTAAAGTTAACATTTAGAGTGATAAAACATATAATAGAGTCACTGAGTCTGGAATCAGTTGTTTTAGAATATATATATATATATATATATATATATATATATATATATGACATGAAATATGCTATTTACCAATGTACCAGAGCAGTTTAATTTAATTTCCCCGTTTATACCACAGCAGATCTATTGCTCTACATATGACTCCAGTCATAGACACATGATTTCTGAATGCTGTGAAGCAGTGGTCAGGTTGGCTCTGTGGGGGAGCACTTCAGATGTATATAGGTGGTCTTCATCTGTAGTCTTATGACTCAGTCTTTCTCCCTCTCTCGTGATCTCTCTTTCCCCCATAGTGAGCACAAGGTCAGGGAGATTAAAAGCGAGGGATTGGAGGGGGAGGGGGAGGGGGAGGGGGAGGTGGGGAGAGAGGCAAAGAGAGGCAGGCATGTAACGGACTGAGAAAAAAAGAGAGAAATGAAGACCAGTATACGAAAAACGACCAGTATCCAGACTATCAGTGAAGTAGAATGATTGCTCTTTTTTTATAGTAGGTTAATTTGAACCTGTCATTTTTGTCCTGCCCTCTGTCTAACATTACACAAGCGGACTCAGTGCTTTGTGTAAAGAGCCCTGTTGAATAGCTGGATTTCTCTTTCTTTCAAGGTGTTGATTGATTTATATGGTAGGTGAGCCATAGTTGCTGGCTCTAAAATGGTACAAGCACAAACCAGCCCCAGCTGATATGTCTGAATGATTGAAGGACCAAAAATTACAGTGAAGACCAATTAAAATCAATATAATATGACACACTGACCTTGTGGGATGTGCTAAACTCTACAAAATGTGACTTATGTGTAATAATTTGGATAGGGTGGCACTTTATTAAGCCACTGAGGGGAATTGAGGTGTTACACAAAACGTTAATCAAAAATCACATAATGGAAAATAAAAGTAAATGCAGCATAATACAGCACAATATAAATCGATACAAAAATATAGTCAAATATTTTTGTAATATTAATGTGCAACATGACAAGGCTTGTACAAAATAATGTACAGAATTAGCAGGCGAAAAGTAAGAAATGTGCTTGGGTGTATGATGGAATATATGTTAGCTATAGAAAATGTACAAGAATGGGTTTGTCAGCTTATGCTTTCATTTAAAGACATTAGAGAACCTGGTTGTCACAGTATAAACAAGATGACAACTAGGACAAAGAACCGTTTTATACTATTTTTTACCAATACACTTTAATATTTTTTTTCCCACGGTTAAAAAACAAAGTGTTAAACATTAATATTGCTAATTTCACAGACATGTGCCTAAAACACTCCAGTCAGGTTGAAACGGAGCACGTGAAGCCTTGCTCTTGACGATCACAAGATCCAGATCCTGCGTGCTGCCTGTTACAATGCCTGCTTTCATGCTCTTAGCCATGGGGCCTTGTGATCAGGGCAGCTAATTAACGGCAGGCAGATCATTTGACCATACGAGAGAGAGAGAAATGTATTGTAGTCTTGCATGTCTTTAGCAACACGTCAAGTGGACAGTCAGTATGCAATGATACTGCTTTATCATCTCTAACATAACAATCATGTGTTTACAGTCATATTCATGTTCACTTAGATGATTGGGAGGGCAAAATAAAAAACTAAATGAAGATATTGAAGGCTATATGTTGAAATCAGATGTTGATTAATTGTCATTCTTTCATGAATCAGACTGCATTGTCCACCTGTTTTTGATTCACTAAAAAAGAACCAGGCTCTTAAGAGTCATTTGTTCATGAATCAGACTACACTGTTCATGCTGTATATATTTTTGATTCACTAAAAATAAGTTGTTCAAAAGAGTCAGTTATTCATGAATTGGAATACATTGGGTATACTTTATGATTCTGATAAACTAAAAAAAAAAAAAAAAAAAAAGACATTGTGTCCTTAGTTTGTGAATCTGGCACCATTGTTTGCATAATGTTCTTTTTGCATTCATCTGGTAAAAACAACTCAATAGAAAGACATTTTTTGCCATTTTTTTGAAGTTTTTTTTTTTTTATTCTACATTCACAATTCATAACTCTATTTTCTTCTTCTAAATTTTACTTCTAAAATGCAATGCAGGAAATTTTGGAGGTAAATCCCATGCAATGGATTTAAACATTAAAATAAGATAAACAGAGCTGAAAGTCCTATATTATTATATTATACTATAGGGCTTGCTTATACCTTAAGTTAACCATAAGTCAGCCATGATGATATCTTGTTTATATGTGCTTAATAAGATAAAGTTAAAGGTTTGAATGAGCCATTGAACCTGTATCTCAGAGATTCAGTGTTTATTTGATTTGATGTTGCCAAACCCCTTGACATACACTCTTAAAAATAAAGGTGCTTCGCGAGACCATAGAAGAAACTTTTTGTCTAAATAGTTCCATAAAGAACCTTTAACATAAGCATCTTTCTGTTTCACAAAAGCTTCTTTTTGGTGAAAGAAGGTTCCTCAGATTATAAAAAGGTTAGAAAGAGATGGTTCTTTTTAAGAACCTTTGACTGAATGGTTCTTTGTGGAACCAAAAATGGTTCTTCTATGGCATCGCTTGAAGAACCTTTTGAAGCACCTTTATTTTTAAGAGTGTAAGTTTTAATATAAAGCTGATTCTCTGGATTAAATCATGGGCTTGTAGCTGGCAATTAGGGAATGACTATGGAACAGTTTTCTGGTAGCCAAGAGCATTTTAACGTAGTTGCATGAGTGGAGTAATGAAGTGTCTCTCTCTCTCTCTCTTTCTCTCACTCTCACACATTCAGACATACTGGACAGATGCACAGCTGTTAAAAACACCATCCTTTGCAAAAAAATTGCCTCCATTCTCCTGATTGACTATTCCTCTGGAGCCAAAAAGAGAACATGGGCTCATCTGAAAACAAAAAGGCACTTATTATTATGGAAGTCTCAAATCTTCCTTATAAGAAAACAAACCCTGTAACAACAATCAACAAAGTGAGACATACACATGCTCAGTGCTTTCTGTGATGATAGAATGCATCTGCCGAAAACATTTTGGCTGCAAAGAAACAATTTAATTTGATGGCAGGAAAATGCTAGTTTGTTTATTAGGAAAGCTGAACGCTTGTATTAACCTGGTACCTTGCATCTCACCTCTTCTCCAACCTGTGTACTAATCTAGCTTACACTTAAAATTGGTATTGTGTACTATAGATACTTTTTTAGGAAATGTTCATCATTTCCTAGTCACTTTGGATAAAAGTGACTTGTAAGTGTATAATTGTAACACATGTAAAGTACGAAATCCCAAAACCTGACTACCTAAGTGTGTTGACTTATCCAGGGTAAAGTATGACCAAAAATAACCCATGGTTATAAATAAAAGTGTGGTATGTCCATATCACCTTTACACAAACTCTTATGTTCTCCTTTTTATTCCCCTTCTCAGATCTTTTCCATTGTGATCTTTGGATGCATTGCTAATGAGGGCTATGTGAACCGTCCGGACGAGGTGGAGGAGCATTGCATCTTTAACCGTAACCAGAATGCCTGTAACTATGCTGTGGGTATGGGAACCCTGGCCTTCCTCTGCTGTGCCGCTTTCATGGCACTGGACGTCTACTTTCCTCAGATAAGCAGTGTTAAAGACCGCAAGAAGGCTGTTTTAGCTGATATTGGCATTTCAGGTAAACTGCTGATAGAATGCATACATTACTGTACATCAATATTTTATATCCCTAAGATGATAGATTAATTGCAAGCCTCCTGCTGAATCAGCCTCACTCTTTCTACAAACCACACACTATGTCTTATTTATTTGAATACCTATGAATGGTTTTATATGACTTTAAGAAGGTGATGTTTCCCATATACAATTGGTTTTAAGGTCTTTTTGACTCAAAAGCACTTCTAAAGTCTGATCTATAGAGCTGCTACCACAGCATTACTTTAACCTACACTGCCCTCTGTTGGTCAAATGTAGACTTACTACAGTGCTGTGCTGAATTTGTGGTGCAGTTGAACCATCTATGCCTGTAAATATAAATTGACTGTTTTAATCAGAGCACCGTTAGATTATGCTATCACTCTGCTTTTGATTTCTTTGTTTATTGACCTGAAATTCTGCACCTTTCCCATTTTTCTCCCAGCTTTCTGGTCTTTCGTGTGGTTTGTGGGATTCTGTTTCCTGGCTAATCAGTGGCAGGTGGCTAAACCAGAAGATAACCCTCTCAAAGCGGGTGGAGACGCAGCCAGAGCAGCCATCACCTTTGCCTTCTTCTCCATATTTACTTGGGTCTGTACTGACTTAATTATTTATAATGCTTCTGTAATTTTTCATCCAAAGTAAATGCTTGCTACAAAATCGAATTGATCTGACTCATATTTGATTTGCGAGATTCAATATCTACATTTTCTTCTCAGTCAGAAATTAATGATCTTCCCAAGGCCTTTTATTACACCAGATTGCATTGGTGATGATGAACCAGTACTTAAATATTATTTATTAATATTTCAAATGAGCTTTCTTATATTTTAAGGTTTTATTCATTTATAGTTTTAATTTTTTTTGTACTTTAACTTATGTATTTGAGTTAGTTGACAAGGTAATATTTCTAATCTTCATTAAAGCATTTTAAGTTTTTCATCTAATAATTAAATTTTATTAGAATACATGCATGTCATGCTTTCTTCTCAATAACTGACCTGTGAACATCAGCCGCTGTACATGGCCTGTGCTTCTGATCCACATGGCTTCATTCACTAATCTGCTTTCTGTACTTTGCTCTCTAGCTTCTTTTCCAGAGAATTGACTTATTTAGCCCAGTAATCGTTTGTTTTTCTCTGTTTGCAGATTTTCCTTCTAACCTATAATTCCTCAAATCACTTCTCTTACAGAAACCACCCAGCTGCATTGATAAGATTAACCCAGTTTTGTTGAAATGTTTTTTTTTTCCCATCATTCCTTCTGTTGATCGTTGGCTCTGGTCAATCTGTTTTTCTTCAGGGTGTTCTTGCGCTGCTGGCCCTGGAGCGCCTAAAGAAAGTCTCATTTCAAGAGGAATACGACAAACTTTTCACCCCTCATACTCCACCTCCATTTGTCTAACACTTACCCCACACATTCTTATTTGTTAACTATGCCATAGACATCAACTACAGAAGCACTCCTTCAAAAATCTTACATTCATAGATACCAATAAAGACAGGATGGGTTTTTTTTTATTACAGTGCCATATCAAGCCCTGAACTTCCTTGTATGAACTGGAAAGAGTTTTAAACACATATCTACTTGGAATTATGAAATTATGACAACATGATCTACAGTAAGATGATATGATTTTCACCTTTCAGTCTTTTCCGCCATTTGTCATAAAGAGTGGGGTTAAAGGTACACTATTTTTCAAAAATGTGGGTTCATTGAGACTTTTTGGAAGAAATTAATACTCTTTTCAGAAAGTATGCATTGAATTACATACCAAACATAGAAGTGAATGTGTTTATAAAGTTAGAAAATATTAATATTACAAATAAATGCTGTCAATTTGAACTTTCTATACATCAAATAATGCTGAATAAAAGGCATCACAGTTTTCAACAAAATAATAATAAAACATATTTATTGAGCAGCACATGAGCATATCAGACTGATTTCTAAAAGATCATTTGACACTGAAGACTGGAGTAATGATGCTGAAAATTTAGCTTTGCATGCCAAAACAAATTATATATATATAAGATAGAAAACAGTTCTTTTAAATAGACCAAATAAATGCAGCCTTGTTGAGCATAAGAGACTTCTTTCAAAAACATTAACAAATCTTCCCAACCCCAAACTTCTGTTCTTGGTGTGCCAGAAAATCAATGTTTTCCTGACTAAATGATAGTTTTTAAATTGCAGTTACAGTGTTAATTGACTAGGGGGCACCAGTTGCACATGTTTTCGTTCAGCTGAGCTCTTCACAGAATTGTTGTGTAACATTATGCAAGATTGTCTACAGGATCCATGGCTGGATACGTTGACCTTGACTTGCGTTACTCGTTCATTCACTTCTGTTATTGTCTTGGCATTTCATGATCTTCTTCTAAAACGTTTGTTTACAGTTGAGCTGAGTTTAGCTTGTTGCTTAAAATCTTTGTTGAATATTTATCCTGTGATAGATCTTATAATGTATACTGGCAGATGTTGTTTGATTAAATTGTCTTAAGTTTGTCTCAAGTTCTGGTTTTATGTTTTGTTTTTGTTTTAGGCTTCTAAGTCTATGTTTAAATAGTTTGGTTTAAAAGGTTATAGCTACAAATGTATTCAGGACTCAGTTAAGCTTAAAGCTGACTAACCATTTAAATCTTTTATCTTAATCAAACTAATGCTTTTCTGTTTTTTTCTCTCTCTCTCTCTCTCTCTCTCTCTCTCTCTCTCTCTGTCCCTTCATGTCATTCTCATCAACTCCTTTCATTTAATTCTTACTTGATTCCCTTAACTGATACCATTTTATTCACCATCAAAACTGAAATGTCCTCCTCTCCTGTTGCCATAATCCTTTAATATTGATTGCAATTCCCCCTGATCCCACGCTCTAAACCTCCTCCTGGCATCTTCATTTTCCTAAAGGCTGGTCAAGCTTTTTTCGCATTCCAGAGGTACAAGTTAGGCGCTAGTTCATCTCTCTTCTCTCAGGACTATACTGATCCCAGCCACGATCCTGCAGGAGCACCTGCTGCAGCCACAGAGTACACTGGATACAACGCTGACATGGAGGCTAACTATGACGGCTCTGGTGGATACCAGAACCAAGACTAATAAGATCAGGTATAGGAATGTACACAACAGCCTTAACCAGCAAGGCTGACTGGGTAACATGGGGGGGGGGGGGGGGGTATTTGAAAAGGACAAACAGGAACTTATTTTGGGCACTTGGGATAGAATATGGGGGCCAAAGCAGGCTGACAGGAATTCAGGGGTTTGTTTGGTGCTATAAGAACCCCTTGTTGGTGTAGTTTTTGTTTTTTTTGTCTGCCACCTGGATTTTTGCCTTCAGTTTTTGGGTTTATGGGTTTGGGGATGATCAAACTGATTGGTCTACAGATGTGTGTCCATCCTGAGCAAACCCTGGATGGTTTTTTTGTGAAAATAAATCTAAACTAAACTGATGGAACCTTCCCTAAATCAGTCATAGAAATTAGCTTAATATTGGCCAATATTAATGTAACTAAATGCTTCTGAAGACCACAGTGTCTATGTTCGTAAAGTGTAGGTGCTACAGAAGATTTCGTTAACCCTTAACCTAGAGCAGATACTGCATTGATAGCTCTCTGCTGCCATTTTGTCAGTGTCCAAGGATCTTAAAAGATCATTTTGAAAAATATCATGTCTGGGATTAGATCAGTCTCTGCATTGTTGGCATAGAGCGTACCAAGAGAGAAACTGAATGGTAATACAGAGAATGAAATTTTTTTGAAAATACTTAAAGTGAATTTTTGAATTGATTTATTTTTGTGCAGCTATGATTATGTGCAGCTGTGATTGTGTTATTTAAGGTTTAAGGTCTGTTTCTTTACAGAAAGGCAACATTCCATATATACAGTATTTGGACTCTTATGCACAGCTTGTATAGCATACAGGGCTCTCAAGCCTCACGCTTTCCCTGTGAGACACTCATTTCAACCACTTCACATGCCACAGCTTGTATTTCTCATGCTGTAAGACGTACGGGGGTTCATTTGTCCCGCTATATACAATTAATTGACAAATAAAGTTCATGGCACTCTCAAGTTATACAGAGTTAAATGCCAATCAGAAATGCGAATTTTGTTGTCCCAACATGGATGCACACACCCTCAGAGAGTAAATTGATCCAGTCAAGATCCAATGAATGCTGTAGGTAGCCCCTGTTTTTTATTTATTCTTTATTTTTATTTATTTTTTATTTTTTTTACAATTCCAAGAAGAAATCACTTGCCTGTGATCAAAGATAATTGGTCATTAGTAAATCTGATTTAAAAAAATCATCCAAATAAAATACATAGTTTTATTTATTTAAAAAATAAATTTGGCCCCAAACGAGCCAACTGAACAGCAGTGCTCAATGTACAGACTGTGTTACATTATGTAGATTATACATAGTATGCCAGTATGTCACTTGTGAAAATATTATTCATAATTCTGTATGCTAATGAGTTTTTTATCATTTCAATTCAATTTTTTTTTTAAATTTTGATCAGTTACTGTAATAACTCTTGCTCAGCAAATTCTTAACTTCTTTAATTATTATTATTAAATTCTAAAAACAATGTTATGTACCTAAATATATAAAACCAGCATATTTTTATTTAATGACAAAGATGTAATATAATCAAGTACACAAAATATCTCTATAAATTTATTATGAAAATAAATCTAAAAAATAATAATAGTAAATGTGTACTTTGCATTTAAAGATGTTCATCCTTTCTCTGTTTAGGAAGTGACATTGTTTTCTGAGTCAGGAAACTTTTCTCTCTTATTTTATTTCTTGTTGAAACTCCTAAAAAAGGAAAGCTACTATACAATCAACATATTATATAGGTGATGTATCAGATGTGTTCTTCTTTAATGTACAATTATGGAACTGGGATACAAAATATTGTAAAATAAAAATAAAATTTTGATGTGGTGACTGTCCATTAACTGAATCATAGGTTAAAATGGCTCAGTGTATTTTGTCCTGTCTTGAATGTTGCTTGTCTGGTAAGATGTCTGATATAGCTGACAATAAAAGAAATTGACTGATGGACATAGTTACCTATTCTTGTTTGTAATGTGTGTGTGTGTGTGTGTGTGTGTGTGCGTGTGTGTGTGTGTGTGTGTGTGTGTGTATATATATATATATATATATATATATATATGCCTATATTTGCCTATTAATAGTGTAATATTATAATAATTTTTATTTATTAATATACAAAAATAGAATAATACATAAACCCGAAATTATTGCAATTTATGAATTAAAAGTTTGATTCTGTGAACATTTTAATAGGGCAGTATGCAGTGTTTCTGAAAAGTATATACACTACTTTTCAGTGACACTGTATACTACCATATAAAACTACAAAATCTTTATTTTTTTCTTGAACCATAAAGCACTTTGCTTTAAAATAAAAATGTAATTTCTATCATTTGTAATTTATTTATATTTCAGTCTTGCATCCAAATACATTTTGTGGCTACTGTATGAATAAGGAAACAAATTTTGTGTGCATGCCATAATCTAGGAGCAGCTTCATTACTGGAGTGATGTGACATTTCCTGGTTCTCATGCTTGTGTAACACTACATGGCGTTACATTTCCATACCATACTCTGCTGAGTGGCCACATTGCAGGAGAGGGACGGCACAAGAGGGAGATCAGTTCCTGTAATCGCTCAGTGCGTCACTGAGAGAGCAGTCAGTGACAGACAGGGGACGGAATGTATGTGTAACACAAGAATATGACTGTCCATAACCTCTGTCCACACAACTGATGAGTGAATACAGCGCCAGCGCTCACTTGGTTTGTCACTGACCACATGCAATGACCATGCTTTTCCATATGAACTATATTTTATAGTGGTTGTTTGTTGAAAAAACACAATATAAAAAGTTACTTATTGAAATATTTTAAGTAATTGATTAATTACCAGTGTTATTTTTCTGCAACTTTCCAGCTACATCTGTTTAATCTGCAGCAATAAATAAACAAATTTAAAAACAGCAGCATAGTAGTTTTTTTTTTAATGTAATAATTAATTTGAACAATGTTGTGAAACAATGTTACCCAATGAGATTGTGTGTAGAAGAAGATTACCAGTACAAAACAGTTGGTGCCACATGATTATAATCTCCCGTCTGGTTCCAGATTTAAACACTGTTTAGTTTCCATTCATAGCCTTTTGATGTCTGTTAATAAACCCGGGGAGGAACAATGTCATGCTGATACAATGTGATCAAGCATTTGAGCTTCAGCAGCAGAATCTATTTAGATAATACCTCGAGATTTTAAGCTTATACAATTGAATAGACAGACTGTTTTGATATGTGGCTGTGTGAGTGTCAGGTGTCATTGTAGACAAAGTACGGAGTGATTCCATCGGACAGAAATAGCAGCAGAGCCGTATAAATGTCTGGCACACACTGGCAGGCAGAGCAAGAGACAAACGAGTCCTCCCTCGAACTCAACCAAGAAAAGACAATTACAAATCTTCGAAACTGTATTGACTAAAGAATCCTGGTAAGACCATTGACTGTCATTTGAGTTTTGAAGCCGCTCACAAACAGAAGTTAAAGATGCAGATGTGCACAGTCCTGGAGAAGAAAGGAGGATGTGTGGTTGGAGCCGAGCTCAGCTGCAGTGTGAAGGAGGAAAATCCAACTAAGAAAGAGAGTTACACCGCTAACTGGCGCAGCATCAATATGAAGACTCGACCTGAGGATCGGTGAGTGCATAGACATTCACTTAAAGCTAGATGGAAGCTAGATTTTTATGTATGCTTTTAAGCGTTTATTTAATTATTCATTTTGAATTGAATGTAAAGAATCTATTTTAAAGCGTTCTGCATCTGCAAATAGCTTTCCTTATGATTTAAATAATTCATTTTGTGTTGATTTTATATAGTCAATTTACCTGAGCAGCGAAATGCAAAACTGCAACAAAAAAAAAAAAAAACTGACTGTTTTCAGATAACATATCTTGAATTACATTTGGCAAATGTGTTTTTTGTTTAAAGCATAATTTCACAAAATGTTGTAAATTTATCACACAAAAAAAAGAAAGAAGGGAGGGGAGGGAATGAAGTAAGAAAATAAATAAACTTAAATCAAGATATTTACTCAGAAAACAAGTCTTAATATCTTTATATCTTATGCAATTTAATTAATATGTCTTCATCTGTATGGCTTCATCATTGATGTTTTTACAGACAAAAATGCTTAACCAATAATAATGTTATGATTAATATTTATTGTTATAATAATATGGGTTTTTGCAGTGCATCTTCCATAAAATAATTTTAAACACACCAATAAATGTCAAAACATTCATTCTGAATTCTCTGTTTTTCTCTCTGCAGTCAATCGATGCTGATGTCAGACGACTCTCGCCGGGAGTCCCTGTCCCGTTATTGGCAGGCGCGTCCTCTCAATCAGGCCTGCCCATCGGGTGTTGTCAGGATGGGCACTGTGGACACAGGTGTAAGGGAGCACCAGCTCTTACCCTACAGGAACACCCTGCCCCTGCCCATCTTCAAGCCTGCTGAGCTGGGTGTCTGCCTGGGCCGCGGAGCCCCACACACCCTGGAAGATCTCCCTCCCGCCCGGGTTCTCGACGGAGCCTGTCCAGACAAGAGACCACTGGCACAGATCACCAGGGACCTGCCGCCCGTCAAACCCATGCGAATGGAGTTTGCCAAAGCACCCAGAGCCCTGGGCCGATCTATGTCTCAGGAAGCCCAGAGGGGCTGAAAAGCAGAAAGACAAATATGAGTCAAAGACTGTATGGACTATTTTGAATAATGAGACAAAAGGTAGAATGAAACAGAGGGGGTGAGCAAGTAGAAACAGGTTTTAGGGATAGTGAATTCTCAATTGATTGAAATGATTGATTGAAATGATGTTCATGATGGGAAAAAGAAAGCTGATGATACCGATAATGATCTTGTCAACAAGGATAATGCTATGTATAGTGAATTTGAATTGTAAATACTGTAGTTTTTGCTTGTTTTGTATTGAGCATGTTTAAAATGCAGCACATTTTGTTTGGTTGCCATTGATTGGATGTGCACAGGTTCATTTTTTGAGCTCATGTTAGTGTTTTTAACATGCCACCAAGGCTTGCCATGCAAAATAATTGTTTAGTAAAACAGAAAAACTTTTATTGTTGTTAAAGCTAAAAAGATTTGCACTATTTACTGACAGCTGGTATTTGTTGTCGGAATTATAATTGATATTTGCTATTTACCTACATCACTTCAATAAAGTTTTATTAGTATAAAATCAGTTTTGTTTTATTTATTTATTTATTTATTTTTTGCTTTTATTAATGTTAATGAGAAAGAAAGAAAGAATATTTGAAGATGCCACAATCCTTATATCTATAGTTCTTGCTCTCTCTTTCATTCTCACCTGTGAAAGGTAGGTTGATTCCAAGGGCCCAACGAGGGAGAGGGGGCCCGTAACATGTTTTCTGAGGTATGGATTGGAATGTGAAGAGGCAGTCAGTCAGTGGTCAGAACAGATTTGGCATCTCTACACTCAAAGTTTGTTATAGCAACACTTAAAAGTCTTCAGCTTCAGTTTATGGATGTTTCAACTTTATCAGTCTGGATGTTTTTGTTTTTTACAGTAGTATATTATGACAGAAAATGCACTGATTTCATTATTTTATTGTAAAAAAAAACCCTGGCCATTTTTACATTGTTAAAAGGTGCAGTATTTTCAACTTGAGAAAACAACAACTAAATAATTGAGTTCTGAAATAAACAAAAAAAGGTATCTGGGATTGTTTGATGAAAAACAAATCTAGTCTATAAGAAACCACATTAGAATCATTCGGTAGTAGAACAGAGTGCTTCAGAAAGGACAGAAGGGTGAAGCTGTGCTGTGAGTCTGGTACATGCTGCCTGCTTCAGCATTCTGTGACTTTGTGCCAAAAATGTCATCATCAAGAGGACACACTGTCTTGTTCGAACACATCAATATCTTTGCTTCTTTTCTATCTCTCTCTTACTGACGTCTCTTCCTCGGACTAATTAAAATCGATCCTTTTATTCCAGTCA
Organism: Carassius carassius; assembly: GCF_963082965.1. NCBI lineage: Eukaryota > Metazoa > Chordata > Actinopteri > Cypriniformes > Cyprinidae > Carassius > Carassius carassius. Next base: position 12,784,246 of record NC_081763.1, read on the forward strand.
TAATCAAGGTAACTTTTCTGTATGTGCTGGTGTCACGCTGAAGGCTGTTAGATATTTATAGTTAAACAAACAGAGCAAAAGGGCGAGAGACTATCAGGACGAGAGGGAGGAGAGGCGCTGGTGGTGGTGACGGGGGGCTTCTGCACCCCTCCACTGATCCTTTAATCCTGCCTGTTCTCGTTATTTTTCCTGTTGGTTTTTTCAGCTGCTGCAAATGTCACCACATTTCTTCCCTGTATATCAGCTTTGGAGACTCTTTGAGTTTATTTCTGAGTATTGGAACATTATGTCTTGCAATTGATGATTATATTGGCATGATATTGTACATTGTATTCTAGAAATTCTTAGTTTTTTCAGGTGTAATTTGTGAGATTAAGAAGAAATTATAAGAAATTCAAAATTCTAATTACAAATTGCAAGTAAAGTTGCATACAGTATGTGCAATTTATAGTGCAAAGACTTTCTCTTTTTTTTAGCTGCATGCCAGAAAAAATAATAATAGGAGCTGATGCTTTGAGGCCTCAACACATTTTAAGCAGAGTTAAAAACAAAATTAATAAAATTAATTAGAATTTGGCCAAGTCTATATAAATTTACACAACACAATTCTAGGAAACAGAAGAATGATTGGAACATCATGTTCATCCTGTTTTAATCATCAGCTTGAAGAGCATGTGTGTCCATGTGCAGTTGTGGTGGGTGGGTTGTCAGCTGATCTTATTTTGACCCCCGCCTGTCTCCTGGAGGCTTATTGGTATGAACTATCTTCACCATTATGTGCCAGTATCATTAATGTGCTTGAGCTCTAAGATAATCCACAAAACCAGTAGGTGTTATGAGTCAGTGCATGGCAACGCACACAGATAAACACTTATTTAGAGATTGAGTGTTGTTGTGATGTTTCCTGCATAGTGCATTTTAAAAATCCAGAGTACAAGTGCATCTGTTTAAAACTGATTTTCATTTTCCTTAGAGAGCTAGTGAGATAAACAACATGACTTCTGTTTCTTTAAATTAAAGTTCCACGTGCTTTTAACTCCAAATGGAAAAGTGCACGTTTAAATGATGTGGTGTGGAGAATTATATTGCATAAGAGGGCAGATCTGATCTATCTGAGATATATCAGTCATCACAGCAACAGGCTGCACAGACACACAGAGCCTGTAATCCACACCACTGCTCAAGCGCTTCTACATTACTGTTAGAGTGTGTGTCTGTATACACAGGGCACGGGTCTAAGTGATGACAGTGCACAATTTCTGCAAGTGAAGGGCAAAGACTATATTACAAAACACACGTTCTTCTAACAGACACATAAGACATGTGACTGAGAGTTAAAAGCGGTTTGTAGATGAGTGAACTTCGAGTAACACACACCCTTCTGTGGTAAGTGTATGTATTTCTACACAACAGTTTCTCTATACACAGCAACATCTAAACTGTAATCACATTTAATTATGTGTATGTTAATATTTATATATTTATAATGGATGTAATGGATATAAAATTGTTTATAGCTTGCTGGTCATCACACACACGCACACACACACACACACACACACACACACACACACACAAAGTTAAGCATTGTGATATGGACCATTGTCTATAATCATTGTATTGAGTTACCGTGGTGGATATTACCTATGGAATGCCAAACCTGACAAAATTATAAATATTTGTATTTTATTTATTTATTTATTTCCACTTTTATTTAATTCCACATTTATGTATTTATTTATGTATTTATTTCTACATTTACTTAATTAGTGCAGATGCGATCTGGTGATCTGAAGCCATTTGGCATTGTAAGACGAAAAGAGAGAGAGAGCGCTGTGATTCACTCACGCTGTTTGTAAAATTATGTCTGACATAAAGTTTTTCAACTTACTTTGTAAGTTATTCAATAAAGAAATATGAATTGTACTTTAATTCTGATGATTTGTGCTACCCGCTCGGTTTGTGCTTCCTCCCATTAAAAAGATAGGTGACACAAATCGATAGTGAAAAATGCTAGCTATCAGATTGTGCTAGCATCTGTTTTATCATGTGTTTTGAGTCCTTTTTTAATGTCCATACCTACCCTTACCATAAACCTACCCGTCCACACCTACCCTTACCCTAAACTTACCCTTAACTATATATTTTTGGTAGCACAATCTGATAGGTAGCATGTTTCATCGGTACACCCGACATGAATGTCACCCCAAACCTCTCACGGCATGCCGAGTTATGTGACTTTATTAGGTGCTGTAGTAGGGTTGCCATCGAGCAATCGAGGCAAAATAAGGGACACCCATTCACCCCAATAAAAAAAAATATAATAAATAAAACATTATCACTCTCGCTCGGTCCATGTCTCATAATACTCTCCTCTACATATTACAGTGAGCTTCGCAGCTGAAAGGAAGTGAAATTATACCCAGATAGCAAAATGACTCCGGAGCAAATTAATACATGTTAAAAGCTAATGTGTGGATCATTGTCAGTAACTGACAAACTAGTTGGCTAAATAATGTTTTGAACTATTTAATCTTACTTTAAATGATGAAGTAGAATATCGAAGGATGAAGTAGAATCAAAAACCAGACTGAAGCACTCTGAATGAGCTGTAAAGCTGCAACAACACAAACACACAGAGTATCTTAGTAATATTATGATTTTATTCTATATAAATCATCTGAAACAATATAATAGGTGGGGAATATATTTGTCAAAATATAAACAACAATAGACTAGAACTAATGTTGTCACAGCCAGTTGTCAGAGTGCCGTTGTCGCAGCTTAGCCACCAGAGGGCACTCTTTTTGTGTCATTGTGTGTTCTGGACTGCGTTTCCCATAACCCTTTGCACTCATTACTGGCTCATTACTGCCAGCTGTTTATCATTGACTCATTAGCCTCAAACTGCTAATGGATCTTTTGTGTGAGCATTCAGTGACAGAATACTGACGCCACTTCACGATCCAGCTGCGTTTTTTTTTTTTTTGTTTCTTCTCTCTCTCTCTCTCTCTCTCTCTCTCTCTCTCTCTCTCTTTACCTAACTCTTCTGGACTTACTTGGTGAGACTGGGATTCAATGACGGGGCACTTAAGGATTTCTTTAATGGATGCCTTGACAATCCCTTGTCCCATTGGGAGAAGAAGGGACTTGAGACCTTGAATTTTTATGACTGCACCTGGTATCTTGTTCAGCGAGTTCAGTGGGTTAAACCAGGTCAACAAGAACCCTTTCGCAGGGATTTTACCACCAGTCTTGCCCCTCCTACAGCTACTGAGAAGAGGAGGGTTAGAAGGAAGAGGTAGGTAAAGTCAAGTCTGGTGGTCCTGGAGGACCTGACTCTAGTGGTTCCTAATTCGTGGTTCAGGAGGATCCGACACTGAACTCAAGTCCAGTGGTCCTGGTGGACCCGACGTGGGTGGTCTCAGATCACTACAGAAACTGCTCTAGTCAAGAGTCCAATCTAGAGTTATTCTCTCATAGCCAGACCTGCAGACTGATGGCTGAAGGTCTGGTGTCCATGGCAGCTTTCATTGGCCAAGGAATGCCCATGAGGCCATTTGACCAACATGTCAAACAACCAATCACAGTTTGTTTCGTTCAGCATCAATATTTCACATACTTTGGAGATTCAGTGTTTAGCTGATCCTTTTAAGTGCTTGTCGTCATAGGTGTAATCACGACTGCAATCAACAACCAATCTGATGACAACTTCGACACTCTAGAAGGGTTTCCACTTTTGTGTGCCATATGCATCAGACATTCAGTCAACGGTCCGTGGGTGTGATGTCTGAGGCTGAGACTACTCGAGTCTGCTTCAGTCGAAAAGTTTTCAAAATCCACTCCATAGCCCATTCCAGTCCAGGTGCGACCAGAGTCCCCTCCAGAGTGGGCTCTGATCCAGGAGAGATCAGGGTCCACTCCAGTCCAGTCCAAGAGTACTCAGAGTCCACCCCAAGGCACCCTTGGGGTCTTTAACCCATCCAAAGTGCACACACACAGCAGTGAACACACACCCAGAGCAGTGGGCAGCCATTTATGCTGCGGCATCCAGGGAGCAGTTGGGGGTTCAGTGCCTTGCTCAAGGGCACTTTAGTCACGGTACTGCCAGCCCAAGACTCGAACCCGCAACCCTAGGGTTAGGAGTCGAACTCTCTAACCACTAGGCCACAACTTGCCCCTAAGTCAAGGAATGAGGAAACAGCATCAAATCTGGGCAACAGAGAATTTTCAAAGGTGGGTAATAATAATGGTAAATGCCAGGCTCCACCTGTTGAACCATATTGATCTGATTCTACATAAAATGGTAAATATGGAAACATTAACATTTCAAACATTTTGTGTGTGTGTAGTAGTAGTCAAAGTAAACTATATGCACACAAAGAACACAAAACAATAACTTGTATCATTTTGGACTGACACTCAACTCTCCCCTCTCTCGTCTCTGTTGCTCTTCCTTCCATCTCCTTTTCTCTCGCCTCGTCTGTCCTACCCCCAGGTTCCCGTAGGTCCCCGTGAGCGGTCCCCGTGATGCGCTGTTTTGTGTTTATTTTGTTATTAAAGTCTTTGTTTGATTGTCCGCCGGTTCCCGCCTCCTTCTTCCCGATGATTATGGATTTTTTATTATTACAGTATTGATCTACAGTGAGAACCTTGCTTGATGTCAATGACAGGACTGAATGTGCCATTTCTTTTTTTAAGGTCAAAATAGTTTAATTATTATTATTATCATTATTGTGGGCTATTCTTCACACAAAGCCTTTGTATGACTTCTAGAATGTTGGAATATAGCATACGAGTCACATGGACTGTTTGATACTTTTATGAAGATGTTTTATTATTTTATAGCTAAAAGGCCTGTGAGATTGGATTGAGAAGGGGATAGGTAAATGATACAATTTTTAGGTCAATTATTTAAATCTCTTCCTCTTGTCTTACCCTCTCTAATGTGTCCTGGATGCACAGTGGCAAAACATGTCAGAGAGACGGTTAACTTATTCATATATTCAGTTGATGCAGAGAGATATTTTACGACTTAGATTTTCATTTGTGTCTGTCATTGACATCATCATCATCATCATCAGCTCTGGTGATAGCATAGAAGATAAAGGATTATAAAATATAAAAATGTAGTTGCCAATGACTCAAGTGTGGTCTTGTATTTGGTGTGTTGCCATGACACTGATACACACACTCGCCTCTGAACTGTAATCGTAACGGGACAATAACGGTATAATTGTAAAACTTTCTTTCAACTTTACACTGTATCCGAAGAAGGATGATTTTTTTTAACTGTTCACTCCTAGGCATGTGAATGTTTTTTAGTGAAGGAAGATAACACATTCCACAAAAAGCACTTCACTTTTCTGGGGAGAAGAAGTGGGTATCAAATAGCCACTAAAATTCAATGTGTCTTTAAAAAAAAAGTGTTTATTTCTTTACACATCTCATCATTCATATTAGCATACTCATTGATGTTCCTTTCGGTAATCAAGTACCACATTTTAAAGAGGAGCTCTATGTAGGGAGAAAATTGTTGTTTTGCCTGGTGGGAATGTTGCCACAGTTGAGGAACAAATGTTATTTTTGTGTGAAAATGTTTACAAGTAATCTTTGCAAAGTAAATACTCAAATGTTTATGATTCTGTTTATTTAGCTCTTTGTCATGCTTTTATGGAATGATTATTATATTTATGACCAATGTTCACATTTTGCAATTGAAAGTTGAGTAAAACAGTAGAATCTGTTTAAGACCTGAAATGATAACTCTTACAAAAGAGATGCCATGCAACAAAACAATAAAGTTTCTAATCTGAAGAGAAGATCTCAAAGAAAAGTCCTTTCAACCGTCCTTAAGCCCCTCCTTCTTTCCTGGGCATATGGCCCTGGCCACTGAAAGATGTAAGAACTTAAGTTACTATACTCGCATACTGTGGTTGTTGTTATGTCTTAAGACTCTATGATTTTAACCTTTTCATTTTTAGTATAATTTTATGTTTCTCAATTCCACAGCACTCACTTACATTATGAAAAAGACTGAAAACTTCTTAAGAATTCTGTTCTGCTGTGAGAGGTGTGTCTACCCAAAGACTATAGAATACCGAAGACATGTCACTCGTATAATTTTGAATGGGGAAAAATGCAAGGCTCAATATGGCCGCTGAATCGCAGGAAGCCCCGCCTTCTGAATGAAAGAGCCAATCGCTAATCGGTAAAGTAAGCTTGTCACTGCGGCTGCCGTTAGAAGCTCTCTGAGACGTGCTTTCAGGAATACACACTGGCTGATCTAGCCTGAGAAATAAGCTTTTTATAACACTATTTGAACAAAAAAAACATTTATTACACAGTTGTTGTCAGATTTCTTTGTTGGTTTCAAATATGAAATGTAATCCTAAACTTAGTGAACAGTTTTGGAGAATTGTATGTTTCCCCATTCAAATAGATAGGAGCTGCACTTGGATGCCCGAGAGGCATTTCAAAGATGGCCGCCGAGTGACCTGACTTGTCTTAAAGGAACACTCCACTTTAAAAAAATAAAAAAGGCTCATTTTACAACTTTACAATTTTACAACCCCTAGAGTTAAACAGTTGAGTTTTACCGAGTTGATCTCCGGGTCTGGCAGTAGCACTTTTAGCTTAATAAGGGAAAGTGACGTGACATTCAGCCAAGTATGGTGACCCATACTCAGAATTTGTGGTCTGCATTTAACCCATCCAAAGTGCACACACACAGTGAACACAAACACACTATGAACACACACCCAGAGCAGTGGGCAGCCATTTATGCTTGCTCAAGGGCACCTCGGTCATGGTATTGCCGGCCCGAGACTCAAAGACACAACCCTAGGGTTAGGAGTCAAACTCTTTAACCACTAGGCCACGACTTCCCAAAGATTAGCATAGATCATTGAATCTGATAAGACCGTTAGCATCTCACTCAAAAATGACCAAAAAGTTGGTCTATATTTTTCTTAATTAAAACTTGACTCTTCTGTAGTTACATTGTGTACTATGTCCGACGGAAAATTAAAAGTTGCAATTTTCTAGGCTGATATTGCTAGGAACTATTCTCTCATTCCGGCGTAATAATCAAGGAACTTACTTTTACTGCCACTTTATGCAGTTTACCACTCAAATCATTTAGCAGAAAAAACTCACACTATACAATTAACACTTTTATATATACTAACTATGCAGCCTTTGAGCAAACTGGGGACACAAACCCACAGTGAACTTTGTGTATTTATACATTTATATTTGTCAGGGTTGACTCAGATAGTGGTGAAAGCCACACAGAGGGAAGAAGAGAGTAGCTCTTTGCAGGGAATAAAGCAGAAAAACTTTTTTTTTCTAGTTTATTTCGTTAATATAAAATTAAAACTGATCAAATCAAGTACAGGTGTTGTCCTCTATGCTACTATAAGTCCACATAATACACATAAAATCTTCTGTCTCTGAATCTGTCAAAATTATGTTTTAATAACATTCCTACGAGTGTTGTGTTTTCCTTCATTCATGTTTCTATTAGTGAAAAATACATTGAAAAGGAAATAAAAATATCTTGTTCATCATTTAAGCGTAACAATTAATATCAATGATTATTGTGACTAAATCTTTAACAAAACAGAGAGAAGATGATGAGAGAAAAGATGGAAAATGTAAGTGAAAGGGAAAATAAGGGGAGGCTAGGTGAGCTTCTGAATCCACTGCATTTAATAAATCCAGGCAGGTTACTCTTAATCTGAGAGCTGATCCAGTCCTGGTAGTAAGACACTCTGGTGTAACCACCAGGGAACTTGGGTGCTGTACAGTTTACACCGAAAATCGAAATTCCAGACTGAATCCACCTGGAGCCATTAATGACCAGTGGACCTCCACCATCTCCCTGCATAGACAAGCACTTCACATTTACATCATGCCAATATGCTAAGCATCTGTAAACAGACCTTGACTGATGTCTTACCTGACATGGGCCTTTCCCCCCCTCGGCTGGTCCAGCACACAGAATGTTGTCTGGAATTAATCGCTCATAAGCATTTTCACAATCACTGTTGCTGACGACTGGTATCTTCACCTCCTGCAGTGAGTTTGGAATAGTGGTGTCTGTTGGATATAATTTAGCATAAAAAAGACACATTTTAAGACTCATTCACTCTAAGCATGATAACTATAATCATCTATAATGATAACAAACTCAGCTGGGAAATAAAATCACTCCGACAATGATTCCAATGATTTAATTCCTCCGTGTCGTTATCATTATAGTTGTGGTGTGGACTTTGCTATTCTTTTAGAATTAGAACAACTAAAACTTTGTGCTTATGTATAGTTAGTAGATACTTATAGTTACTTACAGAGTGAGCCTATAGTAGTATAGTATGTCTGTGGACTATCAAAGTAAAGTGTTACCAAGTTTTATAACCTTGCACATGTGTTTTGATTGTTTGTTAAGTTGCTCTCACCTCCAAAATTAAGTTTCCCCCATCCAGTGATCCAGCCCTCAGTACCTGTAGCAAATGTACTACCAGCAGCCGCCAGATAGACTGGCTTGATATAATCATTGAAAATCACAGAAGAGGAGAGCTGGAGCAGTGCTATGTCATTGTCAAAAAAATTATCTGGGTTATATTCAGGATGGATAATGATTTGAGCCACTGTTCTGGATATCTCATGGGGGTTTATGCCTATTTGCCATTGACGTCCCAAGTAGATTACTGTGGTCGATGCAGTCAATCTGTAAAAAATAAAAAATAAAAATCAGTCTTAATTCCACTGTTTATCTGTCTATATATGCAATGTCAATACATACGTCCGAAAGCACTGAGCTGCAGACAAAACCCAGTCTTTATTGATTAGACTCCCACCACATACAAGACCTTCATTTGGAATATAATGAATGCTCGCTTGCCAGGGCCAAGACCCCCTAACTGCACTTTGTCCTCCAACAATCCTGGGGTTAAGGGGGGCTCGGCCACACACTGATGGGAAAAAAGAAGTGTGTATTCAATGTGGGAGACAAGACCAACATAAATATTTGTAGCCATTTTTACTATTTATTGAAATGCAATAACTTGCTCCTCATTTGAAACCCCTCCCTTTCGAATGCCTGGATAAATGAATAAAGTCAAGTTCTACCATATATCTCTTTCTCATTGAACGTGCATTTGTAGGATCATTAAGAGGATAGAAACTTACCATTTAACTGGCAGAGTGAGCCTATGTTGGTAAAAAAAAAGGAGAAGAAAAACAAATAATTAGATGCGGATTAGCGATGTTTAGTGTGAAGTGAAATAGACTGCACAAAAGCAGTACTCTGTAAAACAATAAAGGAACGGAATGAAAACACAGTAATAAATAACAAATAAATAGTAATCACTCTCCTTTATGCAATAAATGCCAGAGTGAAATTGGAACTTTCATGCATTGTTTCTGGCATTGTCCAGTCATCACAGAGTTTTGGGAGGGGGTTGAACGGAAGTTGGGGAAAATTTTTAAAATAAACTTTACCAAGGACCCTGTTTTTTTTTTTGTTTTTTTTTTACTTGGCTTGCCAGCAAAGGATATTGCTTTAACCGCTAACCGGTTTCTACACTGTGACAAGCTCCTCTTACTTGCTAGAGAATGCATCCTTATTGAGTGGATTCACTCTTGACCTCCATCTCTTTCCCTTTGGTATTGAGAGATCTTCAGAATATTGCCTATGGAGAGACTAACTGTAGTGGTTATGTTTGAAGAGATGTGGGGGCCTGTTATGGAACATCTTCCAACCAGCTTACAAGAGATTATATTTAAGGGAAGATTTGTATTTGAATGATTGAGGGGCAAATTGTCACGGTTCGTGAATGCACCGTCTCCAGCTGTAGTCATGTTATGTCATGTTGATTGGTTCATGTGGGTGTTGCCACTGATCGCCTGATCAGCGGCAGGTGCATCTCATTCCAACCGCCTATTTAACGCCCTGTCTTTCGTCTCCTGTTTGTCAGATCGTTGTTTGAGGTCCTCGTGTCGATGTCTGTTCGTGCTCCTGTGTTCCTGTCTTTGCTCTGTGTCCTGCTTCAGTCTTCATTGGATATTCACAGTCATTCACGGATTATCACCGCCGATCACCGATCTACCATCACCGCCATCGCTACCAACGCACTCAAACCACCTACCCACCTGTCTGTGCTGCCATCGTGGTTCCTGCGTCACTCACCAGCATTCATCCATCATACTCCTGTCAATAAACTACCTTTACTTGCATCTGCCTCCTGTCCTCCATTGTTAGCGTCACAGAACGATCTGACCAACATGGAGGCAGCGAGTAATCAACCCTCCTCCCTCGAAGCTTTCCTCAGCGCCAGTGTTCGGAGGATGGACTCCCAGGAGCGGACTCTTAACGACACTGGTCGCGCGGTTCAGGCTTTAGTGACGCAGGTGTCCGAGCTCACCCAACAGTTCCAGCTATTACGAGCTCCCACTGCGCCACTCACACCGCCTGTTCCACCAGCACCATCGGAGGCCCCCTCCCAGCCGGAACCACGCCTCCCGATTCCGGAGGCGTACTCAGGTGAACCCGACTATTGTAGAGCTTTCCTTAACCGTTGTGATATGCATTTTGCCCTCCAGCCTAGAACGTTTGCCAGTGAGAGGGCCAAGGTGGCCTTCGTCCTGACCCTGCTCTCTGGGAGGGCGGCATTGTGGGGAACAGCGGTGTGGGAGAACCAGGACCCATGCTGCGCCTCGTTCCAGGCGCTCTCCGCCGAGATGAGACGGGTCTTTGATCGGGCCGCCGCAGGACGGGAGGCGGCCAGGAGGCTGGCGGAGTTACGCCATCACGAGAGATCCGTCTCGGACTACTCCATCGAGTTCCGGACCCTGGCGGCGGAGTGCCATTGGAACGAGGAGGCGCAGTGGGACATGTTCCTGCATGGGCTGGCTGACCGCGTCCAGAGGGAGATCTACGCCCTGGACCTTCCCCCGTCGTTCGATGGACTCATTGAGCTGGCCCTTCGGGTCGACGCACGTCTGGCACGGATGGAGAGGAGGGGGCTACTCAACACCCCATCCAGGGGACCGGCAGACGTGCGGTTCAGCGGCGGGGACGTGGCCAGCCCCGTCTACGATCACGAGCCCATGCAGGTAGGGCGAGCTCGGCTTTCCCGGGAGGAGAAGGAGAGGCGGAGGTCCCTGGGCCTTTGCCTTTACTGCGGGGGAGCCGGACATCAAGCCCACGCCTGTCCGGTAAAAGGCCAGGCCCGGTAGTACGTATGAGGCTACTATCGGGGGGGATCTCCGCCGAGAAGACCTCATCATCATCATCATCATCACCATCATCTTCTACGCTCCTCCCGGTATGGCTGCGGTGGTCAGCACAGACACATCACTGTCAGGCACTACTGGATTCCGGGGCAGAAGGTAACTTCATGGACAGCACATTAGCCCACAAGCTCCACATCCCCCTCAGACCTCTTCCGCACCACATCACGGTTCACGCCCTCACTGGTCAGCAACTTCCCACCATATCATACATCACTGAAGACATTACACTCATCACCTCTGGCAATCACTCCGAAACCATCTCTTTTCACATCCTTGACTCTCCCCTGGCACCCATTGTCCTCGGACACCCTTGGCTCCTCCTCCACAACCCTAGCATTGACTGGCTCTCTAACTCCGTTTTGTCTTGGTGTAAAAGGTGTCATGAGTCTTGTCTAGTGTCTGCCTGTCCGTCTGTGTCTGTGTCTGTGTTGCAGGAGGAGGCGGTGGATTTGTCTAACGTGCCCGCTGAGTACCTCCATCTGAAGGAAGTGTTCAGTAAGTCTCGGGCTGCTTCTCTTCCTCCGCATCGTCCTTACGACTGTGCCATAGATTTACTATCAGGTAAGTCTCCGCCTAAGGGCAAACTCTATTCACTTTCTGTTCCAGAGAGGGAGGCTATGGAGAAATATATTTCTGATTCTCTAGCTTCCAAATTCATCCGCCCTTCCTCTTCTCCTGCGGGGGCGGGGTTCTTTTTTGTGGGAAAGAAGGACGGATCTCTGCGACCTTGTATTGATTACCGGGGACTGAACAACATCACGGTAAAGAATACTTATCCTTTGCCGTTGATGTCTTCGGCCTTCGAGAGGTTGCAGGGAGCGTCAATTTTCACAAAACTGGACTTACGCAATGCGTATCATTTGGTTCGGATCAGGGAGGGGGATGAATGGAAGACCGCTTTTAACACCCCCAGAGGGCACTTTGAATACTTGGTTATGCCCTTTGGGCTCTCCAACTCCCCAGCGGTCTTCCAGGCACTCGTCAACGACGTGCTGCGAGATATGATCGATCAGTTCATTTATGTCTACCTGGACGACATATTGATTTTTTCCTCTTCTCTCCAGGAACATGTGCAGCACGTCCAACGAGTGCTTCAGAGGTTGCTAGAGAATGGGCTTTTTGTCAAGGCGGAGAAATTCGAATTTCATGCACAGTCAATTCCATTTTTGGGGTATATCGTGTCGACTGAGGGAATACGCATGGATCCCGAGAAGGTTAAGGCTGTGGTAGAATGGCCAAGCCCAGATTCCCGTAAGGCCCTACAGAGGTTTCTGGGGTTCGCTAACTTCTACCGGCGTTTTATTCGCAACTTCAGCCAACTAGCCGCACCTCTGACCGCCTTGACCTCCGCCAAGACTGCGTTCAGGTGGTCGGACACAGCTCAGGCTGTGTTCGCCAAACTGAAGAGCCGTTTCATTTCAGCCCCTATTCTGATTACCCCTGACCCTACACGTCAGTTCGTGGTGGAGGTCGACGCATCAGAGGTGGGGGTAGGAGCGGTGTTATCTCAACGTTCTCCCTTAGACGACAAGGTCCACCCTTGCGCGTATTTTTCATATCGTTTATCTCCGGCAGAACGAAATTACGATATTGGTAACCGAGAATTGTTGGCAGTTAAGATGGCATTGGAGGAATGGCGACACTGGTTAGAGGGATCGGGGGTTCCCTTTATAGTATGGACTGACCACAAGAATTTAGAGTACATTAGCACCGCCAAGAGGTTGAACTCCAGGCAGGCTCGGTGGGCACTTTTTTTCGGACGTTTTGACTTTACTATCTCGTACCGCCCGGGTTCCAAGAATATCAAACCCGATTCTTTGTCGCGTATTTTTGACCATTCCGAACGCCCGTCCACTCCCGAGTGTATTTTTCCTGAGACATTAGTGGTCTCCACTCTCACATGGGAGATCGAATCGAAGGTCAGAACGGCCTTAGAAGGGGTAACGCCTCCGCCCGGGTGTCCACCGAACCGTTTATTTGTGCCGGAGGGATTAAGGTCCAACGTTATCCAGTGGGGACATTGCTCGAATGTAGCTTGCCATCCAGGGGTTAACCGTACTAGATTTTTAGTCAAGCAACGATTCTGGTGGCCACTTATGGCTCGCGACATTCACAGTTTTGTTTTGGCTTGCTCGGTTTGTGCCACTGGTAAGACTTCCAATCGGCCCCCTGATGGGTTACTCCAACCGCTGCCGGTTCCTTCGAGACCCTGGTCCCACATCGCTCTAGATTTTATTACCGCCCTCCCGCCCTCCCAGGACAACACGGTAGTTTTAACCGTGGTGGACCGGTTCTCGAAGGCGGCCCACTTTATTCCCTTGCCCAAATTACCTTCAGCCAAGGAGACAGCGTTGACTGTCGTAGACCACATCTTTCGTTTACATGGCCTCCCGATAGATGTGGTTTCCGACAGGGGACCCCAATTTGTGGCTAAATTTTGGCAAGAATTCTGTAGACTACTGGGAGCAACTGTAAGTCTGTCCTCAGGGTTTCACCCCCAGAGCAATGGTCAAACCGAGAGAGCCAACCAAGATTTGGAAAGGGTGTTGCGATGTTTGGTCTCCAAGAATCCTTCCTCCTGGAGCCAACAATTGTCTATGGTGGAGTACGCCCACAATACCTTACCAGTATCAGCTACGGGCCTATCTCCTTTTGAGTGTAGTGTAGGTTACCAGCCACCTATTTTTCCTAGTATGGAATCCGAAGTTGCAGTCCCCTCCGCTCACGCCTTCGTCCAGAGGTGCCACCGCACTTGGACCAGAGCCCGTGAGACTCTACTCCAAGTGGGGGCGCGCACCAAGGCCAAGGCCGATCGCCACCGGTCTAGGCCTCCCGTATACGTCGTGGGTCAAAAGGTGTGGCTTTCAACCAAGAATATTCCTCTCCGGTCTGTATCTAATAAATTGGCTCCCAAATTTATTGGCCCGTTTACTGTCACCAAGATCATTAGTCCGGTGGCAGTCCGCCTTAAACTCCCTCCTACGTACAGGAGAATTCATCCCGCCTTTCATGTGTCCAAAATCAAGCCCGTGTTTCATTCTCCCATTAATCCGCCTACCCCGGTCCCTCCCCCGCCGCGTCTCGTAGATGGGGAGACCACCTATTTGGTAAATCGTATTCTGGACTCTAGAAGGAGGGGACGCGGATTTCAGTACTTGGTGGACTGGGAGGGTTACGGTCCGGAGGAGAGAAGTTGGGTACCTGCTAGGGACATCCTGGATCACTCCCTTATCGATGATTACAATCGACAGGTAAGAGATTCTGGGGACGCCAGGAGGCGTCCTTAGGAGGAGGGGTACTGTCACGGTTCGTGAATGCACCGTCTCCAGCTGTAGTCATGTTATGTCATGTTGATTGGTTCATGTGGGTGTTGCCACTGATCGCCTGATCAGTGGCAGGTGCATCTCATTCCAACCGCCTATTTAACGCCCTGTCTTTCGTCTCCTGTTTGTCAGATCGTTGTTTGAGGTCCTCGTGTCGATGTCTGTTCGTGCTCCTGTGTTCCTGTCTTTGCTCTGTGTCCTGCTTCAGTCTTCATTGGATATTCACAGTCATTCACGGATTATCACCGCCGATCACCGATCTACCATCACCGCCATCGCTACCAACGCACTCAAACCACCTACCCACCTGTCTGTGCTGCCATCGTGGTTCCTGCGTCACTCACCAGCATTCATCCATCATACTCCTGTCAATAAACTACCTTTACTTGCATCTGCCTCCTGTCCTCCATTGTTAGCGTCACACAAATAGCTAGGTCAAGAGGTTCATGATAGGCTGAGAATTGTACATATTTATTTTCATCGTATTTTCTGTTGTTCTGTTTTTTTTTTTTTTTTTTTTTTTTTATCATTATTGTTCTGTTTTGATTAATTTGATTAGGTTAATAAAAATTAAAAAAAGAAAGAAAACACAGTAAACGGTTAACTAAAATATAATTAGATTTAATAAAATGTCATCTAATGTTTATGGATTTTGTTAGTAAATGTATGAATTAAAATCTATATTGTTTTCAACAATACAGCAGAGGTGGAAAGTAACGAATTACATTTACTCGCGTTACTGTAATTGAGTAGCTTTTTTGTGTACTAATACTTTTTAAAGTAATTTTTTAAATCTGTAATTTTACTTTTACTTAAGTATATTTTGTTTAAAGTATTTTACTTCGCTACATTTTAAAACACATTAATTACTGAGTAAAAAAAAAATAAAAATAAAAATAAAAAAATCGCTCCCTGGAAACTACGTCAGTAAATAATGGGCAGGAGGGAAAACTGGCGCTAAAATCACAAGAAAGATGCAGACGGTCAAAACAGGCGTTAGTGGTGCAGACACCGCTGAAAACGAAACCCCGTCATATTCTGAAGTTGAACTCGAAGGAAATGAAGTGAACCCCTGGCCATATGTATGCTCTATTATGCAGTGTAAGCTGTACTTGCCTAGGAAGACCAAACTAGCAGCTTATAAAATCTCGACAACACATCAACCCTTCGCAAGAATGTAGAGGTAAGCTAAATAATTGCATCGTTGCATTGGTGGTTAAAATGAAGCTTTGACCTTTTAGCAAGAGGTTTTGCACAAATTAGCCAAAAAGACAGTGGTGAGGAGTGTGCTATATATATCATCTGTGATAATATCATATTTTTTGTTTTAATGATGTGCGCGCTTATAGTGCGTTCTTTCACTGTGTGATTCAGTCTCCTAAAATGCATTTAGAATGATCACAAAATTGAAGATATAGGGGCAGAAAATTCACATATTTATATAATTTCATACATTAAATCAAAATCACACAAAGAATGCCGTCTTTTCCTCCAAAAATCATCATGAATATATACATACATACATATATATATATAACAGTTCAATAAACAAGTTAATTAAGAGACTTGCGTTTTAGACACCATATTGCCTTTTTTAGCTCTATTTCTACAACAGAAAATAATTCCAAACACAGCCACCAAAGCACAGTTTTGCGTCTCTGAGCAACGTGACAGTGTTTCGTTCCTGGATGAATCAACCGTTTAAATGATTCGGTTCAGTCGCAATGACTCACTTATTAACAGTGACTTGCTGACACATACTGGCCATTTTAATATCACATTTAAAGTATCTTTTGATTTTTTTAAATAATTAATTTCTTATCATTTCAAATGAGTATTCAACATTTTATGTTTTGTATATCAAAACATTATTCATGCATTTGTAACTGCAGGTTAAATGCATTCTTGTCCTGCACTAGTGTAATACATCTAAATGCCACTTCCAATGAATCTTCTGCATTTCCTCTGCATTAAAAGATGAGTTTGTTGATACTGATTTGCCTGGTAACAGCCCAAATGTTTTATTATTCTAAATAACTGATTCCTTTCATTAAAAACAACTAGTTTGAGATTAATAGACCTATCCCAGGGGTGTCAAACTCAGTTCCTGGAGGGCCGTAGCCCTGCAGAGTTTAGTTCTAACCCTGCTCCAGCACACATATCATGTAGTTTTCAAATAAACCTAAATGATTAGATTAGCTGGATCAGGTGTGTTTAATTAGGGTTATATCTAAACTGTGCAGGACTGTGGCCCTCCAGGAACTGAGTTTGACACCCTTGGCCTGTCCCATTTTTGACTCCCTCCCACTGTTAAAATGTAAAAAAAATTTATGTTAAAATTTTTAGACTGGTACTTTTACTTGTACTTAAGTAAAATTTCATTAATGTAATGGTACTTTTACTTGAGTAGAATATTTTTGTACTCTTTCCACCTCTGCAATACAGTATAAAAAGTATCTGTTGTTGTTAGTGAAAATATGACACCCTGTTATTGATGATTAAATAGTAAAAGAACATTCATGACGCATCACATTTGATATCGTTTTCATTTATCTTGTTATTGTTATCAATTCTGAACATCAGGCTGTTATCTGTTACATTCTAAGTTGTGAAGGTCTTAGATCAGGAAAGATGGTTGGTAATGATCCATATCCTCCTGAGAACCAGAAGCGAAATATATTTATTTGTTGGTTTTTTATTTTATTAATTTATTTATATTTGATTACATTGTTTGGAGCAATGGATAGATATTTTATTCATATTTTATTCTATGTCCATTCTAGAGGATGCCGCCAGGACTAAGTTTTTCAAAAATAATAAATAGAAACAAAAAGGTATGTATAGGCAAAAACACAATGTTTTATTTCTTCATTCACCAATCAGTTTTTAGGTTTCAGGCTATTTTTAGCCAAACTTTATACAAAGATGATTTTCAAATATATTATGAAAGATATAACAGAATGATTTAATATACTTTATGCAATATGTGCGTAAAATGTCCATAAGTTTATATTCCCCTTCTATACAATGTATCCATGCATTGCATCTAATTTGCATTAATGTGTTCTTAGGGCAAACCATGAAGAAAAAAGAAGTAATGGGAGTAATAGTTTGGCAACAGTTTCCTAATAATATCTCATATTTCACAGGAACATTGATCTATAATTTATTTCTTTTGTCTCTCCAAAATACCTGATTAACATGCTGTTTGTTCTGGTTGCTCTCTAAAGAAGACGTATGAAAATTGTGCCCTGTTTTGTAACAAAAAGTCATATTCCTATTTAAAACCCCATAAAAAATTTCCTGCAATGTTTACTACGACAAACAACTTGAAAATTTGTCTAATTTAAATGGTAATTAAAAAACATTATAATATTTTTCCTAAATTTGAGTGCTAAATTTGATCATTCTGTCAATATCAGTCATATTTAAAGACCATGTTTATGATCAAACATCCAAAAATTTGAAATGTCTAAAAAGCCCTAAATGTGTTCTGTACAGGACATCCAGACTTAAAACTGTTTATGGTCTCAGAGAAATTCACTAAAATATAGCTAGTGTCCTCTACAGAGGACAAACGTCTAGGTATGCCTGGGTCCCAGAAGAATAGGATTTACACAATCACCAAAATGACTTTGGTAATGCCAGAAACGTTGGCACATTTTTTAAAGTGTACCATAAATATATCATAAAAGTAGTGAAGTTTTCAAAGTCGTACGATAGGGCGATAAAATGATAACAATTATTATTGAGATATAATTTTCCACAATAAAACAATAACAAGAGTTCAACAAATTTGATAACATGTTTATGCTTAACTCAACTGAGCTGTTGTTAATCACTGCGATGGTAACTTTAAATGTATTTTTTTTAAATTGCTAACAAGCGTTTACCAGTACTAAAAGTAATTTTTCTGAACTCTTAACACAGCAACACACCTACATCACACAATTAGCCAAATAGTTAATTTTATGGTCAAAACCACATTTTGCTAAATAAATACAAACTAAATGTTTCAATATGCTGATGACCTTTTTCTACACAGCAAACCCGATTCAAAATCGAGTCATTCAGAACATTAGCTTTACTTTTCTATCCAACAGGAACATATGGTCAATTATAGCACAGTGACTGTCAAAATACTAACAGTTGAGGGCTTTACAAAAACTGAATTACCTGTCATGTTCTACCTGCATATAAATAATATAAACATTAATTGTTATTTGTAATTGTCAGAACAAATTCATCTTGATAATGTCAGATAACAATTAAGCAAAAAAGTGGTCAGGTCAAGGTGTCTGAATAACTTTTAGTCTCAAATTTGTATTAGTTTCACTGATAGTCCACTGTATGAAGAATTTTTGGGTATAATATGTCACAGTTTAATTTAATGTAGTGTCCTGCACCCACTAGTAAAATAATATAAAAAACTATACTTGGTGTCTGAATCATTTTTGGTTTGACTGTATATATATATATAAATGAATATACTGTACCTGCTATGTTGAGCAGTATGACCCCTGCAACACATACAGATCGACGCAGCATCATCCTCATGATCTTGTTTCCTTCAGAACAAAAGAGTTATGGCAGGTCAAAAAAATAATTCTGTCTTTAGCACTTTATATATACACAAGTTTATCCATGACACATTATGTTTTTACTGCTAAGTAATTCAAGTACACACCTAGCTATAAAAAATTTCAACACTGCTTCCAGTATCCAGAATGCTACTTACTGGCATTAATTCATCACTTGATACATTCAGTTTCAAACACATGGCCATCCCATGTGACTACATAGCACAAAGAGTATAGAGGAGATAGGAGTTGTCACACATTTTACTTTAGTGTTTCTCAGGTGTAGAGTTATTTTTGAAAGTCAATTTCTTTAAATGTTCATACCATTAATTAAAAATTTTCACTGTCATTGCCCAAGAAAGAAGATCTTGTTCATTAAAAACTAATTCACATTATGTGACAACATGCCCCAGTAATGGGTCAATAAACTATATACATTTATAACATGTACACAATAGCTGTAGTCTTTTTTTTTTTTTTTTCTTGATTGCTAACACAAATCAAGAACCAATTCAACGTTTTCTCACACCTATAAACACAATCTCAAAACCACACACCAACTTATGCAAACTTCAATCTTCCAGGTTAATATCAAACAGTTTATTTAAAAACATGTTCTCTTTTGTCAGACTCAATCTTTGGCCTCAGATGATACACAAGCCTGTCAAATACCAAAGACTATTTTCCTGCCTAGAGAACACTAGTAAGATCAATTCAAAACACTGCTACAAAAACCTCTTTTTGGGAAATAGGAATCCTTTTGCTAGTCTATGACTGTTACAGTTTACGGCATAAATAGAGGGGTGCCGATACAGTAAAATTCAGCAACAAATTTCAAAGGGGTCATATGATGCAATTAAAAAAATTTCTTTCTCTTTGGAGTGTTACAAGCTCTTGGTGCATGAAGAAGATCTGAAAAGTTGAAATGACTTACATGTAAGTCTCAAATCCAAAGAGATATTCTTTATCAAAGTTAAGACTCTGCCATGCCCCCCTAAAATGGCTCATTCAAACATGCCCCCTCATGTCTATGTCACTATGTGGAAATATTTGCATAAGGCCGCCCAAATGTTCACGCAAAGAAAGAAGGCGTGGTTTCAGTAACCGCAGTTAGTGTTGAAGCAGCCATGTCAGGGAGATGCTGAGTGTTTCAAGGCTGAAGCAAAAGCACTTTATTTGGCCTTCCGGAAGTAGATGAATTTAGGAAACTTTAAGATTACTCACAACAGAACAGCAATGCATTTTATGGACGACCGTTTCGTGAACCTAGGAGAGGAGGTAATTCTGGCTTTGCTACGACAATCTGGCACTTCTGAATAGAGGTCTTCACAGTGCACCCGAGACCCGTCGACCCGGGACCCGACCCGGGACCCGTACGGGTCCGGTCTATATTTTAAATGGTCAGCCGGGTCGGGTCCGAATCTATTACTTCGGGTCCCGGGTCTGTTTAACATTGTGTGTAATACCCGTGCGATCGGAGTCATCGGACTCGGAGAACACCTGGCCGTGATCAGACACTGCTTGTGTCTTTTGTAACTTGCAACTTGTAAAATTAGGAAAAGAACAGAATGAGCAAAAAAAAAAAAAAAAACTGCGATTTCTCTCTCTCTCTCTCTCTCTCTCTCTCTCTCTCTCTCTCTCTCTCTCTCTCTGCCGTTAGAAGCAGAGCGATCAGAATGCAAGTGCCCGCACGGTAATAATGCTTGCAGACTTGACACACTCATATTTAATATATTTCAAATCAGCAACCAAATCGGAGATGAACTGTCACATGAATGTTTTCTATGACGTTCAAATTGCGTTAAATCATATTTTAGGATGATCCAGCTAACACGCATGTGCAGTCTCGAGCGCGTGTCATGTTTCTATGGCAACCAGTGAGGGACAAACCGCGCTTTACATTTTCTCCCATTTTTATACTAATATAAATAAACTGTTTAATTTTAAAGTTTTAGTGGTCAGATTCAGACTCGACGCAGAGCAGAGAGCACAGAAATGATGGCTTAAGCGGCCATGGCACTGAAGGAGCGTTCGTTATTATAGTTCAAAAGGGCAAACAGTCGAAGTTATTATGCGAGTTAACTCGAGTCAGAATGTACATGTGCACAGTTGCATTTGTCATCCGTCACCGTGACATCAAGTGGAACTTTGAAGCTGAAATAATGAGTGGATTAAGCTTGGACTTGGAATAACGAGCGGAATAACATGGATAACTTTCTTGTCTGAGGATTATAATGCATCACAGGCAGTCAGGTACTCCTTAATGTGATTATAATGCATCACAGACTACGGCTCCTTAAATTAAGATATAGGTTTTTTTTCGCAACATGTTCATTGACTTGTAATAGCAATTTAAAGTGTAATATGTGACAATCGGGTCCAGTCGGGTCTGTGTCTTCCTGACGGGTTCGGGTCCAGCTTTCAAATAATAGACGGGTCTGGGTCGGTCCGGGTAGGCATTTCTCGGATCTACACGGGTCCGGGTCCAGCTTTTGAAATATTAGACGGGTCCGGGTCGGTTCGGTTCGGTGTAGTACATTACGGGTCTCTTTCGGGTTCGGGCACGAATTTTTGGACCCGTGAAGACCTCTACTTCTGAATCAGTAACTGTAAGAATGTTTTGTTATTAGTTTAAGTATTTGCTATTGAATGTTCAAATGTGGAGTTTTGTGTGTCATGTGTGTGTGTGTGTGAGAGAGAGAGAGAGAAATAGAGCTTGTGTACTGCAAACACATACAAGCTTCATCACTGTGTCTGTCACGTGACTCTGTTCCCCTTTTGGGCTTGAACTGATGGTAAAATTAAGGACATTATTAACTGTCTTTACATTTATTTTGAAAGATTAAGCTTGCGATTATGGAAAGGGGCATAACATTTCCAATGAGTGCTCGCGGTGTTTGGCTAGTCGCAATGCACTGGGTCAGTTGGCCAATCAGAGCAGACTGCATTTGTTGCATTTGAGCAGATGCCATCATCTTGGCGTATCATACCCAAGGAGTTTTGCTTTTTCTTGGGCGTTGGCGCACAGCACCTCGTTGACAGATATATGTAGTTCTGCAGGCTGGGTGACACCAAACACGTTTGCTAGGTTTTATAGTCTTTGTGTAGAGCCAGTGCCTTCTTATGTACTCGCCCCGAGTAGCCAGTAAACACAGAGAGATTGCTCTGTGTCTCGCTTGCTGTGGCTTCCCTTCCACGGATCTGACATCTGTGCTTATTCTGCTCCACAGTTCCGTTCCCCACAGGTGAAACCTGTTGAGTTCTTCCATCGCCTTCGGCAGCCGGACGTGGTGGTGCATCTGGCACTAGGCCTAACACTCCCCTGTGCTAGGCTAGGTGCCCATATGTAGTGATCCCTGAGGGGACGTGAAGGCCCTCGCTTGAAAGATGCCTCCTGTCACTGAATAGCCAGGGTCCGTTCTGGCATAAGCCAAGCCCTTAACCAGGCAGAGTCTATCACAGTCCCCAGAAAGACCACTCACTTTCTGAGAGACAAATGACGCTTGTGTGGTTTGTTTTTCAACCGAGGCACTCCAGATGGCTGAGCAGCAGCGATCTTTGTGCAATTAGTTCATGTTATGATCTGGCTAAAACCAGATAGTCATCGAGGTAATTGAGGATGTGGATTCCCATCTGTCTCAGAGGAGAAAGAGCCACATCGATGCACTCCGTAAAAGTGTGAGGGGCAAGAGACAGTCCAAATACTGTGTACTGATAGGCCTCTCACTGGTATATGAATCTCAAGAACGGTCTGTGGCAGGGGGTTGCAAAGTATGAATCTTTCATATCCACTGTCAGAAACTAGTCCTCAGGAAATACCTACATGAGGATCTGTTTCAAAGTTAACATACTGAATGGCCATCTGATAAGAGATCAATTCAGAAGTCATTCAGATGCAATCCTCTTCAGCACAAGGAAGTAGTGGGCGAAAAGCCTGATTCGCTGTTTACCGCTGTGTACCATTTCCATGGCACCTTTTGCAAATAATGTTTGTATTTTGGACCGAAGAACATGAGCTTTGTTATCTTAAATGTGAAGTTTTCTTAACTGACAATTGTGATAAAGTTGTTATAGCTTATATAAAAAAAATATTGGAATATCCTGTATAAAATGTTTATCTTAACATGTTTAGGGTAGAGTGGGGGAAAATGCCCCCTTGTGGTAAAATGTCCCTATACTGTTTTTCCCAAAATAACCACTAGATAAAGTCAAGATACATATTTGTTGCTATGGACTACATTGAAAAGAGTGATGTAGAAGTACTCACCATGAAGCTTACACTGGTGACCTGAGAGGAAACAGATTTCACAGTAAATGATCAAATTTTTTTTGGGGGGGGGGTTATATTTGATAAAATGCCCCCATGGTACAAATACATTTTTTGTTAAAAATTTGCTGTAATAACATGAAAATTTTCTAATTTCTAATTTTAATGAAATTTTTCATACTTGGTGTATAAGTTGTGTCATTGTCTCTAAAACTATGATAACTATTCTGCACACATTTAATTTTGTTTCACAAAATAAAATTGCACAGTCCTCAAGGGGGTGGGGGGAAGGGCATCCTCCGATCCCCTGGCAGCCAGACTTGGTGGAGTGTTCGGCACTAGGCAATCACTTGCTGAATCCATGAGAACCAGTAGAGGCCTGGGTTCCATATGTAGAGACCTAAGTGGGTCCCATATGTGTAAAATCCACGGTGTAGCCTCAGAGCCCATGTTTCACTGGCAGACTTCTTGCTATTTTCCAAGAGGGTTACGATCGCCTCTAATCTTCCATATGCACCTAAGCGGTTGTCCATATATGTAAGTGCTTCCGAAACCTCCTTCGGGAAGGATGGGGTCTCTGCAACATTCCTGTCCCAAGTGGTACGGGTACGTTTCCCAGTGTTATCCTGAGTGGGTAGCAACAGTAACTGATCTTCTTGTGGTAAGCCCCGACATACACCAAAAAGAAGGGGCACAGGAGGCTTCCACAGGACATTGGAAGGGGCAGTATCTGTGACCCTTTGGTAGGGATACCAATTCATCGGTCATCCGACATGAAAGGGAACATCTCGGTTACTTATGTAACCCTTTGTCCCTGAAGGAGGGAATGGTGAAGTCACGTCCTGTTGCCACAGCTTCTGTACCACCACTGAACAGCCAGGTCACCAGCACGGCTCCGCAACGAAAACCTGAATATGTGCTGCACTAGGTGCCTAATTATACTCATGCTTTGATCAGTGGGAACTGGATGCAATAATCGCATGCTAGTGTGCATTGGCTCATTTAGTTACACTCCAAGTAGACTGGCCTCTTTAAGCGAGATCCCAATTCATCGGTCATCCAATGTGATGTCTCCATTACCTCCTTCAGCGAACAAGGGTTTTCATACATAACCGAGACTTTAAATGTTACAAATCTTAAGTTATGGGACGTGAGAATAGATTAAAAGTTCTGCTGACACAGGATAGCAGCTTTTCTGCCTTCACTCTTCAGCATAATTCAATGTTTTGGGGTTTTTTTGGATCACAAAAACATGGCACAAAGTCTTTTCAAAGTCAAATGTTTTTTCAACAAGAAACCGACATGGACGGCTCAACTATGGTGGCCGAGAGTCCTCAATGCGCTGCAAATGAAAGAATAAAAAAAAACACAGGCAAATCAGAACCAGGTAAAGTCCAAGACAGATAAAAATAAATAAATACAGTTGTCATGAAAAAAAGAGTGAGAAAAAGACAATTACAAGGAGATCTTACTATATTTTGACTTTTAGTTTTTATCAGTGCTTCTGAAAAGTTAGTCAAGTTAGCCTTTTTTAGCATTTCTAACACAACAATACAGTTTCAGCAATGTCGACAGTAAAAATAATTTTCAAGTGCTGTTAAACATGCTGGTACATATTTATCTTACATAATTTAAGATAAAGTTGCAGTAAGAGCAAAGAAATCAAGTTTAGAAGAGAGTTTTGTTGTATATCACAAATAATATAAGTAAACTGAAAAAATATTTTTGCTCATTTTTGTCTTCCTTCAGTGTGAGCTGATTATACACACATATGCATATAGTTTGTGATAAAATCTGACTTAGTGGAAACTGCTGTTGTTGTAGAAAGTCGTCTGGTTTTACCTGTTGTGAAATCTGTTAACACAAGAATCTTTAAAAACGATTGATTTGCTCATTTATTTGAATAGTGTTCATTGTACATCCTCACATTTTGGCCATATACAGTATAGGTGCTGGCAAGTCCATTATCTGTCAAGGCAAACTTGCTTCAGTGCAGTATAAAACTTACATACAAATGTATTACTTTACTTTTTATTACTTTACATTATTACTTTTTTATTATTAATATTTTATTATTATTATTATTATTATTACAACAACACTGCACAAAGTCCATTTTCAACAAAAAACTGACATGAAAGGCTCAACATATTATAAACAGATTAATAAATAAATTATTTTTTTATTAATTAAAAAAACAAAGAAAGAAAATGGTGAGAAAAGGACAATTAGTAAAAGTTTTTTTGTTGTCGTTGTTTTTTCTTTTGTTTTGTTTTTTATGTGAGACGATTATACACATACATCCTATAGGGTATCATTCATGGTAATAATAATAATAAAGGCTAAAAAAATCTAATTCACAGACATTTAATACTTCATCACTTCAATCACACCAGTAAATAAGTATATATATTTGTGCATGTAAATAAATATTTTTTAAGGTTTTTTTTTTCTGTGTTGTATACGAGATTTCTGCAAGCTATTGTTTCAAATGTTATCAAAAACATACCCACATCTGCAACAGACATCTATAAAAGAAATTACAAATTAAAAAGAATAAAAAAAAACAGGAATGGTGTTTTGAAAAATACGTTTTTTTTTCTTGAGAAAAAAGACAAAAAGGTAAAAACATAGATAAATGTAATGGAGGATGGGGCCAGAGAACTTTTGATAAATGTGGAGGAACCATAATTCTCAATATAGCAGGTAAAATATTTTTTAAAAGTCTGTAACATTACAAAATTAGATGTGTTTACAATTATTTCTTTTAATTGTTTAATAACTGACAAGAACTTGAATTCCTAAAAATCTTACTAGACTGAATTTTTATATTTAAATAATAAATATATTTAACAATTTTTAGCTAGATTATTTTTCACATGTTGATTGCTAAATTGTTGTATGTCTAAAAATAAGTCAAGTAATTATTATGGCATATTTATATTATATTTGTATAGCTTAATCAATTAAGGAAATTTATGGAAATTGTGGAGAAAGTACAGATTCTGCTGTAACATAGCTCTAAACAATATTGCATTTGTTAAATGCTTAAGTCTGTGAAACATGATAGGATTAATAATTATTATAAGTTTAAATAAAATTGAGTTCATGGTTCCAAAGCAATGGCATGATTCACAAAAAGATTTAATATTTTAATATTTTAATTTAGTCATTTATACATAGAAACTTCATATCTGTCAAAGAAAGACCGGTAAATATGTTTCCATACATCAGTTCATAAGCTCCAATGATGGTCGGTCTGCTTACTTTGTCTACATTGATAAATGTGGGAGGGAAAAGTTTATGTCAGGTATGAAATTGGTCATTCATTTTAACCCTTGTTTTCATCCAAAGCAATTTACAAAACACTACTCACCAGATTTGTGTCACCTGCACACTTTACATTGCCAACCAAGTTGCTTAATTAAGTTCTTTACTCCACTGATCATGAACTTATACAGTATGACTGCTTTTTATTACACCTGATCTGCAGAGGAAACCATGTTGTAATGCAGACTACTTATATCAGGATAAGGACAAGGAAATGACAATTTGCCATTAATATACTTACATCCAAGATGTGGGTGATTGTATTTCTTAAGTAGAAAGATAAAGAAGATTTTTAGGTGATTCATAAAATGCAAGTCCATGGCTATCATCAATTTGAGCGTCAAAGAGCACATACAGGCATGACCAAATTAATACCTTTGGCTCATGACGATATATTGAGTACTTATGATGATTGGTCTGTTCTAATAATGTTGTAAATAATGTTTCTTTCACAGACCAATTGCTTCACTTCAAAAGACCTCAATATATCATCAGGAGCCACAGGTATTAATTTTGTGCTGTATATACTTTTTTGAATTTCAAAGTGATGGTAGCTGTGGAATTCAAGTTCATAAAGATGCTCACTTCCTATTGGAATTCGCTAATAATCCATGCATACTATGCTAATAAAGAAATGTACATCGAAGTACTCATGCATGTTGTGTACAAGACACACCAATTAATTAGGTAAACCGGAACCGGAAACACTTCCCATAACACCCTATGTACTTGCTACATCATTAGAACAATGGCATCTACGCTAAAATTTGTCTGTTTCTCTCTTGTTCCGAGGTCACCGTGGCCACCAGATCCAGTCTGTGTCCAGATCAATGGGTCACTGCAGTCACCCGGATCCAGTACGTATCCAGACCAGATGGTGGATCAGCACCTAGAAAGGACCTCTAGGTCTCAGAGGACCACCAGGACAAGTCCACAGGAAACAGATGATTCTTCTGCACAATCTGACTTTGCTGCAGCCTGGAATTGAACTACTGGTTTCGTCTGGTCAGAGGAGAACTGGCCCCCCAACTGAGCCTGGTTTCTCCCAAGATTTTTTTCTCCATTCTGTCACCGATGGAGTTTCGGTTCTTTGCCGCTGTCGCCTCTGGCTTGCTTAGTTGGGGACACTTCATCTACAGCGATATCGTTGACTTGATTGCAAATAAATGCACAGACACTATTTAACTGAACAGAGATGACATAACTGAATCCAATGATGAACTGCCTTTAACAATCATTTTAACATTATTGACACTGTTTTCCTAATGAATGTTGTTCAGTTGCTTTGACGCAATGTATTTTGTTTAAAGCGCTATATAAATAAAGGTGACTTTGACTTTGACACCAGAAAAATGAATAAATAACATAAAAAGACATGCACTGGCAAATAGACTACTAAAACGTTGTATAAATAAATTGATGAGTCACTAAGGAAACTAATAAAAAGAGCACCATACTGTTTCTTTCTTCTTCTTTTCTTCAATCGGAGGGAGGGTGGGGGTTCTGGAGGCGGGCGAGGAGCAGGCCAGGAGCAGGTGACGAGGGAGCATGGAGGTAGGGACCAGGGCGGAGTGGATGGAGGGAGGGAGGAGCCAGGGAGGAGCAGGAGGAGCCAGATGTTCCACCAGAGACCAGCCAGGATGGAGATCCATGGTGGAGTCGACGGCGGGAGGAGCCATGGTGAAGGGGCCGACGACACCAGGGGGCCGTCAGGCGGAGACTGCACCGGTGGGTGAGGAGCCCAAGATGGAGCAGCATAGCCTCAGAGCCAGGGTGACGTCGAGGATCCGGAGGGCCTAGGTGGAGCGGAAGGCTCAGGCGACCAAGGCGGAGGCAGGGTCCTGGGAGACCGCTGTGGAGCCGGAGCGACCGAGGATGGAGGTGAAACCGGAGAGAAGGAGGAGCCTGACAGAGCCGGAGGGATGGAGTGACGAGGTGGAACCAGAGGAGTGGAGTCCCGAGGCGGTGGATGGTCGACGACTGACCAAGGTGGAGCCGGAGGGATGAGGGAGCCTGGTGGAGCAGGTGTGATGCCAGGCCATGGTGGAGATGAGGGAGCTAAGAGCCAAGGCGGAGCCGCTGGGTCGAAGGACCGAGGAGGAGTCCAGGGCTCGTAGGCTGGAGGAGGAGACAGGGCCTTAAAACGCCAAGGCGGAGCTGGAGACTGGCAGTCCAGCGGCGAACCATGGCGCCCAGATGGCGCGGACTGAGGGTGAGCTGCGGGACTGACTAGCACCAGCAGGGATGACGAGGAACTGGCTGGTCTAGGAGGAGGAGAGAGAGGAAGGATGGGAGGAAACACAGGAGGATCAGGGCTGGACGGAACCAGCGGAAGTGGAGCAGAGGGACCGGCAGGTCCAGGAGGAGGTGGGAGAGGGAGGCCGGGAGGGAACACAGGAGACACAGAAGATTCAGAGCTGGGCAGAACCAGCGGAAACACAGAAGATTCAGAGCTGGGCGGAACCAGCGGAGACACAGAAGATTCAGAGCTGGGTGGAACCAGCGGAGACACAGAAGATTCAGAGCTGGGCGGAACCAGCGGAGACACAGAAGATTCAGAGCTGGGCGGAACCAGTGGAGACACAGAAGATTCAGAGCTGGGCGGAACCAGCGGAGACACAGGAAACTCAGGGCTGGGCGGAACCAGCGGAGAAACAGAAAATTCATAGCTGGGTGGAACCAGCGGAAATGGAGCATAGGAACTGACTGGAGGAGGTAGGAGTGGGAGACTGAGAGGGTACACAGGGGGATCAGGGCTGGACGGAACCAGCGGAGAAACAGGAAAATTAGGGATTACCTCCATTGACCAGTCCATAAGGTCCATACGTTGCTCCATGTTTTTTCCAGAGATCGCATACAGCTCACCCTCAGTCGCAGGAGTGTGGGCAGGGCTTTCCTCCACACCCTCGATCTCCACGAGGACTCCCACGATGCACGGTGTTGCCGGCTCGCACACCTGGTCAGTCACTTCTCGAGATCCTGCTTCCTTTCCTGTTAGTGGATGGCTCGAGCTCTGCGGCTGCGGTGGGCTCTGGCTCCGTGTGTCGGGATGGTGGCTGGCTGGTCTCTGGGTCAGGAGTGGGGCTGGAGATATCCTCTTCGGCGGTGCTGATGGTCCACGAAGATCCATTTTTCTCCAGCAACCACTCCACAAAAGCGGCGAAATCCTCTCGGGTGCCTTACACCGCTCTCTCAGGCCGGTGTAGAAGAAGTTAGACAGCGAGCGGTCCGGGAAGTGAGTAAGGCACGCCAGATCTAAAAAGTCCCTGGTGTGGTCCTCCAGCGAACGGTCCAGTTGCTCCAGGCATAGGAGACGGACTGCTGGGATGGCCATTCCGGGAGAGGAGAAAAAAAAAAAATAATAAATGAAAGAAAAAACGCCGCTAAATTAACTACACTGTTGTGGGTCCATGATCCTGTTACAGATTATGCGAGATCAAAGTGCATGATGAGGATCTGGAACAAATAAGGAGTTTACTGATGAAGACGGAGAATAGACAATATACAAGATTACATTTAGCATTAACATACAGATATAGCTTTGACACATTTACATTCAACACATCAACAACGATAATCACGGACAAGGGAGAACTAAACAGACCAGGTATTTAAACACACAGGTGATGAGGGAACTGGGGACAGGTGAGGATCAATCAATTAACTAAAACAAGAAAAGGAAGATGACCAAATAAGGAAACCAAAGTTCATAAACGTGACAGTGATATGTATACATATATATTACAGTATATAATATATAACTATATTTTAATAATAATAATGTGCCCAATCTGCCACACCCACTGGAGTATCGTCAATAGGTTGCGCATGCTCTGATAGCTCTGAAGTAATCTAACCCTGAAACAGAACCTGCTCCAGAGCAGGTTATGTTCAAAGAATGATTTGCTACTTACACTTAAGTTAGCTGACTAAAAACTCAGTTTATCTGCTTACTCAGGCTTCAATATACCCGAGTATGTCACATAACCTGCTTTTTTGAATGCCCCCCAGATATGTGAGATATGTGAGACTAAGAGATTCAGAGCTGGGCAGAACCAGCGGAGACACAGAAGATTCAGAGCTGGGCGGAACCAGTGGAGACACAGAAGATTCAGAGCTGGGCGGAACCAGCGGAGACACAGAAGATTCAGAGCTGGGCGGAACCAGCGGAGACACGGAAGATTCAGAGCTGGGCGGAACCAGTGGAGACACGGAAGATTCAGAGCTGGGCGGAACCAGCGGAGACACAGGAAACTCAGGGCTGGGCGGAACCAGCGGAGAAACAGAAAATTCATAGCTGGGCGGAACCAGCGGAAATGGAGCATAGGAACTGACTGAAGGAGGTAGGAGTGGGAGACTGAGAGGGTACACAGGGGGATCAGCGCTGGACGAAACCAGCGGAGAAACAGGAAAATTAGGGATTACCTCCATTGACCAGTCCATAAGGTCCATACGTTGCTCCATGTTTTTTCCAGAGATCGCATACAGCTCACCCTCAGTCGCAGGAGTGTGGGCAGGGCTTTCCTCCACACCCTCAATCTCCACGAGGACTCCCACGATGCACGGTGTTGCCGGCTCGCACACCTGGTCAGTCGCGCTCTCGAGATCCTGCTTCCTGTCAGTGGATGGCTCGAGCTCTGCGGCTGCGGTGGGCTCTGGCTCCGTGTGTCGGGATGGTGGCTGGCTGGTCTCTTGGTCAGGAGTGGGGCTGGAGATATCCTCTTCAGTGGTGCTGATGGTCCACGAAGATCCATTTTTCTCCAGCACCCACTCCACAAAAGCGGCGAAATCCTCTCGGGTGCCTTACACCGCTCTCTCAGGCCGGTGTAGAAGAAGTTAGAGAGCAAGCAGTCCGGGAAGTGAGTAAGGCACGCCAGATCTAAAAAGTCCCTGGTGTGGTCCTCCAGCGAACGGTCCAGTTGCTCCAGGCATAGGAGACGGACTGCTGGGATGGCCATTCCGGGAGAGGAGAAAAAATAAAATAAAATAAATGAAAGAAAAAACACCGCTAAATTAACTACACTGTTGTGGGTCCATGATTCTGTTACAGATTATGCGAGATCAAAGTGCGTGATGAGGATCTGGAACAAATAAGGAGTTTACTGATGAAGACGGAGAATACAGACAATATACAAGATTACATTTAGCATTAACATACAGATATAGCTTTGACACATTTACATTCAACACATCAACAACGATAATCACGGACAAGGGAGAACTAAACAGACCAGGTATTTAAACACACAGGTGATGAGGGAACTGGGGACAGGTGAGGATCAATCAATTAACTAAAACAAGAAAAGGAAGATGACCAAATAAGGAAACCAAAGTTCATAAACGTGACAGTGATATGTATTCATATATATTACAGTATATAATATATAACTATATTGTAATAATAATAATGTGCCCAATCTGCCACACCCACTGGAGTATCGTCAATAGGTTGCGCATGCTCTGATAGCTCTGAAGTAATCTAACCCTGAAACAGAACCTGCTCCAGAGCAGGTTATGTTCAAAGAATGATTTGCTACTTACACTTAAGTTAGCTGACTAAAAACTCAGTTTATCTGCTTACTCAGGCTTCAATATACCCGAGTATGTCACATAACCTGCTTTTTATTTAACCTGTTTGCGACAGAGGAGAACATGCATTGCCCTCTGTTCTTCTCGCTGTCACGCTCTCCCCTGGGCGGGGATGCACTCACAATGCCATGGCCGGATGCCCGTCTGTATGCATTCCCCCCGCTAAAGATTTTGTCACAAGTGCTGCACAAAATCAGAGAGGAGAAGGCGTCAGTGTTATTAGTCGCTCCGTACTGGCCGAACAGACCTTGGTTTCCCGATCTTCTAGAAATACTAACAGCTCCCCCGTGGCCAATCCCGCTGAGACGAAATATCCTGTCTCAGGCAGACGGTTCGATATGGCACCCCAACCCAGAATGGTGGAAACTTCAGGTGTGGATGGTGTGGGTGAACCGGTAAACCTGGGTTCGTTGTCTCACCGCGTGATGTACACGATTACGGAGCCGGGAGCCCCTTGTACGAGACGCCTGTACGCTTGTAAATGGACAGTCTTTGAGAGATGGTGTGAATCGAATGGTCGGGACCCAGAAAGCTGCCCCGTGTCTGACATTCTGGATTTTCTGCAACAACGAATGGACGGTGGCAGTATGCCCTCCACGCTTAAGGTTTATGTTGCAGCTATCTCAGCTTTTCACGCTGCTGTTGACGAGCTCTCAGTTGGGAAACACGATCTAGTGATCAGATTTTTGAGAGGCGCAAGAAGACTAAAACCCTCCCGCCCCCCTACAATGCCATCCTGGGATCTGGCTCTGGTGCTGGGAGCGCTAGCCCTCCCACCATTCGAGCCACTTCAGTCTGTCGGCTTGAAGGAGCTCATGCTTAAAACCACGCTGCTGCTCTCCCTTGCTTCGTGCAAGCGCGTGGGGGATTTGCAAGCGCTCTCTGTGAATGCGGACTGTATGCAGTTTGGACCAGGTGATTGTAACGTCACGCTCAAGCCAAAATAATGTCTCGTTCCCGTCTCTCAGGGAACCGAGGTTACGACAGTAACCAGAGACGTTTTCGGATCATCAGTACACTGAACTGAAAACCATTTCTTTCGGACGCGTCCGATTCGAGAACCGAGGAGCTGATTATACTGCACATGCATGATTCAGCGTGAAACCGACTGACTCACAACGCGTCTGAACCGAACTGGTTCTTTTGGTGATTGATTCTGAACTGATTCTGTGCTAATGTTATGAGTTCGGGTAAACCGAGGGCTTGAATGAAGGGCAATCTGGCGAAACTTAAATTCATTTAATAACAAATACATCACAATGGATTATGTATAGTAAGTGGATCATGGTTTATAATTTATTATTATTTATTTATAATTTATTTACTTTATATCTTCAAGACTTAAATCCTCGTATGCACATTATTGCTGTTACTGTATTTGGGTCCGTTGTTGCAAAACCGCTGAACCGTTTTTTTCAACCGGTTTATTGAATCGATCCGTCCGAAAGAACTGGTTCGCGGAAAAGAATCGAACTTCCCATCACTAGAGTCAAACAATTAGAAGCGGAAACTGTAACGTAGACTAACCATGTTCTGTACACTTTTCCCTATTCCCTGCATGCCAGCGACCACTCCTCCGTTGTTGAAAGACAGACAAGCATGCTTGTGCGCTCATTCTCCGGGGGAATACCTATTTTACAGTCTACACTTTGATTGATGTCTTTAGGACCAATAGTTTTTGAGAAAAGTGGTGAAAAGTACCACCTCCGCCAGTGTACGGAAGATGATAGGGGTTAACGGTGTTCCGTACAGGCTTATAATGGTATTTCGTACAGAGCTCATAACTTGATTTTATCGGCGAAAATCGACATTTAACTGATCAAAAGTTAACTGTTTATTTATTTTAACTACAAGAAAACAATTTCAATGAATATGAATGATGAGTACCTTTTTATTTGATTAAAATACAAGTTAATTGCTGCTTTAATAAAGGGCGCATGCGAGTTAGGCATGATTGTGTCGTGATATTAATTATGGCATGTGAATTAAGCATGAAACATGTGAAAGGTTAGTGAACATTGTTTCCATATCATTCTGAAGAAGCAGAAGATGATAAGGGCAAATAATTTGAACTGATCAATAATAATAATAAAAAAAAGGTTTGAAAAAAACAAATGTGAAATCTTCATAAAGTAAGAGATCTCTGCTGGCTGTCTCAGGTGAGGGTGGCGCTAAGTGGTCATCGCCCGCAATCGATGCTTAAACAATTTCAAAGCATTTATTCAACAAAAGGTAATATATTTAACAATTTGTGATAACATAATATTCATTTAATAAAGGCTTTAGTGCTGTGGGAAACAGAAGTGGAATAGAAATGTATATTTTCGCTGCTCTAGTCGTCTTCCCTCCCAAGCTGAAGTTTTGAAGTAAATCTTCCCCAATGTCCATTTCCATGCGCAGTGGATGCAATGAGCAAACATACTCAAATCACTGAAACAAACAGTGGATGGGTCTCTGTTTAGATCGGGGGTGAAAGAGAGAAACATAAGGATGACACAGATATATAGTTTATGTACGACCTGTAATTATTTATTCTGCAATCGACACTAAAACGTCACCTGTACGGAATATCGTTTTGTACGGAACATGGTTAGTCTACGTTAGTAACGAGGGGGGAAGTCGGAACCTTTATTCTCTCGTTCATGTTTCTGCTCGAGTGAAATAAACACGGGATATTTTTCCTGTACGTTACAGACGTTACGTTAAACGCGAGTACGCAAACAACGATTGAATAAACCAGATATCTTGAATTAAATAAATTACAAGGTTCATGACTCCTCCGGAAGTAGAGTGAATGATGGCTCGAGCATGCTAATGTGCAAAGCGAACTCTGAAGACAGCTTTGGGGCAAACGGCTGGATTGTGACTGGTGTACGGATGGTAGGAACTGACGTAGGTTCCGGAAGCGATCCAGAAATGGAGGAAGATAGGACTGAGGAAGATAATGGGGGAAATTCAAATTTAGGGTGGAACATAGTTAAAACCAAGAAAAGGAAGAAAAGTCGTGATTTAATTTCAGACACAGAAAGCAACAAGGGAAGTCAACTGGCACAAAGGAAGAAGAAGGAATATAAAGTAATGATAAAGTTTGCTGAGTAACATCAACCCTTTGAAACTTACAAAAGCAATTAAAGAAAGTGTAGGGAAGGGATTGTAGAGAATATAAAAACTATGAAGGATGGAAGACTGTTGTTGTTTTGTAAAGATAGTAGGCAACAAAAAGCAGTTTTGGGAATTAAATCAATGATTGGACATAAAATAGAATGCTCAATTCCAGAAGAGAGAAACTTGATTAGAGGTGTAATATCTGGAATTCCTTTGGATGTTTCAGATGAGATGATTAAAAGAAGTGTAAAGGGAGCAGCAGTTAAGGAAGTCAGACGCTTGAAATGTTTTAGAAACAATGAGAAAACGGACAGTCTTTCAGTTATGTTGGCCTTTGATGAGTGCAAATTACCAGAAAGAATATTTTTGGGATTTGTCAGCTATGGAGTCAGATTATACATTCCTCCTCCATTAAGGTGTTTCAAATGCCAAAAATATGGACATGTGGCTGCTGTATGTAGAGGCAAACAAAGATGTGCAAGATGTGGAGGCGATCATGAGTATGGTAAATGCAGACAAGGTAAAATGCTGTAATTGTGGGGGGGAGCACAGTGCAGCTTATGGAGGTTGTGAAGTAAGGAAAGATGCAATTAAGGTTCAAAACGTGAGAATTTAGGAAGAAGGAATATCATATGCTGAGGCACTTAAAAAAGTAAAACAAACCCCCAAAGCAAGCATAGTAGAGGAGGCCCCTGTTAGGATACAACCGCAACCTAGTAAGATACCAACACCAAGTAAAGTAATTGAATTGATTGAAGATAAAGTTTCAGTCATAGCTTTTGTGGCAAAAGTGAATTGTTCAGCGCAGACTGAAAGTAGATCTGAAAGGATTAAGATGATCATTAGAGCTGCAGAAAAATATTTGGAACTGAAGAACATAACAGTTGACATGATAAATGAAAGACTCTTGGCACAAGCAACAAACAGTCAGACATCCTGTGGGGGCTCATAATGGCTTTTGTAATCTTGCAGTGGAATGTAAGAAGTTTAATTGCAAATGGGCAAGAATTTAAGAATTTTATAGCAAATTGTGATGTGTCCCCAGATATTATTTGTGTTCAGGAAACGTGGCTTAAACCACAGTTAAATTTTCAGATTAGGACTTCCGGTAAAATGGCAGCGTGAGAAGTCGTAAAGTTCTCTGCACTGCGCATTTCTTATTTATTTATCGATTTATTCAACACTTCTTCGGTGACATCATTTGAAATACTATTCACGACCCTCAGTAGGAAACATGCTTTGAAACAACGCTAAAAAGATGGCCGATATTACTGAGGTTGCTGGCAAATGCAGAGTGTGGACGGGGCCGCTTCGAGTCAGGGGGATATCAGGGAACTCATTGACGGGATTAGATCTGAGGTAGCGGCGCTCAGAGTGGAGATCCTTGCAGAGCTTAAATCATCTATCTCTGCGGTGAAAACTTCATTACTAGAGCAAGAAATGAAAGCTTTAGCCTAAGTTCTGCCAGGAAGACTCAATTACTTCGTCACTAATTACCTTCATCATTATCCAATCACGTCTTTATACTTCGGTATAAAAGATCGTACTTACACATGTTTGCAGGGGCGGCCCCTAGGGGTGGCCAGGGGTGGCCGTATAAACTCTGGCCACCCCTGCGGCCACCCCTGCGGCCACCCCTAGGATTATTTACAGTGGGTCCTATTAATTTAAATGCAGAATGTAAATTCACAATAGTTTAAGAAGTGAAAAAAAAAGTGCAGCACCTGCTGCAACCACAGTTTTGCGTCTCTGAGCACAGGGCCGGCCCGCGGCATAGGCGGTATAGGCAAATGCTAAGGGCGCCACTCATCCATAGGGGCGCCAGAATGAGTGAACGAGTGAATGTTTTTTTTTTTTTTTACATATTTTTTTTATAATAGGCTACTATTTAAAAACCATTAATTCGAAATACTACCAAATAAAGCAAAAAAAAAAAAAAGTCCGGCTCTTCATTCTTCCCCCGCCCATCGAGTGCTTGAAGTGTGTCAGAAAACAGAGCGCGCGCGCGATCAGTTGTTGGTAATTTGTTGTTTAGCGTGCCCGACGCCGCATCCAATGTAGACAGCACTGCTTTTGTTAACACACAGCTCGTAGAAACGGGCCTGGCAGCTCGCGCCAGTTCTAGACACGGTGAAAGTTTCCTGATTGTGACGGAAGGCCGAATTTACATGACACATTATAAATGAGCATAGTCTGCGATAGATACAGTGTCAAAAAGAAGAGAAGAGGATAAAGACAGAGGTAAAGAGATGCAGTGAAAGAACAATTTATTGCATAGGAGTAAGATACTATAATTTCATTGCAGTTATTTTTACCTTAAACTTAATGTTAGCAGTTGTTCTGAGTTCTGAGTCCCCAGACTGTGATTTTGTACAATGTCAGATTTAAGACGCATTTTTTATTATCACTTTTATGTTTTAAGTAATGTTTTACTCTACAGTTGTGCAGGGGATACAGTACAGGCCAAAAGTTTGGAAACATTACTATTTTTAATTTATAAAAATAGTTTATTAAATTTATAAAAATTTAATTTAATTTTTAAGTTTCTTCTGCTCATCAAGCCTGCATTTATTTGATCAAAAATACAGAAAAAAAATGTAATATTGTGATATATTATTACAATTTAAAATAATTTGTTTTCAATTTATTATATTTATTAAATTATCATTTATTTCTGTGATGCAAAGCTGAATTTTCAGCATCATTACTCCATTCTTCAGTGTCACATGTGACATCCGGTCTATCACATGATCCTTTAGAAATCATTCTAATATGATGATTTATTATGAGTGTTGGAAACAGTTCTGCTGTAATGTGTGTGTGTGTGTGTGTGTGTGTGTGTGTATATATATATATATATATATATATATATGCTAAATCATGAACACAATGACAGGGTGAAATGGGCTGTGATGCATGGGGCGCCAGGTAAAATCTTTCCTAGGGCAGCAAATTGGTCAGGGCCGACCCTGTCTGAGCAACATTAAAGTGTTTCGTTCCTGAATGAATCAACCGTTTAAATGATTCGGTTCAATCGCAATGACTCACTTATTAACAGTGACTCGCTG
The DNA here is from genome assembly GCF_963082965.1 of Carassius carassius. Lineage (NCBI taxonomy): Eukaryota > Metazoa > Chordata > Actinopteri > Cypriniformes > Cyprinidae > Carassius > Carassius carassius. Next base: position 12,822,809 of record NC_081763.1, read on the forward strand.
CCACCTATTGGCGGTTTTAATTTCACATTTAATGGAACCTTTTCATTTTTTAAATAATTTCAAACATCAGTTTTCAATGTTTTATCTTTAAAATATCAAAACATTATTTATTCATTTGTAACTGCAGGTTAAAGTATTTCATGTTCCACGGAGCTGCATTAAACAGTGTGTAAAAACATCTAAATGGCACTTCAGATGCAGCTTCTGTTTTATCTACATTGCAAAGATCAATTTTGTTGATACTGATTGCATTTGCTTGGTAACAGCCCAAATGCAAGTATTTGACCTAAAATATGGTGCACACTTTTAGAAACAATGGTGTAAAGGTAAAAAAAAAACTCAGGTGTCAGCACAATTAAAAATAAGATATCAGCACAATAACACTCAGCAAAATAGTGTAATTATCGTTATCGATAAAATCCTAGAACTCACAGAGATATAACTTTTTGTCTATATTGCAAACCCTTAATTTTTTTTCTTTATTTTAATGTGCCACCCCCAAAATTTACTGTGGCCTCATTTGGCCACCCCTGTTAACATTTTCTGGGGGCGCCACTGCATGTTTGAGTTCCCAGATGCCGACGTGATAACAACCTCCACCCTCCCCACCACCACCAGGATGGTCCCGTCCTTACCTTCCAGGGGGTGTCGGCTGCGCCCCTGCCTTCGTCTTCAGGCAGGAAATGAAAAAACGCTACCCTCGGATTACGAACCATGGACGGGGCCTTCCGCCAAAGAAACTTATAATTATGCTTGCTGAGTTGTCAATAAATGTATGCTTCATACATCATTCTATCTCCCGAGTCTTTCTGGTAGAACAGAAACTGAAGGATGTGGAAGAATCCCTTACCGACGTGGATGGTCGCATTACTTGTGACGATTTGTGTACCAGAGAGACACAGGAGAGAGTAGATCCAATTGCTAGTATTTATTAAATCAAGGGTAATCCAAATCGTGGTCGAACAAGCCAAGGTCAAAGCCAAACAGACAGTCCAAAATAAACAAACAAATAAACAAAGGAGGGAACAGGAAGGGAACTCGGAAGACGAGAGGATAGGGTGAATCTCGGAAGACGAAGGGGAATCTCGGATGACGAGAAGGCTGATAACACGAAGGGTAAGGACTCCATACAAAGAACAGGGAAAGACTGGTATTTATAGGGAGGCTAATGACAATAAAGTGACTGCACCTGGTGCAATTAACAGGAGTGCAATTACTGTGAAGACAGGACCAGACTAGAGGAATTCTAGTGCCTAAGGTGAAGTGCCTAAGGGGAAGTGCTCCCACTAGTGGACACCCAGGGAAACAGAGACTAGACAGCGTGACATTACCCCCTCCTCCACGGAGCAGCTGCCAGATGCTCCACCCGAACCCAAGGGAAAACCAAAAACACAAAGAGACCATGAGGGAGGTGGAGCGGCGGAGGACTAGGGGGAGGGACGGAAGGCCAGGTAAAATGGGGAAAACAGAGACAAGAGGACCAGGTAGAATGGGGAAACAGAGACAAGACGACCAGGTAAAATGGAAAAACAGAGACGAGACGACCAGGTAAATTGGGAAAACAGAGACAAGAGAAGTGCAACACAAAACAAGGAGTCCAGGAGGGTGGTGGACCGGCGGAGGATCCGGGGAAGGGATGGAGGGCCAGGTCCTTAGAGGGAAACAGAACGAAAGACACAGACAGAAGAACAACAAAAAAATAAACGCAAAAACACAAGTCCAAGAAGGACATCACGTGACGCCCACCAGGGCAGAGCAGAAGACCACCATAACCGTGTGGTCGAGAAGGACGCCCCCCAGGGCGGAGCAGAAGACCACCACAACCATGTGGTCAGGGCGGAAGCCACCCAGGGCGGAACAGAAGACCACCATATCCGTGTGGTCAAACTAGATGCCCCCCAGGACGGAGCAGAAGACCACCACATCCTTGTGGTCGAGGCAGAAGGCCCCCAGGGCGGAGCAGAAGACCACCACATCCGTGCAGCCAGACCAACAGGAGGACAAGTCTGGTTGGGCAAGTCTGAAACATAGAACATGAACATGTTAAGGGTAGCCTCCGTGGCCACAACAGGAACAGTCGGGTGCTCAGAGAGTTCGACTGAGACATGACGAGTCTCTGGAAGTTCCGCAGAGGCGAGGAGAGATTCTGGTAGTTCAGCAGAGACGTGGAACGGTTCTGGTAGTTCATCAGAGATGTGGAGAGGCTCGGGTAGTTCCACAGAGAAGTGACGAGACTCTGGTAATCCCATGGTGTTTATACTGGATTCCAGAAGATCGGTGCTGACTTGACTCTGCTCATGAAGATTATTGGTGACTTGCATTTGTTCATGAAGATCATTAGTGACTTGTATTTGTTCATGAAGATCAATGGTGACTTGCCTTTGTTCATGAAGATCACTGGTGACTGGAATTCTCCCATGAAGAACCCCGGTGACTTGACTCTGTCCTTGAAGATCACCATTGACTTCACTCGGTCCTTGAAGATCACCAGTGACTTGACTCTGTCCTTGAAGATCACCAGTGACTTGACTCTGTCCTTGAAGATCACCAGTGACTTGACTCTGTCCTTGAAGATCACCAGTGACTTGACTCTGTCCTTGAAGATCAATGGTGACTAGCCTTGACTCTGGAAGGTCCACGGTAACTAGCCCTGACTCTGGAAGGTCAATGGTTACTAGTCCTGACTCTGGAAGGTCAACGGTGACTAACCCTGATTCTGGAAGGTCAAAGGTGACTAACCCTGACTCTGGAAGGTCAATGGTGACTAACCCTGACTCTGGAGGGTCAACAGGAACTAACCCTGACTCTGAAAGGTCAACAGTGACTGACCCTGACTCTGGAAAGTCGATGGTGACTAGCCCTGACTCTGGAAGGTCGACGGTGACTAACCCTGACTCTGGAGAGTCGACGAGCACCTGACTCGACTCTGGAGGGTCCATGAGCATCTGACTCGACTTAGGAAGGTCAACCGGAACATGACTCAACTCTGGAAATTCAGCGGGCACTTGACTCGACTCTGGAAGGTCAAAATGAACTAGCCCTGACTATGGAAGGTCAACGGTGACTAACCCTGACTCGAGAAGGTCGACGGTGATTAACCCTGACTCTGGAAGGTCAACGGTGACTAACCCTGACTCTGGAGGGTCCATGAGCACCTGACTCGACTCTGGAGGGTCAACCGGAACCTGACTCAACTCTGGAAAGTCAACGGGCACCTGACTCGACTCTGGAAGGTCAACAGGAACTAGCCCTGACTCTGGAAGGTCAACGGTGACTAACCCTGACTCTAGAAGGTCGACGGTGATTAACCCTGACTCTGGAAGGTCAACGGTGACTAACCCTGACTCTGGAGGGTCCATGAGCACCTGACTCGACTCTGGAGGGTCCACGAGCACCTGACTCGACTCTGGATGGTCCACTGGAACCTGACTCAACTCTGGAGGGTCAACGGGAATATGACTCGACTCTGGAAGATCAACAGGAATCTGGCTTGATTCTGGAGAATCAACTGGAACGTGACTCAACTCTGGCTGGTCAACAGGAACCTGACTCGACTCTGGATAGTCAACTGGAACCTGACTCAACTCTGGAGGGTCAACAGGAACCTGACTCAACTCTGAAGGGTCAACAGGAATATGACTCGACTCTGGAGGGTCAACCGGAAGCTGACTCAACTCTGGAGGGTCAACGGGAACCTGACTCAACTCTGGAGGGTCAATGGGAACCTGACCCAACTCAGGAAAGCCCACTGTAGCTGCCATCTTCTGCAGTGGCTCCGGGCTGGTGGCCATCTTGTGCAGTGGCACTGGGTTGGTGGCCATCTTGTACTGTGGTGCTGGCTCAGCAGACGTGATGTGAACAGTCTCTGGATCAACAGACGTGACGTGAACACTCCTGGGAATCTCTAGGATCTTTGACAGCATGGAGAAATAATCCAGAAACGTCTCAGCGGCCATCTTGGGCATTGGCGCTGAGCTGGCAGCCATCTTGCACCGTGGCGCTGGGCTGACGGCCATCTTGTGCAGTGTCGCTGGACCTGCGGCCATCCTGGGCAGTGGTGCTGGACTGGCGGCCATTCTGCGCAGTGGCTCTGGGCTGGCGGCCATCTTGTGCTGTGGCGCTGGGCTGGCTTCCATCTCGCCTCGTGGTGCTGTGTTGGCGGCCATCCTGTGCAATGGTGCTGGGAATCTCGGATGACGAGAAGGCTGATAACACGAAGGGTAAGGACTCCATACAAAGAACAGGGACAGACTGGTATTTATAGGGACGCTAATGACAATAAAGTGACTGCACCTGGTGCAATTAACAGGAGTGCAATTACTGTGAAGACAGGACCAGACTAGAGGAATTCTAGTGCCTACGGTGAAGTGCCTAAGGGGAAGTGAGCCCACTAGTGGACACCCAGGGAAACAGAGACTAGACAGCGTGACATTACTGCCCTGGAATCTACCTACTCAGCGCTATCGAAAGATAACGAAAAACTGAGGCCAAACTCGATGACTTGGAAAATCGATCCAGGAGGAACAATATTCGTGTGATCGGTATCCCCGAGGGCTCCGAGGGCTCTCATCCTTCTGCATTTATTGAAGCACTGGTTCTCGAGGTATTCGGTGAACAGAGTTTCGCCAAAAAGCTGGAAGTGGACCGGGCTCACCGTTCTCTAGCTCCCCCGCCGAAAGCTAATCAAGCCCCCAGGCCGTTCATCGTGCGAATGCATCACTACCAGATGAGGGAATTGATTCTCCGTTTGGCACGAGAAAAGGGACAGGTGTTATACAAAGGATTGCGTATACACTTCTACCCAGATGTAAGCTCTGATGTTGCAAAGCGGAGAGCGGCATTTAACCATGTAAAGGTTGAACTCAGAGGAGCGGGAATTGAATTCGGCCTCCTTTTCCCTGCGCGTCTACGGATCAATCATGACGGAATGAAAACATTTTTTGATTCCCCGCAGCGGGCTTTGGAATTTGTGAGGGGGATTGTTCCCCCTTCTACGAGTGAGTAGGAATTCATACCACGGCAGATAATGTATTCGTACGTGACTCCACTTTTGTTTCCCGCTGAGCGCAGGTTCTGTATCAGACTGCATGGATCGAGTGGTTATGATAACGAAGAGACTTATTTAAGTTTGGACTGTTCCACACTCTTTAGTTCATATTAATGTCACTTATTTCTTCTATCAATAGCAACTTAGTTTCAAGGAGCAGGAACACGGGCTGGTGAGTTATGGTTCTTAGTATACCAGCAGATGTTCGTTGTTTGAAGGAGGGAGGGGGGCGGGAGGGGAATTTGAATTCTCTTTTTTTTTTCTCCGTTGTTCGGAGTCAAGGTGCTCATGTGTTGTGGCAGATTCACTAGATTTGCCTTGTTCATTTATCTATACTTTCTGATAGCATGACCAACGTTAATAAATGTGATGTAAATTTTATAACATGGAACGTGAAAGGCATGAACAACGTCATTAAAAGAAATATTTTCTCACTTACGACAATTAAACGCAGACATTGCTTTTCTACAAGAAACACATATTCTTAATTCAGATGTAATTAAACTTAGGCGGAGTTGGGGAGGGCAGGTATTCCATTCGAGCTTTAATGCAAAAGGCAGAGGTACTGCTATTCTTATTAAGAAGAACATATCTTTCACCAGCGAAAAGGTTATTAGTGACTCCTTGGGTCGCTATGTTATCGTCACAGGCTGCCTGCTCGACAGGCAAGTTATCCTTGTTAACATTTATGCCCCAAACTTTGATGACAGTATTTTTTTCAGCAAAGTCTTCACATCCATTCCACCTGCTGATGATTATGCTTTAATTATAGGGGGGACTTTAACTGTGTTTTGAACACTTCGCTGGATAGATCCTCCTCTAGAGTCATACAGCCTTCTAAGGCAGCTACAAACATTAAACATTTCTGTAACCAATTTGGACTATTGACCCCTGGAGATTTCTTTTCCCTTCCTCCAGAAAATTCTCCTTTTTCTCTCCTGTTCATCACTCATATAGTCGCATTGATTTTTTCTTAGTGGATAAGAGTATTATGCCCTTTGTCTCATCTAGTATGTATCATAGCATTGTTATATCTGATCATGCTCCTTTCTCTTCTGTGCTTCGTTTACCAACTCAACATTCTTCCTTTAAACCCTGGAGACTAAATACTTTACTTTTGGCAGATGAAGAATTCATTATTTTTCTAACTAAAGAGATAAATATGTATTTAGAAGTAAATGACAGGCACGATATATCCAGATCTATACTATAGGAGGCATTGAAAGCGTATTTGCGGGGCAAAATAATCTCTTTCTCCTCTTATGCTAAAAAGAAAGAACTCTCTAAACTAAAGAAGCTATTAGCAGGTTAGATGAACAGTACGCCATCTCTCCCTGCCCTCGCTTATACAAAGAAAGAATAAGTCTTCAGTCCGAGTATAGCTTGCTGTCAACTGCACACGAAGAGAAGAGGTTGTTAAAAACGCGACATGCATTTTATGAATTTGGGGATAAAGCCAGTAAATTATTAGCTTTTCAATCTCGTCAATTAAATAATTCTAAAATGATAACTCATATTAAGGCCCCATCTGGATCCATGGTACATAATCTGAAAGAAATTAATGACAGTTTTGCTCATTTTTATTCTACCCTATACACTACAGAGTATTCGAATGATTCTGCAATTTTAGATTCCTTCTTTAAGAAAATAGTATTAACTATTAATCAACTATTAATTCTGACCTTTACTCCGACCTAGGCAGGCCTGTGACTGCAACAGAAGTTGCGCAGGCTATTGCGGCAATGCAGAGCAGTAAAGCTCCGGGACCAGATGGATTCCCGATAGAATTTTATAAGAAGTTTGCATCCTTGCTGGGCCCACTTCTTGTGGCTGTTTATAATGAGTCGTTCGATAGAGGAACTCTTCCCTCAACGCTCACGCAAGCCTCAATTTCTCTTATCCCAAAGGAGGGTAAGGATCCCACTCGTTGCGAATCATACAGGCCAATCTCGCTTCTGAATGTGGATTTTAAAGTTTTGTCCAAAATTCTTGCGCTGCGCCTTGAACCCATTATTCCGACTATAATTTCGACTGACCAAACAGGATTCATTCGAGGCCGTAACCAATTTAATAATTTACAATGACTATATAATATAATATACACAAATTCCCCCCCAGGCGAACTTGAAGTAGTAATCTCGACGCTGAAAAGGCCTTTGACAGGGAAGAGTGGGAATACCTATTTAACACCCTTAAACAGTTTGGGTTTCCTACAGACTTAATCTCATGCATTAGATTATTATATACCTCCCCGATTGCTTCAGTGTGCACAAACAATGTATACTCTGAATGCTTCCCTCTGTACCGGGGCACTAGACAAGGGTGCCCTCTCTCTCCCTTCTTATTCGCCCTATCAATTGATCAAACTGCGCTCCGTCAGTCAGCAAATTTTAAAGGTATTACACGACATGGTACAGAGCATAAAATTTCATTTGGCAAGTTATCTGGCTATAAGCTTAACATGAGTAAGAGCGAGTTTTTCCCGATCACTCCGGGCTCTTGTAGAGACTCTTCCTCTATCCTGTTCAGAGTAGTATGGGAGGGGTTCAAATACTTGGGTGTTCAAGTCACAAGAATGTTTAATAATTTGTTTAAGGCCAATTTTTGCCCACTTTTGGATCGATGCAAAAAGGATTTTGTGAAATGGTCCTCTCTGCCCCTATCTTTAGCAGGTCGTACAAACCTGATCAAAATGTCTGTTTTACCAAGGTTTTTGTATTTATTTTCGAATATACCTGTTTTTATCAGGAGAATATTTTTTACTAAGCTGGACAGCCTAATCACCTCCTTCCTGTGGGGGAATAAGACCCCTCGTATTAGGAAGACTTTTTTGCAGAGATTAAAATGTCAGGGAGGGATGGCGCTACCTAATCTGTTATATTATTATTGGGCAAGCAACGTTCAAAAAATAATCTATTGGCTACCTAGTGTAGATCCTCAAAATACCCCTTTATGGGTGCAAATGGAACAATCATGTGCTAACTTCAAACTTAGTTCTCTAATTTGCTCTTCACTCCCCCTGGTGGGGAAAAATTATAATTCCGCCCCCAATCCTTTACTGACTCATACTTTAAAAATTTGGGCCCAAATTAGAAGACATTTTGGTTTGCAATCAGCTTCCATTCTAGGTCCTACGGTCTCTAATTGTCTATTCCCACCATCTTATGTGGACTCTAAAAAAAGAAGGGCATTAGGCTTCTAAGAGACTTATATATTGATAATACTTTTTGCTCTTTTGAAGAGCTTGTACGTAATTTTGCCTTACCAAGATCCCACTTTTTTAGATTCTTGCAGATTAGGAGTTTCATCAAGAAGGTTTTTGTCTCCTTTCCAGGATTACCCCCTGCCTCGCCTATGGATACATTGCTTGATCTGAAACCGCATAGTAGAGGTCAACTATGTCATTATGACAACTATGTCATAGAGGTCACTAGGTCATTTCAAGCATATACTCTTGTGGCAGGGGGGGCGTGGTTTAGCGAAGTCTGCAGCGGGAGAGAGAATCAGGAGACGAGCGGTAAGTGAGTGGTTTGGGCGAAAATTATCATCACCTGTTTCTTGTTCTAGTAATTGGCGTGGAGAGAGTATAAAACACCAGGAGAGTCGGAAGCAAGCGAGAGAGAGACGGACTGCTGACGCAAACCGGAAACCGAAACCGGAAAGAGCAAACCGAGAGTGTTGTGCCGACGTATCAGAATAAAAGTCACCAGTTGGTGTTTGTGAACTTTAATTTTATTTGTTAAATAAATACGTCAGCAGTCCAGCCGACCCCTTTGTCCTCTTCCTTTCCTCCAAACGAACTTGCTACACTGGTGCCGAAACCCGGGAAGGAAGCAGGACCTGCTTGCGGACATCATCGCCTCCCTCGCGGTCCTGCACCGCGAACAACACCAGGCCCTGCTGGACCTAAGGACGGATCAGGAGAGGCGTTTCCAGGCCATTGTCCAGGCCCAGCAGGAGGACCGCGAGAGGTTCCGGAGCTGGATCGATCGGAAGGTTCGCGCCGAGGCCGCCCGCCGCACCCATGCACCTACCGCTGCACAAGATGGGGCCCCAGGACGATCCGGAGGCCTTCCTGGAGCTTTTTGAAAAGTCGGCGGAGGCCTGCGGGTGGCCCCGAGAGCAGTGGCTGGTGCGCCTCATTCCCCTGCTCTCTGGAGAGGCCCAGATGGCCACCCAACAACTTCCGGTGGCGAACCTCCTGGTCCTAAAGAGGGCCATCATCCAGCGGGTCGGCCGGTCGCCCGAACAACACCGCCAGCGGTTCCGGCCCCTGGACTTGGGCGAAGCCGGTCGGCCCTTCGCGATGGCCCAACAGCTCCGGGACTCCTGCCGCAAGTGGCTACTAGCCAAGGGAAGCGACGTGGAGCATGTCGTCGACCTGGTGGTACTGGAGCAGTTCATCGCTCAGCTTCCCAAAAAGAGGACTGGCGGAGGACCACATGGTGGCGTGCCCAGGGGTCGGTGCACCCCCACCTACTAACTCTCTCTCTCCTTCCCTCTCCCCCCCCCTCTCTTTCTCGCCCTGTCCCTCTCCGGGGGCGGGGCGGGTCTGACCCAGGCCATTTTGCGAGTCCAAGGGCCCCGCCCAGGGGGGTGGGGCTTGTCGCTGCCGGAGGGGACAGTGCTTCCGTTTCTCCGCTCTCTCTGCGCCAATTCTCCAATCCACTCCCTGCCACTGGGGCGGCGGGTAGGTCTGGGCTGGCCTGTTGGCGTTGCGGGGACCCGGAGCATTTCGTGGACAGGTGTCCAGTGATGGAGGTGGGGACGATGATCCGGGTCCCGGACGTCCCGCAGGTCACCCCCGGTCAGGCTGGCGAGTACCAAATACCCGTGAGTATCAAGGGGGGTACATATCCGGCCTTGGTGGATTCAGGATGTAACCAAACCTCAATCCATCAAAGCCTGATTCAACCGGGGGCATTGGATACAAGCCGCGTGGTTAAAGTGCGGTGCGTAAACGGGGATGTGGTGGAGTATCCGGTTGTCCCAATTATAATTAAATTCCGGGGACAAAAGCATAGTGTGGAGGTGGCGGTTAGTCCCCATCTCCGGCATCCGATAATCTTGGGAACGAATTGGCCCGCGTTTACGGTTTTATTGGGGTCGTTATGTGCGGATGCCTCTTGGGGAAATAAGGCGTGGAAGGAGACCGCGCGGGTACAGGTGGGGGAAACTGAGCCAGGACCGCTGGGTTCTGCTTCAGGGGAACCGAACGAAATCGGGAGACTGATTCTCTCAGAGCGTGATGACTTTCCTCTGGAGCAGTCTCAGGATGAGACCCACCGGCTGCCCCAAAAGCGCCTTTGTGCCCTCTTCCCTTAATGCAGGTCCCCTTCGAGAGAATTGGTATGGACCTCATCGGGCCATTAGAGCGATCGGCACGAGGACATCGCTGTGCACTAGTCATAGTTGATTATGCAACACGATATCCTGAAGCGGTGGCCCTCCGCAACATTTCCGCTAAAAGTGTTGCGGATGCCCTGTTTCGTCTTATCTCCCGGGTGGGGATTCCAAAAGAAATCCTCACCGATCAGGGCACGGCGTTTATGTCACGTACGCTACGCGAATTGTACGGATTATTTGGCATTAAGTCGATTCGAACTAGCGTCTATCACCCACAAACCGACGGCCTGGTCGAACGATTTAATCGCACGCTTAAATCCATGATCCGTAAGTTCGTTCACGAAGACGCCAAAAATTGGGATAGGTGGCTAGAGCCCTTGTTATTCGCTGTGCGAGAGGTCCCGCAAGCCTCCACGGGGTTTTCCCCCTTCGAGCTTCTCTATGGACGCCAGCCCCGGGGGGTGCTCGACGTACTGAGAGAAACGTGGGAGGAGGGACCAACTCAGGGCAAAAACGAAATTCAGTATGTGCTGGACTTGAGAACAAAACTCCACACATTGGGGCGGCTATCAATGGAGAATTTGTTACAAGCCCAGGACCGCCAGAGCCGGCTGTATAACAGGGGAACTAGGTTACGCAAATTTGCACCGGGAGAGAAAGTACTTGTATTACTCCCAACGTCAAGCTCCAAATTAATGGCTAAGTGGCAGGGACCGTTCGAGGTCGCACGACAGGTCGGAGATCTCAATTATGAGGTAATACGGTCCGATAGGAATGGGTCCCGTCAGATCTACCACCTCAATCTCCTTAAAAAATGGAATGAGGCGGAATCAGTGATGTTGGCAACGGTGATTGGCGGAGAGGATGATCTCGGGCCAGAGGCGAATATCAAACCACAATCCCTCGCCCTGGCTCCAGGTGGAGATCACCTCTCGCCGTCCTAACTCACTGATTTAACGAAATTGCAGGCAGAGTTTGCCGACGTCTTCTCGCCCCTACCGGGCCGTACTAACCTGATTCAGCACCATATCGAGACCGAGCCGGGCGTGGTAGTTCGCAGCCGGCCGTATCGTTTACCTGAGCACAAGAAAAAAGTAGTTCAGGCTGAATTAGGCGCTATGCTTGACATGGGGGTAATAGAGGAATCTAATAGTAACTGGGCGAGCCCGATAGTTTTAGTTCCGAATTTGTGTAGATTACCGCAAGGTGAATGCTGTGTCGAAATTCGACGCGTATCCAATGCCGCGGGTTGACGAGTTGCTTGATCGGCTAGGCACGGCTCGCTTTTATTCGACATTGGACTTAACAAAGGGCTATTGGCAGATCCCCTTGTCTCCATTGTCCAGAGAAAAGACAGCTTTCACAACGCCGTTTGGATTACACCAATTTGTTACCCTTCCGTTTGGCTTGTTCGGGGCCCCAGCTACCTTTCAGCGCCTCATGGACAGGATCCTACGGCCCCATGCTGCGTATGCAGCTGCCTAACTAGATGATATCATTATATTTAGTAATGATTGGCAGCGGCATATGCAGCATCTGAGGGCTGTCCTGAGGTCGCTGAGGGGAGCGGGGCTCACGGCCAACCCAAAGAAGTGTGCGATTGGGCGGGTGGAAGTAAGGTATCTGGGCTTCCACTTGGGGCATGGGCAGGTGCGTCCCCAAATTGATAAGACAGCCGCTATTGCGACCTGCCCACGTCCCAAGACCAATAAGGAGGTGAGGCAGTTCTTGGGGCTGGCGGGATATTATAGACGGTTTATTCCTAATTATTCGGACCTCACCAGCCCTTTGACTGACCTCACTAAAAAGGAAGTGCCAGATACAGTCCAGTGGACGGAGCCGTGTCAGCAGGCCTTAACTCAGGTCAAGGCTGCTCTGTGTGGCGGGCCGTTGTTACACTCTCCTGATTTTTCTCTCCCTTTTCTGTTGCAGACAGACGAGTCGGACAGGGGGCTGGGGGCAGTCCTGTCCCAGGAGATAGAGGGAGAGGAACGGCCGGTGCTGTAAATTAGCCGGAAGCTCTCGAAGAGAGAGGCTAAGTACAGCACCATCGAAAAAGAGTGCCTTGCCATCAGATGGGCCGTCCTCACCCTCCGCTATTATCTCCTGGGACGGGAGTTCACCCTCTGTTCGGACCACGCTCCGCTGCAGTGGCTCCACCGCATGAAGGATACCAACGCGCGGATCACTCGTTGGTATCTAGCTCTTCAGCCTTTTAAGTTCAAGGTGATCCACAGACCGGGTGTTCAGATGGCGGTGGCCGACTTCCTCTCCAGAAATGGGGGGGGGGGGCTGCAGGCCGGATGGCTCCCCGGCCTGAGTCGGGCGGTGGGGGTATGTGGCAGGGGGGGCGTGGTTTAGCGAAGTCTGCAGCGGGAGAGAGAATCAGGAGACGAGCGGTAAGTGAGTGGTTTGGGCGAAAATTATCATCACCTGTTTCTTGTTCTAGTAATTGGCGTGGAGAGAGTATAAAACGCCAGAAGAGTCGGAAGCAAGCGAGAGAGACGGACTGCTGACGCAAACCAGAAACCGAAACCGGAAAGAGCAAACCGAGAGTGTTGTGCCGACGTATCAGAATAAAAGTCACCAGTTGGTGTTTGTGAACTTTAATTTTATTTGTTAAATAAATACGTCAGCAGTCCAGCCGACCCCTTTGTCCTCTTCCTTTCCTCCAAACGAACTTGCTACAACTCTATTATAACATCTATAGATCCACAGAACTTGGAAGATACCCGCAAAGATTGGCAAAGTGAATTAAGGAGAGAAATTACAGATGGAGAATGGGAGGATGCTTTAAACCATGTGCACTCCTCCTCACCCTGTGCGAGACATGGCTCAGTTCAATTTAAGGTTCTTCATAGGCTTCATTTCACCAACGCCAAACTAGCTAAGATTTACCCGAATGTCAGCTCTGCATGCAATAGATGTTCACAATCGCCTGCCACAACTGCCCACATGTTCTGGCTTTGTCCTGGGTTGGAGGAGTTTTGGAGAAAGATTTTTGAATCATATAAAAATATGTATGGCATCCAAATTGACCCTGATCCCTTAATGTGCATTTTTGGTGTTGCTCCCGAGGGTATAGAACTTAGGCAAGATATTTGTTCTGTTATCACCTTCACTACATTACTGGCAAGGTGTTTAATATTATTTCAGTGGAAAAGGACAGACCCTCCAACACATAGAAGCTGGTTGAAAGAAGTGATGTCTAACATTCAACTCGAAAAGATTAAATACATGATACAGGGTTCGAAACGTAAGTTTCAAGATATATGGTCCCCCTTTATACGATATTTTAAAGAGCTCCCCTGCCTCTAAAATGGAGTAACCTGCCTCAATTCCCCCTCGTTATATCATCCTTCTGTGTTTTTTATCTATTTATTTATTTTTATTTTTATTTTTTAATGTGTGCATGCCGGTCCTTTATAAATATCTGTTTCTGTTAAACCACTATATTATTATTATTAATACTTTTTTTTTTTTTTTCATATTGACTGTTTCATGGCTGCTGTCAAACCTTTCATGTTTAAATAACTTGTGGACTAAGCAAATGTGGAATACTTGGTTCCTTTACTGTCAATGCTGGGAAATCTAGAATTTGTCTTGTCTCAAGATTTTCATTATTATTATTATTATTATTATTATTAATATACTATTATTATTTATAAAAAAAATCCCTTTCTTCTTTTTTTTTTCTTTCTTTCTTTCTCTTAAGCTGTGGGGGGAGGGGAGGGGTGGAAAGATTGTATTGTATTGTAATTGTAACTGTTAAAAACCCAATAAATAAAATATTGACGAGTTGACGAGTTGCTTGATCGGCTAGGCACGGCTCGCTTTTATTCGACATTGGACTTAACAAAGGGCTATTGGCAGATCCCCTTGTCTCCATTGTCCAGAGAAAAGACAGCTTTCACAACGCCGTTTGGATTACACCAATTTGTTACCCTTCCGTTTGGCTTGTTCGGGGCCCCAGCTACCTTTCAGCGCCTCATGGACAGGATCCTACGGCCCCATGCTGCGTATGCAGCTGCCTAACTAGATGATATCATTATATTTAGTAATGATTGGCAGCGGCATATGCAGCATCTGAGGGCTGTCCTGAGGTCGCTGAGGGGAGCGGGGCTCACGGCCAACCCAAAGAAGTGTGCGATTGGGCGGGTGGAAGTAAGGTATCTGGGCTTCCACTTGGGGCATGGGCAGGTGCGTCCCCAAATTGATAAGACAGCCGCTATTGCGACCTGCCCACGTCCCAAGACCAATAAGGAGGTGAGGCAGTTCTTGGGGCTGGCGGGATATTATAGACGGTTTATTCCTAATTATTCGGACCTCACCAGCCCTTTGACTGACCTCACTAAAAAGGAAGTGCCAGATACAGTCCAGTGGACGGAGCCGTGTCTAAAATGGAGTAACCTGCCTCAATTCCCCCTCGTTATATCATCCTTCTGTGTTTTTTATCTATTTATTTATTTTTATTTTTATTTTTTAATGTGTGCATGCCGGTCCTTTATAAATATCTGTTTCTGTTAAACCACTATATTATTATTATTAATACTTTTTTTTTTTTTTTCATATTGACTGTTTCATGGCTGCTGTCAAACCTTTCATGTTTAAATAACTTGTGGACTAAGCAAATGTGGAATACTTGGTTCCTTTACTGTCAATGCTGGGAAATCTAGAATTTGTCTTGTCTCAAGATTTTCATTATTATTATTATTATTATTATTATTAATATACTATTATTATTTATAAAAAAAATCCCTTTCTTCTTTTTTTTTTCTTTCTTTCTTTCTCTTAAGCTGTGGGGGGAGGGGAGGGGTGGAAAGATTGTATTGTATTGTAATTGTAACTGTTAAAAACCCAATAAATAAAATATTTAAAAAAAAAAAAAAAAGCATATAAAAAGCACATTTTTATAATCCATGTGACAAGCTAACTAAGGATATGATAGAAATTTTGGGGGGATTTTAATGCTCATAGCACTCTATGGGGTAGTTCTAATACTGATTATAATGGATTGATTATAGAAAGTATGCTGGACTGGGGAGAGCTAGTATGCATTAATGATGGAAGCTATACAAGAGTTAATCTTTCTCAATGCAAATATTCTGTGTTAGATTTGACAATAGTGTCAGAAAATTTAGCTTGAAGATGTGATTGGAAAGCATTGAATGAAAGTACTATTGATAGTGATCATTTTCCTATCTGTAGTACAATTGGAGTAGACTTAATAAAAACAAGTACGGAAAGAATTCCTAAGTGGAATTTTAAATCAGGGGATTGGGAGTTGTACCGAGAAATATGCCATTACAAAATGGCTGAAATTAATAATGATGCTGTGGAAGATATTGATGTTTTAAATTCAAAAATCAGTGAGGTTCTTAGGAGCACAGCAGAAGTAGTATTTGGTAGAAAGAAGGCATGTAGTAGGGAAAATTGTTCCGTGGTGGAATGAAGAATGCATTGAGGCAATTAAAGAAAGAAACAAAACACTTAAAAAAGTAAGAAGATCTTTTAGCTATGATGACTTTATTGTATTATAAAAAAGCTCAGGCAATTGTGAGGAGGGTTATCAGGACAGCAAAAAGAAATTATTGGAGAGAGTACTGCAATAATATTGGTGGAAACATTGAAATCAACGAAGTTTGGAATATGATTAGAAAGATGGGAGGAAAACGATAATTCATAATGAGGAAGTAGTTGTGTCTGATAGCAGGAAGGCTGAGATACTAGCACAAACATTTGTTAAAGTACATAGCAATGAAAATATATCAAATGACATGATGAAGATAAGGGAACAGAGTGTAAGGAAGAATCCATATATATTGGAAGTTAAGGAGTCAACTGGAGATCCATTGGATTATGAATTAACTTTGTATGAGTTAAAAAGAGCAATTGCTGGGACCAAACAAACTTCTCCAGGTAGGGATGAGAAATGCTATGAAATTATTAAGCTTTTATCAGATCCTTCATTAAATGTCATTTTAAACCTTTTTAATAAGGAATGGAATTCAGGAAAGCTTCCAATGGAATGGAAACATGGAGTAATTATCCCAGTAGCAAAACCAGGAAAAGATCACACACAACCCATTAATTATAGGCCTATAGCTCTTACCTCAAATATATGCAAGATTATGGAGCGTATGGTAATGAGCAGGTTGGTTTATGTTATCGAGATGAGGGATATCTTCTCCCCTTTTCAAAGTGGCTTCAGGAAAGGGAGAAACACTATGGATTCTGTGCTGTGTTTGGAAGCTGACATAAGAAAGGCTCAGATAAATAAAGAAGTTTTGGTAGGTGTCTCTCTTGATGTTGAAAAGGCTTATGATATGTTGTGGAAGGAGGGACTTTTAGTTAAGCTGGATATGATGGGGATAAAAGGTAAAATGTATAACTGGGTTATGAACTTTCTGCTACATAGAACCATTCAAGTCAGAGTGGGATGTGCGCATTCTCCAATTTATTCAGTCAAATATGGAACTCCTCAAGGAAGTGTCAGTAGTCCTATTTTGTTTACCTTAATGATCAATGACATCTTTTCTGAGATAGAACCTGGGATAGGGAAATCCTTATATGCTGATGATGCTGCTATATGGAAAAGAGGTAGGAATGTTAAGTTTGTACAGGCAAAGGTTCAAAATGCTGTCAACTTGATAGAAAACTGGGCAAATAAATGGGGCTTTAGGCTCTCTATGGCAAAAACACAAGTAATTTGTTTTTCAAAAAAAGAAGACGAACCCTACTATAGATATTAAAATGTATAGAGAAACATTGGAGCAGACATCAGTTGTTAGGTTTTTAGGAGTATGGATGGACTCAAAATTAAATTTCAGAGTACATATACAGAGAATAATAGATAGATGTAAAAAAGTGATAAATATAATGAGATGTCTAGCTGGAGCTGAATGGGGAGCATATCGGCAATCACTCAAAAGTATTTATGTGGCACTAATTGGAGCAAATTTAGATTATGGTAGCATGGTGTATAGTTCTGCCTAAAAAACTCAACTGGCTAAGATTGAGGCAATTCAGAATCAAGCATTAAGGATATGTTGTGGAACAATAAGATCATCACCAGTGTCATCACTTAACATTGAGATGGGAGTAATGCCACTAGGAATGAGAAGGATTAAGTTAAGAATGAGATACTGGGCAAACATAAAAGGTCAATCGAAAATTAACCAGTTAAGAATGTTTTAAGTGAATGTTGGGAATACAACCATAAAAAAACGAACAAGTTTTGGATGGTTTATTAATGAGGAAGCAAGAGACATGGGGATTAGTGATTTTAATATTGCCAGCAGTGTGGTTCTGCCAGCAATTCCTCCTTGGTTTTTTCCCATGCCTTCTATAGATATCCAGTTACACAAGACAAACATAATGCGGAGAATATCTTGGATAGCGTAACGGTACAAGATTAAATAGATCATTTATATTATAGTGCCATCCAGATATATACTGATGGCTCAAAAGATCCAGACTCTGGTACAACATCTGCAGCAGTATTTATATCTCAATTTAAAGTCAACATTTTGAAAAGAACATCAAATCACATTTCAGTATTTACATCAGAATTAATAGCAATTATATTAGCATTACAGTGGGTTGAAGAAGTTCAGCCAATCATATCAGTTATATGCACAGACTCTCTATCTGCAATTGAAAGTCTTGCAAGTGGTATTTCTTTAGCTAGACAGGACTTAATTTATGAAATATTACAAAGTCTTTTTAGAACCAGACAATTGGGAATCATTATTCATTTTCTTTAGATACCGGCTCATATGGGGGTGGTAGGAAACGAAGTGGTGGATAGGTTAGCCAAACAGGCTATAAAATTTACAGAAGTTGATATTAATATTGCATTGAGTAAGACTGAGATAAAAAGTATAATAGCAAAGGAAATTAGGAAGAAATGGCAGAAGGAGTGGAATAGTGGAAATAAGGGTCGACATTTATACAACATTCATCAAGGAACAGTTGGTTTAGAAAGAAGAAACATTGGAAATAGGAGGAAGGATGTTTTAATTTCAAGAATGCGCATCGGCAATTGTCTATTAAATCAAAGTATGGTCAAGATTGGGAAACACCAGACTGGGTATTGTGACAAATGTAGTTCAGAAAATATGGAAACAGTAGAACATGTATTATTAAAATGTGAGGCTTATGCAAGGGAAAGATTTAAATTATTTCAAGAATTAAGAGAAATGGAAATTGAACTTTTTCCATCCAAGCATTATTAGGTAATGACCCAAAGATATTTAAAATATACGAAGAATTATTTAATTTCTTAAAAAACACTCATTTAATTAATAGAATTTAGGTCACTACTACCATAACGTTATCCACACTCCAATCCAGTAGGTGGCGGGAATGCACCATTTAAGTTTGGTTTTCCAAACCGCCATTAAACTTGAAAAGAAGAAAAAGAAGTAGAAGAAGTAACGAGGGGGATGGAGGAACGCCACAAAAAGGTGCAAGACGAACAATCAAAATCAAAACAAAACACCATGTGCACACGAAATGCAGGCATATACAAAAGCACACACACACACCGAAGAACCATAGACAGTAAAAGAAATGGACACAGCAACCCCATTGGAACTCAATTGAGACAAGTGAAGCCCATTTTTAGCGATTTTTAGCACTTCCGTTTCTGACTCACAGACTCAAACTAAGCTTGATGACGTCAGCAACCTGTCTGACAGATGTAAATCTTCTAGTAGCTGTGCGTGCAAACTGCCATCGTTAATCTTGCAGAGACGGCGAGCTTGAGCGGGGAGTTCTTTGGTGTGAGTGAGCAGGAGTAAGTATTCTGATTAATTATTTTGTATAGTATTTTAAAATGTAATGCCAGGGATTGTATCTATGGGCTACTCTCTTGATGTCTCCACGATTGCCTGCGAGCTTCTCCTCCTGTCTGTACGGTAATTTCTCTACTGTGCGACAGAGAGTCGAGTGGTTATGACGCAATCGTTAGCCTATTTTTATAAAAACTGTTTCTACGGGGCCATAATGTAACATAGAAGGTAATGGAGCCCTTTATACATTGTCGTGTATCTTTAGAAATAAATAATGGACAAATGGAGTCTTTAAACGCCTCAGATGTAAAGTTATTCGCTGTCAAAGTGACGCCAAAATGAATGGGAGTCAATGGGATGCTAATGCAAGTGAAGTTCTGCTACAAGATGGCGGCACATGGCCGACTTCAACTTCCCGTCGACTTCCTTCCCGACTGTGAAGAACAGGGTGATCAGACAGCGGACATGAAACTTTTACTCTTAATATAATTTCAAACTATATGACTCAAGATGGATATATTTGGAACTATGCGTATGGAGGAATTATTGAGTCAGATTATAAACTAAAAGTCTAAAACTAAAATTTGGTATTTAGGATTGGGCATTTGGTATTTAGGATAGGGCATTTTGTATTTAGGATTGGGCATTTTCTATTTAGGGTTGGGCATTTGGTCATTTAGCCATTTAGGATTTAGGATTGGGCATTTGGGGATTTAGGATTGGGAATTTGGGTATTTAGGATTGGGCATTTAATCATTTAGCCATTTAGGATTGAGGATTGGGGATTTGGGGATTTAGGATTGGGCATTTGAAGATTGAGGTTTTGAGATTGAAAGTAATGTAATTGTAATGTAATTCTGTTTCTGTAATGAAACAGAGCGAGTGAGCGGCTTGAGTGAGGACTGTGTGATAACTTCAACTTAATGACAGCTTTGTAACATTTGTGGCCTCAAACACAAAGTCACTAGTGAAAGGAGGGCTATCGGTCTGACGACGAGAAAGCAGCAGACAGTAGGTAAGATGCTAACATTAGCTACTAGTTAAATAAGCTGATATTGCTAACATGCTTTAGTAGGGTATTATTATATTGGGACATGCTGTTTTGTTTTTTAAACTGTGGTTAACCCCTCTGACATTAGTAGATACACTCCTTTCACATTGCCACTAGATGGTCTTGTTTCTGTTTTTTTTTTTTTTTTTTTTTTTTTTTTTTGTGAGAGAGAAAAGAAATTAGGCTTGTTCGACTTGAACCGGCGCTGCACACTGCAAGACTGATCGGTTTATGAAATCAAAGTACTGCGAGAGCGATTCTAAAGCATAAGGAGTGTCTACTTTCTTTGATGTCATATGTCGTCTTGCAGTGTGCAGCGCCGGTTCAAGTCAAACAAGCCTAATTTCTTTTCTCTCACAATCTTTATAAAATATATATATAGGCTATATAGCCAAAAAAAAAAAAAAACAGAAACAAGACCATCTAGTGGCAATGTGAAAGGAGTGTCTCTACTAATGTCAGAGGGGTTGACCACAGTTTAAAAAAACAAAACAGCATGTCCCAATAAAATAATACCCTACTAAAGCATGTTAGCAATATCAGCTTATATAACTAGTAGCTAATGTTAGCATCTTACCTGCTGCACTGTCTGCTGCTGTCTCGTCGTCAAACCAATAGCCCTCCTTTCACAGGTGACTTTGTGTTTGAGGCCACAAATGTTACAAAGCTGTCATTAAGTTGAAGTTATCACACAGTCCTCGCTCAAGCCGCTCACTCGCTCTGTTTCATTACAGAAACAGAATTACATTTCAATTACATTACTTTCATTACAGTGTGCTCCTTAGCACTGGGAGCTCCCTCTGCTGTCCATAAGGTGCCTCTGCGCACCAGCCATTTCAAACCCAGCCTCCAGTATTTGGACCACGCCTCCTTATTTGCATACAGTCCTCAATCCTCAATCCTCAAATGCCCAATCCTCAATCTTCAAATGCCAATCCTAAATCCCCAATCCTCAATCCTAAATGGCTAAATGAGTAAATGCCCAATCCTAAATACCAAATTGCCAATCCTAAATCCCCAAATGCCCAATCCTAAATCCTAAATGGCTAAATGACCAAATGCCCAACCCTAAATAGAAAATGCCCAATCCTAAATACAAAATGCCCTATCCTAAATACCAAATGCCCAATCCTAAATACCAAATTAATTTTCGACTTGGACTTTACGTTTCAAATTTAGATTTTTAGATTTGGTTTAAGGCTTTTAGTTTTAGACTTTTAGTTTATAATCTGACCCAATAATTCCTCCATATATGCGCTATAGTCACTCTGACCAGTTTTGTGAACTAATCTCTAACCTTATCATGAACTTTCATGAGCACTCAAAGAAGAGCGAGGTCATATTTCAAGATTTAAAAAACGTAACCAAATGCATTCTGATATGTAAAATCCTTTATGGTGCATGTTTTGCAACTTGTTAGATCCTGTCCTCTTCCACTTGCACTATATTAAGAGAGTGGCCAGAATATTCTTCACAAATCCACCTTTTTGTTTTCCACCGGAAAAGAAATATGGGTTTGCAGTGACATGAGGGTGAGTACACTGTCAGAAAAACAAATTATATATTTATTTGTATAGTTTTTAACATCGTCTATCTTCCTCTAAGAACATAGGCATATACCAGTGACGCCACTGAGCTCACCTGAGAAAAAATATCTGTACATGACTAAAACACCTGGTAAATGCCTTATTTTAAATAATAATAATAATAATTCCAACAGCCAGTTTCACTGTAGCATATTTGTTTTCAATAGGTTTCTCATAAAAAAATATTGTTTAATAATTTAATATAGACTGACTGAGAGCCATTCATCAGTCAAGCTAAGAAAAATAATCCTAAAAATAATCCTAACTAATCCTTAATAAATCCTTAATAATGATATTGCTCTTTACTATTTTTAACGAAGAAGTAAGATTAATTTCAGTAATTGATTTTTAGGTATTACAAAGAAAATAATAAAAGTGAATTAATCTTAAGGTGTTCCATCATCTTGTGCCGAATAGGCCTACATAATCTAAACTAAATACAACTGTATTTCATTTTATTACAAGGTTAAAATAAGGTTATTAAACAAGATCTTGCCTATTATTTATTGCAGTGTCATATCTGATCTTACCTGCTATGTTAATTATGACTCTTGCAAAACACACAGCCAGAAGCAACGTCATCCTCATGTTATTGACTATGTAATGTTTGCTGTTTATTTTACTGAGAAATGTCTAATGATGAGTAAAGCAAGTGGGACCCTGTTTAGTTTACCTCTCACACAACTTTTTTTCCCCCTTATTTTGCTTCTAGCCTGCTGCCAGTGTTTTTAGTACACACACTGCTCATCTTTGTTGTCTGCATATTTCTCTAATGATTCTAATTTGAGTTAAGGAATGTCACTTTTCCACCTGCTGCCATTAAACTGAGATTTTATACACTCGTTACATACACAAGCTAATCAAATGTTATATACTATAACACATATTGGGAAAGTTCGTTTTTACACTTTTTACTCCAGCCAACATTGGTGGCTATGTAAGTGGTCAAGTGTGGATATTATGTTGCCACAAGATGGCATCAGTCAATTTATCTCTAGAATGGGTCATACTTGTAGGGAATCACTTTTTCTCTTCTTTTTTATGTATGTGGCCAAAAGTAAGATGAAATTCTGACTCAATTTAAATCATTGAGGTCTTTATAACAGTACAGCAGACTTCTTAATATATATAAATATCAGTTGTCACTCTGTATCTCCCAACAATATGTCTTAGATGATATTTAGATGCTTAGTTTTTATTGTGAGGTACAAAACATAATGCAATACAATGCACTTAGGATTTAGAGATGAAAAAATAATTGATCAGTCCTCAGAAGCTTCATGTGTAATATTTGATACTCAAATTTTAACATGATTATAAGGTTTATATGGTTCATCAATACTATGCAAGTGAATTAAAAGTCTATATAATGTAATATTTACATATAAGAAAAGTTTACATGATTGATCTCTTGTCTACTAGCTTAAAGGACATGAGACGGATCAATTATTTGATTACTCAAATTATTTGAGTCACACTGAGAAATATAGTCATATGAAGGATTTTTTATTTATTTTTTAAACTGGTTACATTTTTTTAAAAACCAGTATCTCTAAACACAATGCAGAGCACAGATGCATTTCATTACTGTTCAGACCCAGAGATTATTAGTGTTATTGTAAATAATATAAAACTTTTATACAAAAGTGTCTGCAGTGCATTTGCAAAGAAATACAACCAGTCAAGAAAAATTCAACAGTCTCTCTCTCAAAAAAAAAAGGAACAACAATAATTACCAATGCATTATAATCACAATCATTTATGTCTCGTATTTAAGCTAAATATCAAACTCATTATGCAAACATTCTGAGAGCAAAAACTTGCTAAACTTCATTTATGTGCAATAAATAAGAGAAAGTGTAGCTTTCCAAGAATAATATTTTTAAAAAGAAAGAATACACGGCAATATAACTATGCACCTTCTTAATATATTTATGAAAACTTGTAAAGCACAATTATTCTCTTAGAAAAGAACCCTAATTCAAATGATCTCTAAGAAGAGAGATATAGGGAGCTTATGAAAGGAATGATGGAGAGTGTGAGAGAAACTGAAAATAAAAGGAGGTTGGGTGAGTGTATGAATGCATTGTTGTTGAATTCGACAAATCCAGGTGGGTTGCTGCCTATGGTAGAGGTGATCCAGTTCTGGTACTGAGAGACTCTGGTATACACACCGGGATATTTGGGGTCTGCACAACCAATACCAAAACTCACAATGCCGGACTGAATCCACAGGGAGTTGTTCCTATTGACCAGTGGACCTCCAGAGTCTCCCTGTTTTGATTAATACAAGATTTATAATATATCACATTTATATATATGAAAATACAGAAAAAAACTGACTATTAAAATCTGTGCAAAACCAATCATCAACCGATCAAGATGCATGCCAGTTAGAAATATGTCCAAATGTCATCTGATTGCTCTGATGTCATGCTGACATATTTCAAAAAGTCATGCGGGAAAAAAAAAAGAAAAAAAGATGTTATCAGGGCCACAAAATAAGTACCCTTTCACATGACTTAATTAAGTTAATTTGTGGCCATAATTTACTAATTTGTTCCTCCAATTTAATGGCCACTTTGTAAAAATGCAAAAAAATTAATTAATTAAATGTAAAATTATCAATGAAACATTCAAATAAAATTATTTGTGTCAACACGTACTGAAACATTGAAATGATCTCGTGGCCACAAGATTTTATCACGTTCCCACGAGTTAATATGTCATGGCCACAACAAAAATAAGTGAACCAAACATGTCCCCTCCCGGTCACCGTAGTACGATGGCCAGTTTTTACCACTATTACAAAGTCCTGCTACTATTAAAAATCATGACTATTACAAAGTCAGTAAGTGTAAAATTTCCAGCTTTTAAAAGTCATGTATATTCCAGCTTTTGGGGGAAATCTGGTTAAATATAAATGGACATTTAAATATAGTAGCCCTAATTATATATATATATATATATATATATATATATATATATATTACATTTACATTTATTCATTTAGCTGACGCTTTTATCCAAAGCGACTTACAATTGCTATATATGTCAGAGGTCGCATGCCTCTGGAGCAACTACGGGGTTAAGTGTCTTACTCAGGGACACATTGGTGTCTCACAGTGGATTCGAACCCGGGTCTCTCACACCAAAGGCATGTGTCTTATCCACTGCGCCAACATATATGTATGTATTTATGTATATATATATATATATATATATTTATTTATTTATTTATAATATTGCATACATAACATTTGACTGAAATGCTTGTATTGAAATATTTCGATCATTTCATATTTTAGAAATACAACAGTATATATTTTTTAATATAATTTCTACTAGCCTATAAAATGATTTAAGTTGTGTTTAATGCATAACAGTGACTGTAAAATATAAATTTTAGGTAAAGGAGTGGCAAATTTTGAGTTAATGTTTGGGCTAGGTCACTGGGTTAGTGTTGATTCCCCATTAGGCTATTTTTTTTTACTAAGGCCAAACTGAAAGATTATTAATGCTAATGTAAAGCTTGCAGGTTACCCACAAACTTTTAATTAGTGTTTTGTATATTAAAAATTTTCAAATGAATGACTGATGTCTCACCTGACATGAATCTTTTCCTCCCTGATTTAACAATCCAGCGCAAATCATATTGCTTGTGATTGCAAGAGAACCATAAGCATTACTACAGTCACTGTTGCTCACAATTGGTATCATCACCTCCTGCAGTATGTCAGGAGCCGCACCTGTGACACAGGTCAGAGGATAATTTTAGTGGCTTTTAATGTAAAATTACAGTTAATTGTTGAGCTTTATAGTATTGTTGTTTTGCAAGTAAATCTCCACTCACCTCCAGACTGTAGCGCTCCCCATCCAGTGACCCAGCTGTCAGAACCTGCAGCAAATTTACTACCATCAGCCGCCAGACAGACTGGCCTAATATAATTAGAGAAAGTCACCGATGAGGAGAGCTGGATCAGTGCTAAGTCGTTGTCATGGGTAGGATCAGAATAGTCAGGATGGTTGATGACTCTACTCGCTCTCCTGAAAGCTTCATTAAGGTTTGAGCCCGACTGGCTCTGACGTCCCAGGTAGATACTAATGGTACTCATT
Source organism: Carassius carassius (assembly GCF_963082965.1). NCBI lineage: Eukaryota > Metazoa > Chordata > Actinopteri > Cypriniformes > Cyprinidae > Carassius > Carassius carassius. Next base: position 12,848,750 of record NC_081763.1, read on the forward strand.
GGGCTGTATGTAGAGAAAGTCAGTTTGAATTCAACTAGCATCAGTTCATAATAGTGTCTTGAGCTGGATTTAAATTCCATACCTCTGGAAGCAGTGAGCTGCAGACAAAACCCAGTCTTTATTGATTAGACTCCCACCACAGAAATGGCCTCCAAATGTGGCGCTTTGAATGCTGACTTGCCATGGCCAAGCACCTGCCGTTGCATCCTCCCCTCCAACAATCTTATTGTTGAGGGGGGCTTGACCACATACTGATGAAAGGGTAAGACGATGTGTGAATTCCCAATAAAAATGATGTAATAGTCAATACACAAAAGATATGTGGAACAATAGTTGTATGGATGTTAAGTCTACAGTATGACAACTTACCATCTAACTGGCAAAGAGAACCTGAAATACAAAGAAACCAAAAAATTAGATGCACATGAATGGAGCGAATGAACTGGTTTGTGTAGCCTGCAACCTCTCCTTTTTCATGTCAGCACATAACATTAACGTGAATCAAGATAAGAGTTTCACATGGATTGGGCGTTTAGGGATTCTAGCCAGGTTGATGAATGTATTTCATTGTCTTGAAAATAGAAGCTAACCTGTCCGTCCTGTGAGCTAAATTAGGAAGCCTGTTTCACACAGTGTGAAGTAGCAGTGTAAAAACAAAAGAAGTTAATGTGCTTTTACGGATGACATCTCTGTACAGCATCTTGGGTTACTGAATTAAGTATGTTTTAATAATGGCCATAAATTATAAAATGGTTATGAGGTATTGGCCCGTAAGTGCTATACTTGATTCAGACTAATTTAGATAGATTTTATGGAATCAAATTGATATCAGGTAATTCATCTACAAAAAGAATCAGTGGGTGATTTTGTTCAAGTGTTTTGTGCAGCTTCATAAAAGCTTGTATTGTAAATAGGCTCACAGAGGCTACTAACAATACTACAGAGTAAAATAAAAAATAAAATAAAAAAGTATTGGAGAATGTTTTACAAGAAAATACTATTTCAAGTCTTTTTACTTAAAAAAAAAAATAAAAAATAAAATTCACCTTTATTTCAGTGTTACTTGCTGATCCTTTGTGATTCATTTGCTAGCAATTTCTGAGTGAAAATTGTTCCACCAATTTTTCCTGCTATGTGTAACTTTGCTTGCGTGAACAGTGTACATATGGTATTCTTGTTTAATACTCCCTTTACTCGCTGCTTACGTGTGGAGCTGGTGAAATAGGTCTTACAGCCAGGATTTATTTTTTATTTTTTTTACCATAGTGACATACTTGGACAAAGTGCCTGAATGCAAGGAATTGTAGCTAGATTATTCATATTACTGCAACGTTGTTTTGTCCTAAAGTCTATTTCTCACCGTGTACCACTTTGCATAAACACCCTAGGCAATATTATCCAGAGGGCCTGCCATTAGCTGCTTTTCCACTGTCAGGCCAGTGCGACCAGTGCTTAAAACAGGCCGGGCGGGGCTAATAGCCTCAGGCCAAAGTAGTGCTGCATTGTCACCGTCGGGCCTGAAGCTCCGCTGTGCTTCACTAAAACTCGCCCTTTACACACCTCTCAGGAACAACGTCATGCAACCTCATCATTTCACCGACAAAGAGAAGTTATCAGAAAACTAATAAGAAATAAATCACTGGAACTAGCGCGATCACAAAACGATCATGATAAAAGCCGCCATTTGTTTGCATGCTTTGTTAAATATTTAAATCCAAAAGCATCGATGTTTTACTATAAAAAGGTGATGCATCCTAATGAATTAATTTATCAGGATTGAAAATTTGTCACACAGAAATAAAACGTTATAAACATAGTCTGCTATTCAGTCGTGTCTGTTTCTGTTTATTTGAAGTCACAATAGCCTATATACATCATATTTTGGAAGAATGATAAATTCTATATTTTTTATAAAAGCTCCCGAACAAAACATTGGCCCCGAGGAAGCCCCGACGTGGCACGATCAAGCACCGGAAGTGACAGTGGAAACACGACTGGCCCTGGTACGCACTAGCACGGCCGCTTTTGGCATAGAGAGTAAAAGAAATGGACACAGCGACCCCATTGGATTCAACGGAGACAAGTAAAGTCAATTAGAATCACGCACTTCCTGGGGGTCGAGCGTACTGCGCAGACTCAAACTGAGCTTGATGACGTAGATGTCACGTGAGCAACCTGTCTGACAGTTTTAAGTCTTCTAATCGCTGTGCCTAGAGAAATCTGAATCACCCACTGAATCTTGCAGAGAAGGCGAGCGTGAACAGGAGCAAATTTTGGTAAGTATTCTGATTAATTATCTCCCCTGACTTTATGCCTCCAGATCCCCCAATCAAACCCCCAAAAAAAGATTGCCTGCGAGCTTCTCCTCCTGTCCATACGGTAATTGCTCTTCTGTGTGACAGAGAGTCGCAGGTTATGACGCAATCGTTAGCCTATTTTTTACAAAAACTTCAATAAAATATGAAACCCTGCCCCCCTGGCTTTTGGCCCGACAGTGGAAACACGGCTATTGTTGTTTCGTGGGCTATGTGACGTCAGAGCGGAGAACTGTGAGTACATCGATCTACTAGAACGAGTTCACAGGTGGGAAGTTACAGGTCTGACTGCAGTTCCAGTGCACCTTCACGGGTAGAAGGTTGGAAAAACATGGGTTATGGGTTGCCCGGAACGCGGCATAATTTATCTACATTAAAATAATTATAGCCGCGTTTCCACCACAGGAACCAGGGACTTTGGGCTGGTCGTCTATGGGGCTGGTACTTGGGTGTGTTTCCACCGCAGGAACCAGGAACTAAATAGAGTTCCGGGTAAAAAATGCCACTCAGAAAGTCCCTGCTGGCGAGGTGGTACTTTTTCAAAGTTCCTGAACTTTCGGGGGCAGGACTTGTGCGCTAAATATCCTAATTTGGTTGAGTTCACGCAGCATTTTGATTTCAACCACCATCTATTCAGATAGTTTTCTAAATATTACAGTTATTGTGTCATGAAATGTAATTTTACAAGTATTTCAGGAGGGAATGTAGTTGTTTAAAACTCAAATCTGCGGTTTATTTATAAAGACAGCGTCTATTTAAAAATGTGTTTCGCCGATCTCGGAGACAGTGAGCTCCACACAATCAAAGGAGCTCAGTAATCATGTATCCGCTGAGAGCAGCCTCACCTCGGCTAGACCTTCTGATGTGTGCCGCTGGCTCTGATGTCTCTTAAGTGGTTAAACATAAAATATAATTCGTTTTGGGTAAATCTAACAGGTAAGCTTTGGTCTGTATTCAATTTATCTATATGTTAAAATTAAAATAAAAAGAGGCAATTGATATAATATTTCGTTACATTGTAATGGATGTATATATACACATCCCTGAACTAAGTACATTTCTGCTGCTATTATTATGTTTAAATGAAAAACAAAAGTATTCAGTGGTATTTGATATCCTGTTTCGTTTTATTATAAATATACAGTGAGGAAAGTTGCAGTAGCCAAGGCCTGCTGACTGATATATCAAGTACGCTGCTGATTGCAGATTTACCGGATTAAATGAACGCGGACATCACACTCCCGAGTCGAATGCACAAAGTCTAGCTACGGAGGATGCCAGTCCAAAATGTGCGCAAGTTACTTTGTATTGAGAAACGAGCACAGACGTACGTCACCAGACTATTTGCCTAATCTTTCTTCATCTAATCTTACTTCAGACCGCGGTGGAAACACAGAAAGCAACAGGTCTGGGGGGGAAATAGTTCCTGGGGAAAAAAGTTCCTGGTACAATTGTTCCGGGTAATTTCGGTGGGGGGTAATGTCTTATTGCATGGATTTGACATATACCCATTAAGCATAAAGGTTCTTTATTGGCATCTGCGGTTCCATGAAGAAACTTAGCTAAATATCACTGCAACCTTTTCATTAAAAAAAAAGATCTTTATATATTGGAAGAAGTTCATTAGATTATTAAAATGTTCTTCAAAATGGTTGTTTCAAGAACTGTGCACTGACATGCTCTTTGGGGAACCCAGGTTGATTCTTCTTTGAAGTTTGAACAGCAAGCTTCATTCTTTTATTTCTTTTTTTATTATTATTATTATTGCCATTCATTATGAATAACATTTTACATATCCACGGAAACTTTACATTGCACAAAGGTTTTTTTATTTTTTTATTTATTTTATTTTATTTTTTGTGGTGGAAAAAGTTATTTAGTGTTCTACTTATAATAAATAAATAAAAACTTATTTGGGGAACCAAAAAATTGTCCTTCTGAGGCATCGTGGTGAAACCACATTTTGAGACTATTATTTAAGAAATATCTAAATGGAATATTTATTATTGAAACATTACTGAAATATCAAATAAATACTATTATTTTACAGGAGTGTAAGTTTGTACACTAATCAGTCTTTATTTTTATCATAGTTTTTAAAACAGTTTAGTTCAAAGTCGGCAACCTATTTTAAATGTCTGAAATTGAATTTCAAACATTTAAGACTTTAAATCAAAAGGTGTTTCCGATCATAAGAAACAGGTGCTTTCAGACCAACTGCCATTTACTAACTTCATTAGCAACAAGAATCAGCTATTTAAACATTAAATCAATACTTAATACTTTATAGACTTACCTGCTATGTTTAGAAGTATGGTTGCAGCAACACTCAGCGCTGTGTTAAACTTCATACTTCCGCTCTGGTCTGTGGTCAGATGGCTGTTTGTTCTACTCTCGGGTCTCTAATGAGATGTATAGCAGGTAATAACCTGTTCATCAAGCATTACCTGCACCAACCACCATAAGTGTCTGACTCGTCTTTTTTTTCAAGTGCATTTTATTCTGTTATTTACTGTACACGCCCCGGTCACCTTTACAGGTGTGTAATGTTAAGAATTACTTACTGAGCTCTTTTCAAGGTCACTTCACTACACATTAACACATTACATAATTTCAAGTGTCTCTAATTTGATGTTTATGATGTCGCTTAGAATATGCTATACAAAGGGGCATGACAGAGCAGATATACAATATGTTATAAATACATGAGAAGTCTTGTTATAAACCTTCCAGTCTGCTTCTGCCTCTTACCTGATGCATGAAATAAACAATAAACCATCCAGTGAGTCTAAGAATCGTAGTCTTTCCGGCTTTTATTATTTTAATCATCATTTTAAAATTAATTTGTGCCAGTTAAACAGAAAGACACATACGTACACTACTCTTCAATTATTTTTTAAATAAGTCTCTTATGCTCACCAAGGCTGCATTTATTTTATAAAAAAAAAACAGTAATGTTGTGAAATATTATTACAATTTATAATAATGTATTTATATTAAAAATATCTTTAATCGTAATTTATTCCTGTGATGACAAAGCTGAATTTTAATTTCATTACTCCAGTGTCACGTGATTCTTCAGAAATCATTGTAATACGGTGATTTGGTGCTCAAGAAACATTTATTGTTTTTATAAGAATTGTCAAAAACAGCTTATTTTTGGTTAAAACTGTAATATTTTTTTTCATGAAATGTTGATGAATAGAAAGTTGAAAATAACAATGTATTTCAAATAGAAAACCTGTGTAACAGAAATGTCTGTCACTTTTGATCCATTTTTTCAACAAATATATAGTATATATCATTTAAATGACAATAAAGTTAAAAAGGAAATGATTGAAATAAAAACAATATATTTTTTAATTTCTTTTGCTGAATTACCTTAATCAGTGTTGTGTAGAATTATCTGTACTTTTACTTTGGCAGATTTATATACTTTTCTCAAGTGTCATTTGATGATGACTACTTGTTTTAAAATCTAGTTTTACTGGTTTTGTTACTTTGGACAAACCCCAGAGGAAAACATTTCCCCAAGGCATGGGTGATGATCTCATATCCTACAAATAACTACCCATTCATATGTGTACGTCACATTGTTTTTTTGTGTGTGTTTTTTTCACTATTATCTTTGTTAATTGCTAAGAAAAGATGAATTCCACATTCATCAATTATAAGTCTCCTCTTCATAAAGTACTTCCATAAACTATTAAAAACCATGGATATGGTTAGCAGGAGTTCTTACAGTCTGTTGATCATCTTTGTATGAGCAGCAGTGTCTGGAGTGAACACTACAAAATTATGAAATGAAAACCATGGATTCCATCTTTGCATCAATAAATTAATATTTGTTAACTGGTAACCAATTAGGGCAGCAAAATGTTTAAAAATTAACTTGACACCCACATTAACTTGACATGTTAACCCCCTTTAAAAGTTCAAAGGTATGTAAGTATAACACACACAGTTTGTCCTTTAAGTCCATATTATTTAGGCATAGTCATTACCCAACCCTTTTTGTAATCAGTTTCGACTGGATATCTCACCTTTATGTCCTTTCAGATTCAGTAATATTATTGATTTATCTGCACTAACACTTAAAAACATTTTTAATCAACACAGAAATCTTTAAAAATTGTATGCTCAGTGAACAAGTTGGCATAACAGGACGTTTATGAAAACATCGCTTCTGTTTAATTCTTTTTAATTTTTGCAATGTTATAATCTAAACTTTAAAGTTGTGTAACGTATCTAGCAGTTGCTATTATGTACAACGTGTCGTCAAAAAAAAAAAAAAAAATCGTTGCCCTTATAAAGATGTCAGATTCCCAACGCCACTCTTCACCGGAAACACACGGCACATCATTTTGACCATTCTTCCGGTTGGCTCCTGTCCCACGTAGCCATTTTGCGTTTCCTGGACAAAAAAGGGGTTTATATAGAAAGACAGTCAGATACAGAATAAAATTAGTCTTCAGCTCAAACCGAGAATCAAAAGTGCGGATGTAACTGTGCAACATGCTAGGCACGGCAGCGGGTGACCATTCCCAACAGCCAGCCGCGGCCCGTATTCAATGAGGATACCTTTGGATAGCTGGCTGACGAACCGTTAACGAAAGCGTGAGATAAAGACTTCGTAGACACTTAAGTGCAGTACGACATCCATACTTAAAAATTATACTCTAAGTAAGCTAGAAGGCGGACGTTGGTAGAAATATGGACCATGTGTTGATTTGAAACATCGCAGCGGGTAAAACAACAACAACAAACGCCACGGTTATCTGCGGAGGAAGCCGGATAACTGTTTATTCACCGGGAATAAACCTCAGGATCGCAGCACGCCACGGTAAGACAGTCAGTTGTCTTTGAACCCTTGAGTTTATAACCTAATGGTGATTGTGAGGCGTTTATAACTGCATAAAATCAGGCTTTCGGTTGTTGACAGACGCTCATCTTGAACCTGTCATGAACTAGCCGGGCTTCTTCCATCATTACAGTATAACCATGAATTATTATTAAAATACTAACAGTTCCATTTTAAGATAGTGTTTGTGTCTCAAAACCTGGTCAGCTGCCTAACTAAAAAGCATCGAACACAGTATTTTGCCTGTAATAATACCCCAACGTTCACTGCAGTTTGACAAGGTTTTGAGACACAGCCGGTGTGTTTCTCTGTGTTTAGTTTCCCTTTTCCAGCAGAACACCGGAAACTAATTGTGCCCCCATTCCCAATTAGCATTTATAGTATGCAAAACTTAAAAAAAAAAATGTAAACACTTGACAACTCATTCAGCCCTGTGGCCAACAAAAGTGATCCACTGCACACTGAGTCCACAGGAAAGGCTTTAGTGGCGTGAAAGGTTCAGCTGCACAAATACATTACGAACTTAAGTGCACTCAGTGGGTAGAATGAAGAACATTACTTGCTACCATTTAAGTACAATAATATCACATTAGACAGAGTGTAATCAATACTTGATATTTATTGTGTAATGTTAGTAGATTGTTAAAGACCTCATCAATAGTTTGTGATGATACTTCTCAGTCCTGATTGCTGCACATTTTGGATGACAAACCCAGGTCTTGGAGCCTCTGTTGGTGAACTGAAGATATAAACCAGGTGGTGTTAACAGTTATTTCACCCAAAAATGAAAATGCTGTCATCAATTATTTACCCAATTCCAAGCCTATGAGAAGACATAATGAAGAGATTTTTAATAAACCTGAGAGATTACGTTCCTTCCATTGAAAGTCTGTCAAACCAAAACTTTGATGCTTCAAAAATTCATATGAGACATGGTAAATGCAATCTATATGAATCAAAAATGTCAATCATCTAAATAGACACCATTGCTTTATATGAGGAACAGGTTTATTTTCGGATTTTATGCACATTTAAACAATTGATCAGTGTTTTTTGAATCAAAGTTTTGATTACTTTGATTAAAGAGTAGCCTAACTAAACCCTAAACCAACTTTTTTTAGTTAATGATCTATAAGAATGGGGCTTTATTAGTGCTCTTCATTGATTCGAGTTAACTTTTTTGACATTTGAGTATAAAGTGTTTTAATTCTACAATATATGGTGTAAAAACGTCTGAGTGCTGCCCTCTTCCGGTTGAACGGTGGCTACTGCAGTTGATTTTTCCTATTGGATGTTGCGGTGGCAAGTGACGTAAGCAGTTTCCAGCTCACCACGCCCCTTGGTACGAGCTACCACACCCTTGGCAGTATAAAACCATCTTGTTCTGTCAAAATCACTGTAGTGAGTCAGTGAGTTGGAATTGCGAGTATTGAAAACGACCAGGATAGACTATTATAGCATCTATTTAGCATAGCAATTATATAGTTATTTAGATTATTTTGTGTAGCCTATGTAGTAAATTAGCATAGTTGTTAGTGTAATGTTAGTATTGTTAGAAGCATAGTTAGTTAGTAGCATAGTATTGCATCAGTTAGGATAGCTTCAAGTTGGCGTAGATTTATCTGTATTTAGTACAGTGGTCAGGATGGTACGTAGGTGTAGTGTTGCTGGTTGCATGCACTTGGCCTGGAAGGTGCAAACTGCATTTAACGCGGGATTGCTTCTCCAACGCAATGGAGGTGGAAATGGGCTTCTCCACACAGCTCGCGCTGAAAAGCGATGCGATGCGGGAGTTAAGAAATAACTCAAATATTGCCAGTGGGTGGAGTCAGGCCTTGACCAGGGGTTTAGTTACCCTTTAATGATTTAAATGGACCCTATTTGATTCAATGCATGTTATTTCTTTTACAAACAACATTGTCTTAGTAATCTTTTGTATAACTTTACTTTTTCGACTGCCATCACAGATCCTGGGGTGTAATGATATACCAGTGCCATCGTTTGGTTCATATCACAGTTTTGGATAGGGGTGCATATATCGGCCGATGATTAATGCGCATCTCATCAGTAAAGCCGGTTATCTAATCAGCGGTATACCATCAGGTGCATGATTTCACATAGTGCAGCCGTTACTACATCGAGCCATTGTTAACTGACAAGCTCCACAAATCAATGGTGATAATGAACGTGGATTTGCGCAGCTTGTCAGTTAACCGGCTTTACTGACAAGATGCGCATTAATCATCGGACGATATATATCGTGGACCCCTGTTTTTTGAGCCTCTGTTCTGTTTACTGTGGAGATAGGGTTCATGGAACTTTTAACCTAATAATAATTAACATTGAAAGTGCTTTTTTTTGCTATTTTTGGCCAAATAATTTTGGTTGCCAAACATTTGGTGAATCCCTAATAATAATAACAGTAATTATGTTAATCATGTAAATCATGTTAATTAATGCATTAGCAAATGAGACTTTGAGACTTAAAAATTGCTTCTTTGTAAAGTGTTACCAAAAAAATCTATTGCCTTAAATCTTATGCTTAATGCAAAGAAGTCATTGGACAGCATTACTTAGTATTAGGACTGTCACTTTTGAGAAAAATCAAATTCGAACAGATATCGAATATCATGCAATGTATTCGAATATATTTGAATATCTATGTGCCCCAACACCCCCCATAAAAAAAACCACCGTAGCCTAGGGGCCGTTCACATATCGCGCCTAACAACCATGACCTGTTCTCTCCATGAAGATGCGGAAATTTCAGCAAAGGATAAATGGATTTGCAGCACTAAAAATCAATTGCAGTAGCTCTGCTACTAAATTTATTTCAAAATGGCAATCCAGCTATGGTCAGCTGTTCCTTCATCTTGGCTGAGCTTTCAACGTTGTTACGGGAAAGGATGAAGCTGATTGGTTAGTTCTTGCAGCGGTGCGCTTGCAGCTCTCTGAAAAGTTGAGATGTTTTGAACTCAATGCAGTGCAGACGCGCCTGGAAAAAACGAGTGCGTTGCTCCGCGTCGCTTCCATTATGAGCATACCGCGCGCCTGCATTGGAAATAACAAACATGAGCGTGCAAAAGACGCGATATGTGAACGCCCCCTACGCACGCTAGTCTCGTATTGCAGCATGCAGCTCGCTTACAGAGCAAACGCAACAGGGATATTATGGATGTGAGGCCATTTGTGCATTTTGAGACATCTGTTTGGATTCAACCTACATGCTACAGTGGGGAAAATATTTATTTGATCCCCTGCTGATTTTGAAAGTTTGCTCACTTACAAATGCCTGTACATGTGCCGCCTTGTGCAGGGGGCAGGACGCTGCAGGATTTCAGTCCATTGTGGTGCAGTGTGTTACCGATGTTTTGCTTGGTGACTGTGGTCCCAACTGCCTTAAGATGATTAATATGTTCCTCCCATGTAGTTCTGGGCTGATCCCTCACCTTTCTTATGATCATCCTTACCCCTTGAGGCAATATCTTGCACGGAGCTCCAAGGCTGATTGATGGTTGTTTTGTATTTCTTTATTTCTGAATAATCGCACCAGCAGTTGTCTTCTCCTCACCAAGCTTCTTGCTGATGGTTTTGTAGCCCATTCAAGCCTTGTGCAGATCTTGTCTCTGGCATCCTTTGACAGCTCTTTGGTCTTGTCCATGGTGGTGGGAGAGGTTGGAATGGAAGATGCAGATTTTGTGGACAGGTAATGAGCTGACATTAGTAGGGATGCTCCGTTCTGCCTTTTGTGCCTCAGATACAGATTCCAATATCTAGGGTTCAGTATTGGCCTATATACCGATTATACGATACCGACCCAATACCAGTGAAGCCCCTCCCCACATTTAAATGAGGCCATCCTTAAAAATATTCTTGTTTGCCGTAACCCGACCGACCCTGTCAATTTAGCACCGACTCAATTTTTTATTTTTTTTTGCTTTTAGTCCTACCGACTTGCCGATTGTAAATTTGCGTTAAGACCGACCAATTATTTTTTTACTCTTCAAACAACTAATACAAACGCAATAAAATACTATTAATTATATTTAAGTATTGTAAATATATAAATTTCCTTGGCCTACATACAAATGAAGGCTATCTTCTTTAATAAAAAAAAAACCCTGACGTCATCTGTGTTTACACGGATATCACACTGTGGCCTGTGCGTTCGCTTCGTCTCAGACTCTCACTCACTGTCAGTCAACGGTTCGCGCTTGGTATTGATGGCTGCGGCTGCAGTAAACTAAATGTTCGTGGTCACTGTTCAAAGTCATACGGGTTCGGGCACCATAATACATCTAAAAAAATTCATTAAAACAGCTCAACCTAACTTGGCACAAAGTTCTGGAAAAACTGTGCCCAGATCTTTTCCCATCCCTTCTCCTCTATAGTCTAAAACCGTGACCGTGTCGACTGTCACTTTATGTTCGAAAATCTATTGCACGAATCAAGCACGAATCAACCAACACAAGTTTCGAAAATGAAAATAAGAAAATGATTTTAACTACCTTTTCTCGGAGCGCGTCAAGGTTTTTTTTTTTTTTTTTTTGGAACAGGCGTCACACAGCAACTGCAGCTTCGGACAAACACGCATAACAGCAAATAATACTTCTGCACAATGTTTCTCTTTTTACAACAGAAATGTGAATTCAGCAGGTATTCAGTCTCACACAGTTTCGGGCTTGAATCGCCTAGGGCTGTCAAAATAGCTAAAAAAAATTAATTCTAATTTTTTACTTAAATATGATCAAAATTCGAATTGTATTCGTATTTTAAATGCATAATTTCAGTTAGGGTGAAGAAAAGCTTTTTGCTTCTCTTCTGAGGCTCAAGATATTACTGCATGTTTATTCAAAGCATTAGAATACATGACTGTGGAAAAAACATTTAAAATAATGTGTATGAACCAATTATTATTAATTAAGTTGCTTAAAGAACTATAAGCAAAACAGCATCATGCAGAGGTGGAAAGTAACGAATTACATTTACTCGCGTTACTGTAATTGAGTAGCTTTTTTGTGTACTTCTACTTTTTTAAGTATTTTTTTTAATCTGTAATTTTACTTTTACTTAAGTATATTTTGTTTAAAGTATTGTACTTCGCTACATTTTAAAACACATTAATTACTGAGTAAAAAAAAAAGTCAGTAAATAATGGGCAGGAGGGCAAACTGGCGCTAAAATCACAAGAAAGATGCAGACGGACAAAACAGGCGTTAGTGGTGCAGACATGCTCTATTATGCTGTGTATGCTGTGCTTGCCTAGGGAGACCAAACTAGCAGTTTATAAAATCTCGACAAGACATCAACCCCACGTAAGCATATAGAGGTGAGCTAAATAATTGCGTCATTGCATTGGTGGTTAAAATGATGCTCTGACATTTTAGCAAGAGGTTTTGCACAAATTAGCCAAAAAGACTGGTGCGGAGTGTGCGATATATATTGTCTGCGATAATATCATAATTGTTGTTTTAATGATGTACGCGCGCATTTAGAGTGTTCTTTCACTGTGTGATTCAGTCTGTTGAAATGCATTTAGAATGAAATCAATCAAAATCATTTAGAATCAAAATCACACAAAGAATGCTGTCTTTTCCTCTAAAAATCATAATCACACACACACACACACACACATATATATATATATATATATATATATATATATATATATATATATATATAGATCAGTGGGGATTTCTTTAAGACTGCAAGGGAAGCTCAGCTTCCCCTCTAATGTAAAAAAAAAAACCCAACGGTCAAATATGTACTATTGTGTAATATGTATTGTGTTAATCAGCTACATGTCGGCTGACTCGATTTTCTTCTCATACATTCCCGTAGCGTCACAGTGCATTTCCCTGTTGAAGCCGAGCGTCCATTGACTTCGATGGGGCTGCTTTGAACAGTTTTTTTCAGTGCTCCGAAGCTAGACGGTCATTGGATAAATGCTACGATTATGTCCCGCCCACGGACGCTCAGCGTCTCTGGAGGTGAATGAAGACTGGGCTTCCGCGTGATGATTGGAGGATCTGTCGATCTCCTTTTGACTGACAGCGGTCTGCACCATAAGAAGTCGGCGAAGCTGTTTCACGCTCAGTCCCATGATCGCGGATTTCTCAAATGTATTCGAAAGACAAACTGCGGCAATATTTCTTGATATTTGTAAAATGCAGAACCACCACAAAATTAAATTGGTAACTAAGACAGATTGAAAATGTGCGCGCGCACACACACACACACACACACACACACACACACACACACACTATAGCCATCTAGTGGTTAAAGTGATTTATTACAATTTTTAAACTGAATTTCCCCAAAAATTGGCAAAAATCTTACATTAAACCTTATAAAATTATCCATGGTATCCCCATGTATGAAAGTTAGAAATCTGGGTCTTTTATGAAGTGAATTTTACCTGAAATGCTTTTTTCTTTTTTTGTAAAAAAAAAAAAGCCTATTTAAATAAATATTTATTTATTTATAGAAATGTAAAAGATTTAAATCCTCCAAAAACTGTACAAAGTTTAGTAAAAACATAAATGAACAGAGTAAAATTATATTTGTAAAAAATTTAAATATTTTACTATTACAAAATAAAATGTTATTGTCTGGGGTCAAAAAGACCCCGAGTGTCATTACAAATGAAGACCATCAGAGGGTTATAATGTAGGCCGAAAATGAGCTTCCCCTCTTTGAAAGACCAGCAGCCGCCACTGATATATATATATATATATATATATATATATATATATATATATATATATATATATATATATATATATATTACAACAGGACAGTAAACTAAGAGACTTGCATTTTAGACACCATATTGCCATTGTTTTTGCTCTATTTCTACAACAAAAATGTATTCCAAACACAGCCACCAAAGCAAAATTTTGCATCTCTGAGCAACATGACAGTGTTTCGTTTCTGATTGAATCAACTGTTTAAATGATTTGGTTCAATCGCAATGACTCACTTATTAACAGTGACTTGCTGACACATACTGGCCATTTTAATTTCACATTTAAAGTATCTTTTGATTTTTTTTTTTTTATAATTAAGTTTTTATAATTTCAAATGAGTATTCAACATTTTATGTCTGGCATATCAAAACATTATTCATGCATTTGTAACTGCAGGTTAAATGCATTCTTGTCCTGCACTAAACAGTGTAATACATCTAAATGCCACGTCCGATGAAGCTTTTGCATTTCCTCTGTATTGAAAAGATGAGTTTGTTGATACTGATTTGCCAGATAACAGCCCAAATGTTTTATTATTCTAAATAACTGATTCCTTTAATTAAAAACAACTAGTTTGAGATTAATAGACCTATCCCAGGGCTGTCAAACTCAGTTCCTGGAAGGCCATAGCCCTAACCCTGCTCCAGCACACATATCATGTAGTTTTCAAATAAACCTAAATGATTAGATTAGCTGGATCAGGCGTGTTTAATTAGGGTTAAATCTAAACTGTGCAGGACTGTGGCCCTCCAGGAACTGAGTTTGACACCCTTGGTCTGTCCCATTTTTGACTCCCTCCCACTGGTTAAAATGTAACTAAGTAATTTTTACTCTGAGTAAAGTTTAAATGAGCTACTTTTTACTTTTACTTGAGTGGATTTTTTAGACTGGTACTTTTACTTGTACTTAAGTAAAATTTCATTAATGTAATGGTACTTTTACTTGAGTAGAATATTTTTGTACTCTTTCCACCTCTGGCATCATGTATGCATGCATTGTTAAATAAATAAAAAGGGCGGAAAACCAGTCACACAGGATACATTTTTTCATTTAAAAACATGAGATGTGTGAACGGCCTGGTTTCAGTTTTGATGTAAACAAGATCTTCTCCACATTGATTTTTATTTTTTTTTTAGTGGCTTCAACTGGATAGGCTAACATAACCTTTTAATGCAATGACACATATATTGTCATCGCATCTCGTGCGCGTACACGAGGTGAAAGATGAGAAAGCAGATACTGCGTGTCGACCTCGTCCGCCTTTGAAAGTTGTGTTAGACACAGCTGTGCGCGCAGCGAGATGGAATGGAACACGTACCGGGGCTCATAAGGCAGCTTCCTTAATGCACACCTAAAATTCATAATGCACATTCGAATGTGGATTTTTATTTTAAATTCGACGAATATTCGAAAAAATATTTTTTTTGATAGCCTAAGAAAATCGCCTATGCGATTTCTTTTTTTTTTTTTTGTTGTTGTTGAAAGTTAATCGTAAACACAGCCATGTTGAAGCCTGCAGTAAATGTTTTGCATTATGGCAGTCCACTCTGCTTATTGTTTTTCGAAAATGTTGCACTCCTGTTTGTCATTTTGCACGTAACTTCACGCCAATAAATCATCAGAAATATTGGTCTTTACCAATATATTGAATCTTTACATTCCTCCTGCCTGTTGTCCGTGGATTTACCTATATTTGGTGTTATTTGCCATATAAAACTTTAGACATGCAAAATCGATTTTACAATCGATTCAATTAGAGATCGACCGATATGGGTTTTTCTATAGCCGATGTTTAGAGGTCAGGGTCAGCCGATGGCCGATATGTGCTGCCGATTTTTAGGGCCGATATCTTGAAGTTTTCCCCTTCATTTGCATGCAAAAATGTCACACTAATAATAAGTGGATGCACAACATTTCTAAACTTATCATCATTTATTGAGCACTGACTTGAACCATCTCTCGAATCTTAATTTTGTGCACTGCACAGTATTAAAATAAAAAATGTATCCAAAGTTAACCAAACAAAATCAATAAACTGACCAAGTATTAAATATATAAAACAGGTCATATATATATAATATATATATATATATATATATATATATATATATAAAGTCAATCATTTACATAAAAGTTTTAGAGCATTTATCAAGTAAATTTTTTCAAGTTTGTTGGAACATAAATGTAAACTTAAATATACATTTAAATAAATACAATTTTAAAAATAAAAATCCTGAAAAATATAAAAAAATAAATATATAAAAAATAAATAACAGTAGTGCTGCAAACACACTAGCAACCAGCAACATTTGTGTTTGGTATAAATGACACAGAACATCTAAAGTGCATTCTATTTTCAAACTTACATCGCAGTCTGTTCATTATTAAAATAAAGTAGAGTCAACCAAACATATAAAAGGTTACACTGGTCAGTTTACCGGATACCGGTCCTCTCTGCTGTTATGCCAAGGACGTTTTTGCTCATGTGAAGAGGATGATCTTTATCGTCTAGTTTACATTAAATAAATAAAAAATATTATATTCGATTCAAGATGAATGGCATGCTCAATTCCTTTTAGGTTTGATTTGGGTGCTCTTCGGTCCAAGGTAGAACATTTAAAAAGGCAGTGTAGAGAAAAGAAATCTCTGATAGCCGAGGCACTCCTTAATTAAAATGTCTTTAATGAAAAAATGACATGTCCTAAATGGACAACTTTAAAATGCCCACGCGTAGCGGCATGAGGCCTTCTTCAGGGCATAGTGAAGCAGATAAAAAACTGATCTTATAATGATAAATACACACAGGTAGAAGCAAACACACAGGTGCTGACAATCAATGTTGAAGGTCTGCAGGTAATTGCTAGGACACGCCTCTCACACGGTTCTCAGCACTAAAGCTATTAGTCACAATAATAAACAGAAACACAGGCAACAGATAACATGCATATACATTCATGCATACCTCTCACATGGTTCTCAACACAGAAGCTTATTGGTCACAATACTAAACAAAGAAGCAGCAGCATGCATATACATTCATGCAATATATTACTAGGGCACGCCTCCCACCTGATTCTCAGTACTAAAGCTGTTGGTCACAATGTAAGAAAAAACACAAGCAACAGGTAGCATGCATATATTCATGTATACACATTCATGCATACAAATGCATACACATATACATATACAATACATATGAAAAGTGAGTAATCACAGGAAAGAACAATGTTCCAAAATCACAGAAAAGGTCTATAATCTATCTCCTCATTTAATCCTGGATAGTCCATTGCTTTAAAACTCCATATCCAAAAGGTTTCACGCTGCAATAACTGTTTTAAAATATCACCTCCACGTATTGATTTTTTTAATAATTTCAATTCCCTGAATTCTCAAAGATGAAGGGTCACTATGGTGTATTTCTTTATAATGTTTGGCCATAGGGTAATCTTCGTTATTGACTCGAATTGCGTATTTGTGTTCATAGAACCGCTCTTTTAGTTTTCTTTTTGTTCTGCCCACATAGAAACACCCACATGGGCATTGTAGGCGATAGACCACATATTCAGAGTTGCAGTTAATAAAACCATTAGTCTTAAATTCTCTCTGCGTTCTCAGATCACAAAAAGTCTTACTTTGAATGACACCCTCACAATGACTACAAGATCCACACCTATAGGTTCCCCACAACCCTTTTTCTAGCCATGTTTTTTGTCTAGGACCTGGAAGGTAACTTCTTACAAGTTTGTCCCTTATGGATGGTGCCTTCTTGAACACAGTCATCGGCGGCTCTGGAAAAACGTCTTTCAGAATAGAATCACTTTGAATTAACCCCCAATTGGACTTAATTATTTGTTTCATTTCAGAGGCACTACTACTATATTGGGTAACAAAGACAGGTCTAGAGTTGTTTTTAGCCATGTCTTTCCTCCGCTTTTTTTTCTTTAGTAGATCAGAGCGTGTTGTGGATCGTGCTTTTATTTTTGCTTTTTCTATTGTCATTGGTGAGTAGCCCCTAGCCCTGAACCTTAATGTCATATCTTGGGCCTGCATTTCGAAATCAGAGTCATTATTGCAGATGCGTCTAAGACGCTGAAATTGTCCAAAAGGAATGTTATCTTTCAGGCTCCTTATAGATGGAAGCTATCAGCCCTTTATTGATATATGCATGCTACCTGTTGCTTGTGTTTTTTCTTACATTGTGACCAACAGCTTTAGTACTGAGAATCAGGTGGGAGGCGTGCCCTAGTAATATATTGCATGAATGTATATGCATGCTGCTGCTTCTTTGTTTAGTATTGTGACCAATAAGCTTCTGTGTTGAGAACCATGTGAGAGGTATGCATGAATGTATATGCATGTTATCTGTTGCCTGTGTTTCTGTTTATTATTGTGACTAATAGCTTTAGTGCTGAGAACGTGTGAGAGGCGTGTCCTAGCAATTACCTGCAGACCTTCAACATTGATTGTCAGCACCTGTGTGTTTGCTTCTACCTGTGTGTATTTATCATTATAAGATCAGTTTTTTATCTGCTTCACTATGCCCTGAAGAAGGCCTCATGCCGCTACGCGTGGGCATTTTAAAGTTGTCCATTTAGGACATGTCATTTTTTCATTAAAGACATTTTAATTAAGGAGTGCCTCGGCTATCAGAGATTTCTTTTCTCTACACTGCCTTTTTAAAAAATATTATAGTTTAACATTTAGATACATTGCGAATATGGAAACATTTGGATATGTGCAGAACGAGACGTGAGCAATAACCTCCAAATACATCTAGTCAAACCCGCGCTCGCTCGTCCTCGTATGGATCGGATCATTTTTCGGATCAGCAAAAAAAAAAAAAAAGGCCAAGACAAATAAACATACGTTTTGTCTTTTTTTTATTAACATTAAATTATTAAATTAAAATATATGAAATCAACTTAAAGTGCACGTAATATCTTCTTTTTAACATAATAGCCGGACTTCTCATCTCCCAGTCTGCTGTGATGAAGTGAGCAGTTATCATCACCGAGCTCTCCGTCCCCCTGGACGTCCACCCGTTTGTCGTGAGCGCAACAGAGGATGCTCGGGATAGTTCATCCACAACGGTTTTCTTCTCCTGTTCATAAAGATCTGGCACAATATTTTTACTCTAACCTCTTTCCTCATCATTATATCTGACAGGGAATACAAAATGCGCGGGCCGTTCAAGCTCCTCCGTTCCTCCGCTCGCCATGACCACTGAATGTGGACTAAACATGCGCAACTTTTTTTTTTTTTCATAAATCAATCCGCGGGTCACGTGTGTGCCGAACCGAAGATATTGATCCGAACGGATCACGGATCAATGATGATCCATTGCACCACTACTATAGTGTGTCATTTGAAAACATTGCAGATGCGTTTTAAAATACAACAACGAGCACCATGAAACCATTTAAAGAGGGGCATTCAGCGATCTCCTTGACGAGAAACAGTCAACAAAGTAAAATGATCTCCAACGTATGGCGCGCTCTCTTCATTTTATCAAATGATCATAATCACATCTATTCATTTTTCAGTCCTGCTACCAGCATTTTATTCAGACTAAAACCCCTTTAATTCGGGTGAGAAAGCTTTTTTTCCAAGTGGCTTTTGCACATAATAATAATACCGCTGCAGATGCAGTTTGCAGCATTAAGTAATTAATTGATCATTAATTTAAACAACGATCGATCATGGAAATTATAGAATATTGACATCCCTAAATACAAATGAGTTGGATGGAAAACTGGTTATTGTTTGCATCAAACCATGCTTCCGAACAAATGTGATTCACGGTTCTGGGCAGGTCCACGGTGCTGTCTGTGAGCGGGGCGGAGTAAAGTCAGAGACAGTTTACTTTGGTAACGTCACGCTGCAGTAGCTGCCAACTTCTCCACCCCATTTACAGAGTGAAATTCTCTGACTACCTTTATCTCCCAGGACTGCTGTTGAATCTTCCAAAAGTTTTGGCTTGGGGTGCTTCACATGCAGTGGCAGCAGCAGCACTTTCCACCGCACCAATAACACGGGGTTGCCCGCCGACGTGCCTGACTTAAAATCGGCGCTACTAAACACGGATATCGGCCGATGCCGATATATCAAAAAATGACAAATATCGGCCCGATATATCGGCTGACCGATATATCGGTCGACCTCTAGATTCAATGAACACTCGTCGCTCAAATCAAACAAAGGTTGCATTAATACGTAGCGGTGGATGCAAGTAAAACAGTACCTCATTTTTTTTCTCACCTGAAATTCATGCAATAAACATGTTTTTGACAAAGATTTAAATTTGTTTGTGGTTTATATAGCCTGCATCAAAATGAGGTTTGCAATGATGCGCCGAAGGCACGGGTTGAAGACCCAGTCAGTGACGTCACGATATGCTAATTTGTTTAAATTCATACCGACGTCATCATCACAAAAATTTACTTTTTTTTTACATTGAAACTTGAAAAAAAAAAATAGACCGACCTACCGACCCTTTTTAAAAAAAAAAAAAATTACTGTTACTGCAAACCAAAATATTTTTAAGGATGACCTGAATGTAGAATTTATATATCTCTGTGTGTGGAACTGATAATCATTCTTTCACAATCTACTAGATACAGACTACTTCATTATAAAGAAAAATAAAATAAACAATAAATATGGAAAAATATAGGCCTGTGCATATTCATGATCTATGACAAAAATTTATCATAAACTTAGTTAGTGGATAATTCGGCAGCAAGAATCAGTGCACATCAGTGCTCTTTATATTATTATAAAATCCATTAATTAAAAACATTCATGAATGTATATGTAAGTATATACTATAAAATTGAAATAAATTTCTTAGCAGTTTAGCAGATTAGCAGTTACACAACAATGTTCTACAACAAAGTTACTTTATATCACAAAGTTTATTTTGGTTGAAAACGTGTTAAAAAAAAAAAAGCATTCAAGATCAAGCAAAGCAAACTGAAAAATCAAGCAGACTGCGTTAATTACAGTACAGGATGTAGGCTACATATACTCGAGTCTGCCTATATTTGTGTTTACATTTTCACGTATTCTGAGGTGAACAATAATATCCACATGCCCGGGTGAAAGTTTGTTCCTCAGTCTGATAACAATAAGAATGCGCTGACAAAGATAATGTGTGCTAACAGTTTCTTAGCACTTTGTTAAACCACTCTCCCTTGAGGAACCTTTATATGGTGCTTTTCCACTGCATGGTACGGTTTGGGACGGTTCTCTTTTTTGGGGGGGGGGGTTCCACTGGGTACAGTACCCGGTTTTTTTTTTTTTGTTTTTTTTTTTGGTAACACCTGACCGTACCATTACCAAAACATGACATGTAAACTGCTGATCACGGATTGGCCAGAGAGAATCGTCACCACCTGCGTCACTGAACTTGTGTCACAAACATAACAGAACCGCTAGATTTAAATCAGCACAGCCAGCGAAGGATCAAACGCCGTAGATCACTGACAAGCTACGCAATGTCGCGTTCATTATCGCAGATGAATCACCTTTGATAATGAACGCGATATTGCGTAGCTTGTCAGTGATCTACGGCTCTGTCTATTAAATGCCGCTCCATTTGAAAGCAGGTGATGGCGATTTACCGCTAATAAGGGAACCAGCTTTACTGACGAAATACGCATGACAATCGCATGCGATATATCGCCCATCCCTAATGAGCACACCTTTTTTTAACAACCAAAAAATGGCTGTTTCGTGGTCTGTTGAGTAAGTACAGACATTCCTCTTGTTGATACCGGAGGAGCGGATCCAGCAAGAGCTTTATGGGGAGACATGGAATTAAAAAGTTTTTCAGGAGTCGTGAATGCAGTGATGGACAGTTCTCTTTCCTCAATGGACTGTGTTTGGTTTTCATGTGATTTCTCATTGTGGTGGTGATATGAAAAATTGTTGATCAAAGTAAATCCAAACTTTGCGAGGCAGATAACAACATTCAGTGATCAAATATTGTCAACCTGTTAACAGGCTCAGCGGGGCACGGCACGACAACTCTCGCGTTTGGGGTAGACATGGTTAGACAGTGTCTGCTCTATTTAAAAATAATTTATATAAAAAAAAAATATTTAATATATAAATATATAATTTTTTAATTACAAGATGGAAATATAGACGAGAAAATATATTTACACTTGCTCTGTCCTACATCTCACTGCAGAGTTGCCAGTTTTGAGAAGAAACATTATTCGTGTTATAATATAACTATAATAAACATGTTTTAAAAGACATTTTCAAAAAATTTTCATTGAGGAGTAGCCTAAGCTAATAGCCTAATTTTTATTTTCCTCACAAGCTGCGAGTCACAGTGTGTCAGTTATGCGGTGATGCGCTACAAAATTGTTGTGAAGCAAATTATTTGTAATATTAATTGAATAATAAAAGTAACCTAATAATAATAGCCAGAAAATAACAGGTCTACATTAATTGGAAATGCCAAATACTCTTAATAATGGCAATATTTAATGATTTTGACTATCTCTGGCTATAGTCCTTACATGCTGGACCTCTTTCAACACACTCCATCGTCTTATCGCCTTATATTTTTTTTACATGTAAGTAATGTTGTCCAGTAACTTGTTTCCATTATTTAAGCATTATTTTATTTATTTGTAAGGCTGCATTGTTTGATTTGTTGAAGTGTTTAATGCCTTTTAACGCTTAGACCTATGTTGAAGGATAGTCTATTTTTCTTCACAATATTTGGCAGTTCGAGCTGTACAAACAAACACCATTGGATGTGTTAAAGTGAAGAAGATGAAAAAGAAGGAACGACAGTATGACTCCTCTGATTTTAAATAGGGATGTGCAACAGTGATCGAGTACTCGACCGCGACAGCGATGATCGATCACGTAAAGGATGATCGAAAAAAAATTTGTTTTTCTTTTTTTTTGTTGATTGGTAATGGCAGCACTTTGGGCGGCGCCCTGAGCTCTGATTGGTTAGCTTCCCACTTGATGCCTCAAAAGACGTAAGAAGACAGATAATCATTGCCTCAAAGTCACGTAGTGATGGCTGGCTTCCCTTTGAGAAGAACGATGAAAATACAGTTCAGGGTAAGCTGTGCAGCGCCAAGCTGTCACACAAATCTACAAAAATACAATGCGCTATCATCTAACATTTGTACAGAAAATGTCTGGCGATAACAGAGCGGCAACTCAGACGAGCATTGAATCACTTGCCGTAAGACCTATAGCCTATGCAACGCAGGCAGAACCGAGAAGACAACACAGCTATTCGCTAGGGCTGCAACTAACGATTATTTTGATAATCGATTAATCTGTCGATTATTTTTACGATTAATCGATTAATCGGTTTATGTACTTATATTTTAGTTTTTCCCATTTTTTCCCCAAGTAAATTATTAATAAATGGTCTTTATCCTTCAGCATAGATTTTTAAGAGATTTTAACCATTTTGCACTGTCATATCCTAATCAAAAATATACCTGGAGTTGTTTTATTGTGTTAGTAATCCTTTGTCGAACTCTTCTGCAATCAGAACACTGACCCATACTCTAGCAAATTTCACAAGGAGATTTAAAATAATGTTTTCACCATGGCAGTCCTTAGAGCTCCTAAAGTAGTTTAACATCCCGAACAAAGCTTATTAAGGAATCTTTCAGAACATATTTTCACGAAGAATAAGGATAAAACAGAATAAAATTGCAGTGCATTGTATTTTATTATTTACTGGGAAACAGCTTTATAGCTTTTGCTGTGAAATTGTAAACAATCCTTCGAATAAAGTGCCAGTGGCATGAAACCTGAATGGAACTCACAATTTAAAGTAAAATCCATCAGAAGGTTGTCCAGAAAAAAAAATTGGACAGTCACACACAAAAAACCTGCTGTGTGAAAAAGAGCAGTGAATACTTAGAAAAAAAGTGCATTTCAAATATCTTTAAACATTTATCTCTCTCATTCAGTCATAATTAGGCTGCACGACTGAATTTTGAACTGTTAAACGACAAACTGATCACAGAACATGTTTGTAAAGCTTTAAATGTTAACTGTTAAAAAGCAATGTTATCAGCTTTTACGACTAAACATTTGCAAACAACATTGTACTGGAGAATCTGCACAAATAAAAGTCTTAGGGGCCGTTCACATATCGTGCCTAAAAACGCGTGGAAAACGCTAGGCGCACCGCTTTCTCCTTCTTTCCAAAGCGCTCGCGCAGAAGCGCCCCTGAGGCGTCTGCCTCTGCTAAGCAACCATGACGTGCTCTCTCCTTGAAGACGCGGAAATTTCAGCAAAGGATAAATGGATTTGCAGCTCAAAAAATCGCTTGCAGTAGCTCTGCTACTAAATTTATTTCAAAATGGAAATCCATATACAACTATGATCAGCTGTTCCTTTCATCTTGACTGAGCTTTTAACGTTGTTACGGGAAAGGATAAAGCTGATTGGTTAGTTCTTGTCACATGACCCGCGATGCGCTTGCAGCATTCTGAAAAGTTGAGATGTTTTTAACTCGATGCGGTGCGGTGTTGGAAATAACGAACTTGAGCGCGCAAAAGACGCAATATGTGAACGTCCCCTTAAACAGTTCAGTAGTGCAGAGTTTACAGGTTACTCTTCTTTTTTGAAGGCTCAAAGTAAAGTACTCCCAGTCTCCCACATCCCGCTAAATGCTGCAGAGACGCTGTTCGGGAAGCACGTGACATAAAACGAGGCCAGCTATTGGCTATTCGCTACTTCTCCTGCTGTACTGGCTGAGTAAAACCTCCGGTGGCTCATTACTGCCACACTTTGGTCACCGCAGATTTGAAATATGCACGAAATGAGCCGCTTACGACAAATAAAAGTTATTTAACAACGAATCGATGGCTAAATTAGTTGATAACTATTTTAATAATCGATTTTTATCGATTAAATCGATTCGTTGTTTCAGCTCTACTATTCGCTGAAATGGTGGTGAAAGATTTGCTGCCCATTAGTTTCAGGGACAGGGAAGGTTTAAAGTTTTCCTAAACTGTGGTGGAAAGTAAATGAAAATCGGTTTACAAAGCTAAGCATACTTGTCCAGTGGTACCTGGCTGTTCCTGCAACATCTGTTCCAGCGGAGCGAAGTTATTCCACTAAATGTGAACAGGCTGCGCACTCGGCTCTCATCTGAGCATGTAGACCGACTTATCTTTTTGAATAGACATGTTTGACCGGTCATGGTAAATATGATATCCTTTTATTTTTTAAAATAATATTATTATTTTAGTTTTTGAGTTTTAGCCATAGTTAAAATATCTAGGCTATTTGGTCTCTGTTTTATACCTTATAATAGCTGTTTGGTTAAACGTTGGTGAATTTTTTTCTTTATCTTTTAAAAACTAAGTTTCACCGCTGGATCAAAATATGCTGCTAAAGTTATACTGGAAGACAATGTTTTGTTAAAAAATGCAGATGAATAAAGTAGCAAAAAAGGAAAAAGTATCTTTGCGTGTTAATTTTTAAATCGCAGACAAACAATGAAATGATCTTTATAAAATAAAAATGCATTGGATATATTTGTAGCCTAATTACATTAAATATATTCGTAGAGATGACGAAAATCAAAATTATTTGTTTGTCATAGTTTTTATCTTAAATATATTTAACATTTTATTCAATTATTTAGCAATAATCAGTGATTTCCATAGTGTTAAATAATATTCAAATAATATTTTGGTTGATCAGAAAGTGCAAATTGAATACAAAATAATAATTAAATATTAGAATACATAAAAAATAACGATAGTGACACTAATATTAATTTTTTGTACTTTCGTGTTTGTAAAGCGCAATCCGAGTTACACTTTCGGTCAAGTTCACATCTGCTTCGGCGAATTTTTTTCAGATAAAAGTTGCAAGAGCTAGCCTACGTCTGATTAATTAACATGAACAATTATGCTGAAATCGCTGCATATCAGCGATTCGTTTCATGCTCATATAAGCAATGCCCGATAATGATATTGCTCTTAAATGTTTTATTTTTCTATTATTATTGTCATTATTTTATTACTGATGTTATAATAATGCAGCTATAATAATATTGCTATAGGCTACTCTTCACCCCAAGCAGATATTTCTTGCTCCTTTATTAATAACATTGCTTCATCATAATCTAACCTGTCCTAATCATGTGTTCATGTTTTCATAGACAGATTTTCATGTCAGATTTTTATTTTTCATTTTCATAACAATCTTCAGATTTTTTCATTATATACATTATGGCCATTTTAAATCATCCAAGCAGGGCAGATTACTGCATCTTCATTATTAATGCGCAGCACTGAGTCTCACAACTTCTAAGTGGGTCACAGACCCACAGTCTTTTATAGTGTGCTGCAGATGCCAGATTGTGGCAAATATGCCAAGCCAGAGAAGAAATCAGAAGAGTTCACAAGTTTAGAGGGGCATTTTGAATATTTCACACTTCCAGTTCCATTTCCGAAAACCATTTTCACCCCAACCAAACCCTTTTTTAGAAATATGCCGTTTGCTCACATTTTGCTGCTTTTGTTATCCTGTTTTTTTTGTTGTTGTTGTTGATCAAAAATGCAATATAAACATTGTGAAATTTTATTTTATGCAGCTAGTAATTAATTCAGTACTTCATTAATCGGTTACTTGAATAATCTGATAGAACTGCATATTTTGAGTTCTTGAGTCTTGTAAATGTGTCTTATGTTATTTACTTGTTTTACCCTGCATAACTAGATAAACTGCACCTGTAATTAAAGTGTGATTTTGTTCCTCATATTTTCAGTTTGTTTATTTGGTATGACAAAATTGTTGCTACTTGAGAAATGAGATAAAAAGCCATTAGGTGACTTACATGTTGGAACAGATGTTGTCTTAGAGGACAGAATGCACTTGATTTAAATCACTCACGTCACTAATGGTGCAATTTCACTCCGTGGTACGACTCTGCTCGGTATGACTCCGTACACTATGGCTCGACTCGGCTTGCGTTTCCACTGCAGTTTAGTACCGCTTTAGATTGGGCGGTATTATTAACATGTCGTTATTGTTGCGTCTCTACTGCCACGACTCATGAAAAACTTTTTCATTCGCGTCGCCCCATCAAGCTATTGTTGGATCCAATCCTCTGCTATCAACGAGAGGAACATCTGTACTTCCACAACAGACAACGAAACAGACATTTTTGGGTTGTTAAAGAAGGTGTGCTCTTTCAAAACAACTGCGTTCGATCCTTGGCTGGCTGTGCTGCTTTAAATCTAGCGGTTCTGTTGTGTTTGTGTCGCAAGTTCAGTGGTGACGATTCTCTCTGGCCAATCCGTGATCAGAGTTTATACATTATGTTTTGGTAATGGTACGGTACTAAATGGTACGGTACTAATGGTACTAAAAAAAGTACCAGGTACTGTACCCAGTGGAAAACCCCCCAAAAGTGAACTGTACTGTGCTGTACCATGCAGTGGAAAAGCGCCATAAGGGTAAGCGTCTTTTCCTTTTAATGGCAGTTGGCAAACCAACTTTAAGATGCATACCACCTCCTTCTGCACAACACCGGCATGACAGCTGATGTAAAATAAGGATCGGGCTGAGGAGAGACTATACTGATCAGTTAAAAAATTGCTTGATTGGCCCCGATCCTAGGGACATCCCTACATAATGCAGATTTAAAATTAACGTCTAAATTACTAAATTTCTATTTGTTGTTGGAATATATTCATTTACACAGTGGCTGTCATCTTGTTTCATAACAAATTTATTTAAACATTAAATAAATTAGACACCACTAACAGGTAAAGTAAAATATAATGAGTATATAGTCTTATATTTAGCTAAATGCTTTTCTCTACACTTCATGTCTTTAGCGAACTAACAAGCTAGCTTGCCTGAGGTATATAAAACGATACATGACATTTTGTTTACAAGCTGTTTTATTGACATCTTTCTGCGGTCGAAACACTGATCAGCGATTTACATGAGGTGTGAAATGTTCATTCGTGTTTATTTCACATTTAAAACTAGTGAAATAAACTATTTAAAAGAAGAAGAGATGATCGCGCTCACCCACAAACGTTTTCAGTTCGGATAAGTGTACACCCATATTATTTTACACATTCTCTCTCAACTTTTTTCCATCTCAGGAGCCAGTCATGCCTGCCAGTGTGCGTACTGGGAACCCGAAGGACTCCGAGGTGTCTGAACTCTTCTACAGAGATGATCCTGAGAAGCTCTTCTCTGATCTCCGGGAGATCGGTCATGGCAGCTTTGGAGCCGTGTACTTTGTAAGCAGGCTATGCCAATATTCGTATGCAGTGGGCATTTTTGTACGCGTGTGCTTGAGGCTCTGCATGAACATATTTTTCTTTCAGGCTCATGATGTGCGTTCCAATGAAGTGGTGGCCATCAAGAAGATGTCGTTCAGTGGCAAACAGTCCAATGAGGTCAGGATCAAAATACAGTTGGAATCCCTGTAGTACTGAATCAGACTATTTAAACCTATTCATGCACAAGAAACATGTTTTTACTACTGGTTGGTGTGTTTGTCCCCAGAAATGGCAGGACATCATAAAGGAGGTGAAGTTCTTGCAGAAGCTCAGACACCCCAATACCATTGAATACAAAGGGTGCTACCTCAGGGAGCACACGGCATGGGTAAGCGCATACACGTATGTATGTGAGCGATGTGTCTGTCTGACCTGTGCTAATGTTGTCTGTTTCTCCTGTTAGTTGGTAATGGAATACTGTCTAGGATCAGCCACTGATCTTTTAGAGGGTGAGTGGTTTGTTAACCTTTTCTCACGTCCTCCTTCCTTTTCAAATAAATCTCTTATGCTCTCCTTCCGCAGCCCTGTCTGAAATAAAAGAAGTCCTTTTTTTTGCAGTCCTGTATTTGTACCCTCAACAGTTCATTTAGAAATATACGGGTGTAAATATTGTAACCATCACTGTTCTGGATTGTATTTTCCCACAGTGAAATATTTTGCCTTTTTTCCTACAGTGCATAAAAAACCTCTGCAGGAGGTGGAAATAGCTGCTATTACCCACGGTGCACTTCAGGGCCTGGCCTACCTTCACTCTCATAACATGATACACAGGTGAGACCATTCCTGCTTTTCTTTTGATTTCAGTTTTAATCTTTACATCTGTTCGCCTGGTTGAAGGTTCTCAGCCTGTTGTCAACAGATGTTTTTCAGTGCTGAAAGATGCATAGGTCTTTATTTCTTTCTTTTTCTTTTTCTAGAGACGTGAAGGCAGGTAATATTCTGCTAACTGAGCCCGGTCAGGTGAAGCTTGGAGATTTTGGCTCTGCCTCAATCATGTCTCCTGCCAACTCTTTTGTGGGTACACCGTACTGGTAAGTTGTAAATGCAGTTTATTATTTGGTTAAAGGAACTATGTTCTATGATTTGATTTTACTTGAATTCAACTTCTAATTATTGCCAGGGTCTCTTCTACTAAATGAACACACAAGTAATTTTAGCTTTTTTTCTGCACTGATATAACGATACACTACAGTTTAAAAGTTTGGGGAAGGTAAGATCAATAATAAGTTAATACTTGAATTCAAAAGGGGCACAAATCCTTGGAAGTGAACACTTTTACATTGTTACGAAAAACATTATACTTCCAATAAATGCTGTTCTTGTAAACTTTCTGTTCATCAGAGAATCCTGAAAAAAGGTATCGCAGTTTCTACAAAAATATTGAGCAACGCAACCAATTTCAACTGTGATAATAGTAATGTAATGTTCATTATAATGTTTCTTGAGCACAAAATCGGCATATTAGAATGATTTCTGAAAAAGAAAAAAAAAGGATCATGCGATGCTGAAGACCGGAGTAATGTCTGCTGAAAATTCTGCTTTTCTGGAACAGGAAATTGCATTTTTAAAACTTGGTGTCACCTTCAATTGTATTTTGAAATAGAAAACAGTTATTTTAACTAAAATTTGTATCAATATATACACGGTGTTAGTGTTTTTGCAGTAATCAAATTATTGTTGTCACGGTACCAAAATTTCAGTATTCGGTACTGTAATAATTAAAACCTTCATATTCATCCGGAAGAAGGAGGCCGGAACCGGCGGACAATCAAATGAGATTTTAATAATTCAAAATAAACACAAAACAGCGCACCAGCCCCTCACAGACGACTGATGCGCACAAAGTAAAAGCACAACATAAAATAAAGCCCAGGCCTGGTCCTCTCTCGTCCTTCACTGTCGTCGCTCCCGTTTTATATCCTTCCATCTCCTCTGTGGGACTCGAGACCGGTGGTGGGTAGCAGGTGTCGCGGATTTCCCAATCACTCCACCGGCCTCGCTCGTGTTCCCACATCCCTCGGCCCCGCCCCACTCGTCACAGGTACCTATAGCAGTGCAAATCCATGGTTCTCTGTACCAATTTCGGTACCAAAGCAAAACAAAAAAATATGCTAATTAAAAAAACACTTTTTATCACTAAAAATAAAACCAATGCCATTCTTTATACTTATTTACAATTGTGTTTAAAGTTTTTCTATAAGTAATATAATTATGAAAAAAGTTTCACCCAAATTTAATTTGTCTTTTAATTAATGAAATTTAAACACATTTAGTTTTTTGGTGAATAAAGGGGATTTTCTATTAAAATTAAAACATGGAAGAAATATTGTGTGATTGATTTAAGAGTTTTATAATTTTTTTTCAACAGTAGTAGCAGTATCACATACATTCTACTAAATAATAGTAATTATTTAGCACAATGCCTTTATGTAAAAATAAACTTTTATTTTGATGGGTTTCCGTGAATACCTTTAAACTGACACTGGTTTTACTCAAATGAAACGGTAAAATGCTTGTGAAGTGACTCAGAACAGTTCTAGTGATGTTGTTTATGTATTTATGTCCTCATTGAGACGGCAGATGCTGAAATTACTGCAAGCGTCACGCGCTTCAGTCCATGTAGTAAACAAACCCGCATGTCTTCATTCACACAGATACGTGCAGAACATGCAAGATTCATATTTCAACCAACTTTTGCGGCTTAACATTTACAGATACTGGTCCATATGGAGATTTGATTTGATTAATTTATGCTAACTTTGACATTCCGTGACTGTCCATATTAAAATGTAAGTTACATTTTCATGACTGGATGTTGAGATTCTGTCCGCGTTTTCTGCTTCGCAGAAATCATAGCGCTGTATGCGTCAAGAACCGGGTACTCTCTGTACCACCGGTACTTAAAGAAACCTGGTACCGTCACATTTTCATTTTTTTAGTACCGACTTGGTACCGAAGTACCGGGTATTTTGACAACACTAAATCAAATAAATGCAACCTGGGTAAGGAAAAGAGACTTGTTTCCAAAACATTAAAATTTCTCACGACCCCAAACTTTTGAACAGTAGTTAACATTGTAATAAAGGGTGATATTTACCTAATACAAAGACACTTTTAATGCTCCACACAGAGACTTCCATTACATTTTGAGTAACAACACGCACATTTTAGAATCATAATTTTGAACTGAATCACTAAACTAATATTTAAACTACGTTTGAACTAGTTTGCGTTGATGAACTGAATCTATCACTTTTTTTTTTTTACTTTCTCATATTTGCAAATCATGACAAGGATTGCAAAACAAGTCTAATAGCATAGGCTTTAGAAAACTTAATGAAAAACTAAATAAAAAATATTGCAGGAGTCACAATGCTGCCCGTAGAAAAATGTTTTAAATTGCCAATTTTTGACCCAGTCTTTTGTCCATTATTGGTCAGGGAAAACTATGAAGAGCCTGAATTGTGAATATTAATGTGTGTCTGTGCAGTAGATTGTGCTTTTATTTATTTTAAAAATGCAAAGAAAGTCCTGTTTATCATGATCTGTCCCTTCTCATGTTTAGGATGGCCCCAGAAGTGATTCTAGCCATGGATGAGGGGCAGTATGATGGGAAGGTGGATGTCTGGTCTCTTGGCATCACCTGCATTGAACTAGGTTTGTGATGGTTTAAAAGTGATCCATGACGTCCCACCTCCCACTGACCCCTGAAACTTCAGGTCATGTCGGCTATTAAGGGAGTTTATTTAGGCCAGTGTGTTTCGCTGCTTGCAAGACTGTGTTGTGTCTATGTCTTTTGCTATGGAAAGGGATTTGGGTTTTAGTGTCTAAGCTGCTTTGGGTAGTAAGCTAACTTCCACTCTTTCCGTTACTTTCAACCTCCAATCGTTTTCATTTATTCATTCATACCTCTTAGTCTTTCTGTTTCACTGCAGCACTAATTCTGGTCTCTCATCCTTTTCTTCTGACTTTTGACTGATTTTTCTGTGTGTTTGCACTGGTTTCATATTTCTGTTTGTCTTTCTCTCTCTAGCTGAAAAGAAGCCACCCTTGTTCAATATGAATGCTATGAGTGCCTTATACCACATTGCGCAAAACGAAAGCCCTGTCCTGGCGTCATACCACTGGTGAGAACTTTGGTCCTAGAATTTTCCTGTTTTCTAATTTTCTTATCTTAACTTTTTGTTTTTATCTTTTTCTCCTACATTTGCAATCAGTTTATTCATTTTTCTGATTTTGCAAATTGTGGGTGAACTTCTATTTTATTAGCTGTTAAAAAAATTATTTGAAAGTATTATGCTAGAATTTGCTAATTTGTATTAGCAAATTCTATCTTAATACATTGAATAATTTATTGTAATAAAATAATGAATCATCCATTATCAATGTACTGGGTACCTGTAATGAAAGGCAATGTGCTCTTAATTGTGGAAAAATAGAACGTCTTTTGTAAAGAAAAAATTCCAGTTTGGGGTGCAGTAAAGATTAGAGTTGAGTTGTTTGTCTTTATTCTAGCTTCTCTCTCTCTCTCTCCTCCACCCCCCCCCCCCCCCCCTCAATTAAATAGAAGTTGCTGGGTTGAAGCCTTCCACAACAAATTTTTTAAATGGTTGGGTGGCCTGTGTCCATTTGTCTATTGAAAAAAGATTTATATATATTTAAATTGCAGTGTCATGTTTTTCTATGTATCATGTATTTCCTGTGTTTTATGTATTGTACCTGTGTGTTTTAACTTTTCCTTTGTCACTCCCTCTCTTTAATGCAGGTCAGAATACTTCCATAACTTTGTGGACTCTTGTCTTCAAAAGATCCCTCAGGACAGGCCTACCTCAGATGTGCTGCTCAATGTGAGACTTAAACACACACACACACACGCTGTATTCATTCTTTCATTCATTCACAGATGTTCTCTCCTCCTCTGACTTTTGATCTAGATAGGCCTGTCATCATTACCTAATCGCCTTGACGTGATTAGTTTTAAATAATCGTAATTATTATACACTTTATATTCCAGTACAATATAGAAATTTCATGATGTATTTTTCACAAATTTGTGGCACCTTACACAAACTAGGGATGCTCTGATCTGTCTTTTTCACCTCTGATTCCGATTTTTTTTCCATTTAAATAAATATAGAATTTATATATCTTTGTGTGTGGATCTGATTCTGTCTGGCAATTGTAACAATAAAATCTGTTATTTTATTAGTTACAATACAAAGCAGTTAATTCAAATAAAACAAAATCAGCTAAGCTATGAATTATTGAGCTATAATCAAACTCTAAACAGCAGTATTGGAGATGCTGTATTGTTCCTCAATAGGGTATCAGGTGTCCTTCGCTTAATGCAGGCAGCATCTTCAGTATTGCTATTCAGAAATGTAATTAAATGAAAAATAACACTGCATAGTGTTCACTGTATAAATTATATATGGATTAAGCTTTGTTAAAGTTGTTTGATTACCACTGACACAGACAGTAGCAGGTATTTATATGCTACCGTCCCTTTAAGACCTTGTACACAGATCACTGATGATGATACATATCTGATTTCATTCTGTTTATGTTCACTTCACTTAAGACATAACCAACTGTGTTAACACAAATACTTGCCGAAATGGAAATTAAGATAATTTTGGTCATGTACACACTGCAAGTATCAGGAATGACAGTCGCATTTAAATGCTCAAGGAGGCATCGAAAGTGAAATTATTTCAGTGTCCGCGCTTTTTGAAACATGTCTCTCTGTGTGCGCGTTTTGAGTGTGTGTGTGCACCGATAACAGCGTGCAAGTACCAATTTAGTTATTTTTTGCTTCTTACACTTGAATGGTAAGACTTAAAAACATGTGCAAATGATGAACTTGTGTGTCACATGTGTGCTGAACCTTGAGGCCTGGGCCGTATGGATCACTGACTTTTTTACACTGCACCCCTGCTCTCACCAGATGGCAACCCAGTTGAGAAACAAACACTGGGTTGATCTATCAAAAAGCTTTTATTAACAATTCATCAACTATATTTTAAGACACTATGACCTAAATTTGGAGTCATTTGAAAAAGTAAACACTACTGTATCATTCAGAGGACTGAGGTCAAAGATATTTACTGTTTTTGAAAGGAGCTTTTATGATAATCAAGGCTGCATTTACGCAATGTTGTGAAAAATAATTACAATTTAAAGTAACTTTTTTCAGTTTTAATGGTTTGTAAAATATTATTTATTGCTTTAATGGTTATACAATTTTTTCTGCAGCAATTACAACCAGTATTCATTGCCACATGGTCCTTCAGAAGTCATTATACTATGCTGATTTAGTGCTCAATTAATATTTCCTCTTATTATTATTAATGTTGAATGTTTGATGAAGAAAAAAAACATTACCAAAAAACAGTAACATTGTAAATGCTGCAGTTCAGGAAGATTGAGTCTGAGCAGCAGCATTTATTAGACATAGAAATCTTTTGTATCGTTATACATTTCTGTTTCACGACCATATGGTTCTATAGTCTGCCATTGATTTGTATGATGTAAGAAACCGAAGAATAGCAGTCACAAGAACAATAGTAAATATAAGAAACAAAGAAAAAAGTGCCTTTACACTTCCAGTGGCTGGTGGCTAATAGCTCATACCGGATATATTAGGCTTATACTGCAGGTGACAAAAATTACAATTAAGTTAATAATAGCTAGTATTAGTATGACATATAACTGTGACTGTAGCTCATACATCTTTATACTCACACGCACTGAGATTGTGTAATGAAGTTCATCTATACTGCTCTGTGGTTCACACCATGTATTCCCTTCACAGCATCATTTTCTTTCCCGAGAGCGCCCCCATTCTGTAGTAATGGATCTGATCACCCGCACCAAAGACGCTGTGCGAGAGCTGGACAACTTGCAGTACAGGAAGATGAAGAAGATCTTGTTTCAGGAAACTCACAATGGCCCCACACAGGAAGGAGGAGAGGAGGAAGAGGTACATCCAGAGGCTTGTCAACC
This sequence comes from Carassius carassius, assembly GCF_963082965.1. Taxonomy (NCBI): domain Eukaryota; kingdom Metazoa; phylum Chordata; class Actinopteri; order Cypriniformes; family Cyprinidae; genus Carassius; species Carassius carassius. The sequence goes on from NC_081763.1 coordinate 12,883,998, forward strand.
TTTGTCTTTGATCGTTCTGTCTAGTTCAGCCCAGTGTCTGCTTTTGTTATATTATTCTATTCTACAGAAAACGGGAAAGATCATGACATCTTGTTTGTTTGTGTGTGTGCATGTAGGAAGCAGAGCAGTATCTCTTGCAGACGGGCACGATGAATAGTATGGAGAGCTCTCAGTCTGTTCCCTCCATGTCCATCAGTGCCAGCTCCCAGAGTTCCTCTGTCAACAGCCTGGCCGATGGCTCCGATGACAGTGCGGAGATAGCCATGATGCAGGAGGGAGAACAGACTGTCACATCTAACAGCTCCATTATTCACCGCCCCACTGTACGTAATCAAGGCCGGACAGCACACAGTCTTCTCAAACTGACTTTTCCTTGACTAATTGGTTTTTGTCCATCCGTTTGTCAGGCACGTGATAATATTTATGATGACCCATATCAGCCGGAGATGGAGTCTCCACAGCAGGCATCTTCGGCCGCTCGGAGGAGGGTGCACAGAAACCGAGACCATTTCGCCACCATCCGCACAGCCTCTCTTGTAAAGCCCCTGACTGACCTGCAGCTCAGAGTCCATATTTTTTCTTTATATCGGAAGTTAAGACAAACAACTTTCTTTTTGTTTTCAGGTTACCCGTCAGATTCAGGAGCATGAACAGGGCTCAGCTCTGAGGGAGCAGATGTCCGGATACAAGCGCATGAGGAGGCAGCACCAAAAACAACTGCTGGGTCTGGAGAACAAACTCAAGTCTGAGATGGATGAACATCAGCTCAGACTGGACAAAGAGCTGGAGACCCAGAGAAACAACTTTAGCAGCGAAGCAGACAAGTTGAGTAAGAAACATCAGGCCATCCTGGAAAAAGAGGTGAGGAGGGAAAAAAAGATACTATATGTTTCACGTCATGTGCAAGATTGGACGGATCATATGCTCTACAAGGCTGCATTTATTTGATAAAAAAATACAGTAAAAACAAATGTAAAAAATTTATTACAATTTAAAATAACTTTATATATATATATATATATATATATATAGTACAGACCAAAAGTTTGGACACACCTCATTCAAAGAGTTTTCTTTATTTTCATGACTATGAAAATTGTAGATTCACACTGAAGGCATCAAAACTATGAATTAACACATGTGGAATTATATACATAACAAAAAAGTGTGAAACAACTGAAAATGTCATTTTCTAGGTTCTTCAAAGTAGCCACCTTTTGCTTTGATTACTGCTTTGCACACTCTTGGCATTCTCTTGATGAGCTTCAAGAGGTAGTCACATGAAATGGTCTTCCAACAGTATTGAAGGAGTTCCCCGAGAGATGCTTAGCACTTGTTGGCCCTTTTGCCTTCACTCTACGGTCCAGCTCACCCCTAAACCATCTCGATTGGGTTCAGGTCCGGTGACTGTGGAGGCCAGGTCATCTGGCGCAGCACCCCATCACTCTCCTTCTTGGTCAAATAGCCCTTACACAGCCTGGAGGTGTGTTTGGGGTCATTGTCCTGTTGAAAAATAAATGATGGTCCAACTAAACGCAAACCCGATGGAATAGCATGCCGCTGCAAGATGCTGTGGTAGCCATGCTGGTTCAGTATGCCTTCAATTTTGAATAAATCCCCAACAGTGTCACCAGCAAAGCACCCCCACACCATCACACCTCCTCCTCCATGCTTCACGGTGGGAACCAGGCATGTAGAGTCCGTTCACCTTTTCTGCGTCGCACAAAGACACAGTGGTTGGAACCAAAGATCTCAAATTTGGACTCATCAGACCAAAGCACAGATTTCCACTGATCTAATGTCCATTCCTTGTGTTCTTTAGCCCAAACAAGTCTCTTCTGCTTGTTGCCTTTCTTTAGCAGTGGTTTCCTAGCAGATATTCTACCATGAAGGCCTGATTCACACAGTCTCCTCTTAACGGTTGTTCTAGAGATGTGTCTGCTGCTAGAACTCCGTGTGCCATTGACCTGGTCTCTAATCTGAGCTGCTGTTAACCTGTGATTTCTGAGGCTGGTGACTCGGATGAACTTATCCTCCGCAGCAGAGGTGACTCTTGGTCTTCCTTTCCTGGGGCAGTCCGCATGTGAGCCAGTTTCTTTTTAGCGCTTGATGGTTTTTGTGACTGCACTTGGGGACACTTTCAAAGTTTTCCAAATTTTTCGGACTGACTGGCCTTCATTTCTTAAAGTAATGATGGCCACTCATTTTCCTGTACTTAGCTGCTTTTTTCTTGCCATAATACAAATTCTAACAGTCTATTCAGTAGGACTATCAGCTGTGTATCCACCTGACTTCTGCACAACACAACTGATGGTCCCAACCCCATTTATAAGGCAAGAAAACTACACTTATTAAACGTGACAGGGCACACCTGTGAAGTGAAAACCATTTCAGGTGACTACCTCTTGAAGCTCATCAAGAGAATGTCAAGAGTGTGCAAAGCAGTAATCAAAGCAAAAGGTGGCTACTTTGAAGAACCTAGAATATGACACACATTTTCAGTTGTTTCACGCTTTTTTGTTATGTATATAATTCCACATGTGTTAGTTCATAGTTTTGATGCCTTCAGTGTGACTCTACAATTTTCATAGTCATGAAAATAAAGAAAACTCTTTGAATGAGAAGGTGTGTCCAAACTTTTGGTCTGTACTGTGTATGTATGTATTTATATGTATATAGTGCTTTTTTGTTGTTTTTTAATTCTTCCTTTGTTGGAAAAGCTAAATTTGCTGCCATTATTCCATTTGATCCCTCAAAAATCATTCTAATATACTGATTTGGTGTTCAAGGGACATTTCTTATTTTTGTGGACATTGATGCAGTGCTTTTTCATTATTCTTTGATGAATAGAAAGTTCAAAAGAATGGCATTAATGTGAAATTCTAATCTGTAACATGTTTTGAAAATGTTTTACTATCACTTTTCATCAGTTTAATGCATCCTTGTACACCAAACATTTTAATGGTAGTGTTTGTGTGTGTATATATGTAATCTTTATATATATATATATATATATATATATATATATATATATATATATATATATATATATATATATATATATATATATATATATATATATATATATATATATATATATATATATATATATATATATATATATATATATATATATATATATATATATATATATATATAAATTTATCTGGTGTGTTATTCAGATTAAAGCTGCGCAGGCAGAAGAGAAAAAATTTCAACAGCACATATTGAACCAGCAGAAGAAAGAACTCAACAGTCTGCTGGATTCTCAAAAACGCCAGTACAGGCAACGCAAGGAGCAGCTCAAGGAGGTACACTGTTGAAGAGTCAGCTGTCCTTATGACTTCATGACTATGAATTCAGAAATAATAAAATAGTCAAATTGTTCTTGTCTTTTGACTTGCACCATATTCATCAATCTCATTTCTTATCTTTAACTTGCTTTTCTCACCTTGACATTCTTCCCCACGGCTACAGGAGCTGAGTGAGAACCAGTCCACGCCGAAGCGAGAGAAGCAAGAATGGTTGGTAAGGCAGAAAGAGTGTCTGCAGCAGATCCAGGCTGAGGAAGAGGCTTCATTATTACGGCGACAGAGGCAGTATTATGAGCTGCAGTGCCGGCAGTATAAGAGGAAGATGCTGCTTGCAAGACACAATCTGGAGCAGGACCTGCTCAGAGAGGTTAGACAGAGACGTTTATGAAAGCGTTACCCTTTCTACCTCACTTTTTGTCTGTTAATCTCTTGCTATGTCTTTATTTGTCCCTGTAGGACTTGAATAAACGTCAGACACAGAAGGATCTGGAGTGCGCCATGTTGTTGAGACATCACGAGTCCACTCAGGAGCTGGAGTTTAGGCAGCTGGGGCTGGTCCAGTGCACTCGGGCCGACCTGATCCGAACACAGCACCAGAGCGAGCTGGCCAACCAGATGGAGTATAATAAGCGGCGTGAGCAGGAACTCCATCAGAAACACAATGTGGAGGTCCGCCAGCAACCCAAGAGCTTAAAGGTGAGGGGATTTTTTGTGTTTGGTAAAATTCAGTCATAATTTTTGTCTAATTTTAATTCTACCTTCATTTGAATGCATTCCTATGTATCCTGTTTGTTATTGAAATTCAGATTGAATTGGATTTTAAAAGGCATTCAGAATTCAACTTTAAGTGCCACACATGTTGTTTAAGTAAAGACTCATGTTTGGCAGTTGCAAGGATGAGATGGCACAGTTAAACCCAGAGACTTCTGTTAAACCCAACCGTCTAAGATGAAACCTACATGTAATCAAAACATTCCAATGATGTTATACACACCAAATGATTAGGGGACATTTGTTTGCTTGAATGTTAAGTTCTCAAGTATGTTTCTTGCACTTTGATCTTTCAGACGAAAGAGCTCCAGATCAAACGTCAGTTCCAAGACACCTGTAAGATTCAGACACGGCAGTACAAAGCCTTGCGGAACCACCTGCTGGAAACCACGCCCAAATCAGAACATAAAATTGTACTGAAGCGACTCAAAGAGGAGCAAACTCGTAAACTGGCCATCTTGGCCGAGCAGTACGACCATTCCATCAAAGACATGCTGTCCACACAGGCTGTGAGTAAGGCAAGGAGAGACCATTTTTAAGGCTTTGTTTCGCTTCAAGTAGTGCACAATCACAGGGTGATATGAAGTAACAAGAATAATGCATGTATGCAAACACATACTTGGGTTAATGTCACCGAAACCAGTCAAGATCATTTTTTCCTCCCTTATTGTAAATACTATTTTTTTTAATGCATAATATAAAGGTAGTAATTAAGTGCTTTTAATAATGCATGTTTTCCATAAAATAAATTTTTTGCATCACAATAATGTGAAGAGAAAAAAAGGACCTAAAATATGCTTGCTTCTGTTTTAAAAGAATACAAAATTAAGTTTTTCTTTTAGTTTTTGAGGTGAAATATGACGGGAAATTTTCTTGACAGGTTGCATGAGGTTTTCCACTTAATCCACAGTTCCTTTAACCATCACACTGGACCTAAATCTCTTTATTGGCGGCTTCTCTACTGATGTCCTGCCTCTTTTGTTTACCCAACAGTTGCGATTGGATGAGACTCAGGAGGACGAGTACCGAGCACTGCGCATGCAGCTGCAGCAGGAATTGGAGCTGCTGAACGCCTATCAGAGCAAAATAAAGATGCACACAGACACGCAACACGAGAGAGAGGTCAAAGACCTGGAGCAGAGGGTGTCTATACGGAGAGCTCTACTTGAGCAGAGGGTGAGCGAAAGAAATGGATTGAAAATTCCTGAATGAAAAGATTGTGATGGCTCTGTTCCAAAACAATCGGTCACCCTTTTGCCTCTTTTCAGATCGAGGAGGAGATGTTGTCTCTGCAGAATGAGCGCTCTGAGCGAATCCGGGCTCTGCTTGAGTACCAAGCTCGAGAAATTGAGTCCTTTGACTCAGAAAGCATGCGCCTGGGCTTTAGTAACATGGCTTTGAGCGGCATCCCTGCCGAGGCTTACAATCAGGGTTACCCCAACCCTCCCTCATCTGGACCTGGGGGCTGGCCGTCCCGTCCTGTGCCCCGCTCAGGCAGCCAGTGGAGCCACGGAGTCCAACACTCAGCGGCGCCGCCCTCGTGGCGTAGTCAAAACAGTACAGCCGGGTTCACCCAAGGGGAGCAAATCTCCAGCCGAGAGAGGGATTTAGATGGTATTGGCGCCCGTGGCTTTCCAAGCTCTCGCACCTCCGCCTCGTCAGCATCGTCCTCGTCCTCACATCATCACCTCCGCTACATCCCGCAGCAGTACCACCACCAGAGCACCCCACACCTGTACAGCCGAGAGAGAGAGTGGGGAGGTGGCAGTGGAGGAGGAGCTCACCCCTCATCTTTATCCTCCTCTCATGGCCACTCGCATCACGTTTCTACCCATGCCTCTTCCCAGTCCCTTGGTCTCCTCCCTCCACCACCACCTCCTCCGCCCATCTCACTTTCCTCATCTTCTCCTCCATCCTCCTCCTCCTCTTCTTCCTCTCAGAGTGGCTACGGAGGAAGGGGCGAGAGTTTGGCTGTGAGGGGTCCCAGTCTGATGGCTCTGAGAAACAGTCCAGGGCCTCTTCGGAGAACAGCCTCGGGTGGAGGTGCCGGCGGGTCAGCCGCAGATGGAGGTTTAAGCCGAAGTACATCAGTAACATCGCACATTTCCAACGGATCCCACCTCTCCTACTCGTAGAGGCTCATACAGGAAGTTCAGATGGTACAGTTGAACGTTTTGGGGAGAAAAGGCCTTCACATAGCTCATTTAGGAGTCAAACTGGGAGAAACCGTATTTAGATGGGTACTTACAAGAAGATAGATCTCAGGGTTTTGGGATTCAGGAGGGCTCAGGGTTTAGATCAGGAACAGGAAAGACGAGATGTACTGTAACAAGAGCAGAAAACTATGCTGTTGAGTGAGTGGGAGGGAAGAGATGAAAATTACACAAGTGGTGCCAATACTGCAGATCGGACTCTTCCTCAGCCGGTTCATTTTGCTTTAGTTTTATTTTTAAACTGTCAGACAGAACCAATGAATTCTGCTCTTTCGTGTCCAGTCATTTGCTTGCACATCTAAAGGTTTAAGATAATATTTTATGCTTAATCCATATTAAGCTGAATTCATTTAGTGCAATTCAATTAAAGACTAATAGTTTGCCAAAAAACTGTCATTTATCTCACTGTCACGTTGTTACGAGCCCTACATTTATTTTTTTTTCATAGAACACTCAGTAAATATTGACTGAAGAGTGTAACTTGAGTTTGAGCCAGAGGATGAGGAGTCCTACTAATGTCAGTTTTACTGCTAACGGAGGCAAAGCGAGTGAGTCGGATGCAATAGAAGGTGCTGTAGCATGTTCCAGGGGGATGAGGCATAAACTGAGGAACTAAAAGGGTGATTTAAAACTGATTTTTGTGTAATTATGTAGATATCACTCAAACAACGCTAAAATAACGTCTATCAGTGATGGTTTTTAAACTGTACATTTGTATTTGAGTCGAGGACAGGAGGCAGTTTTTTATTTTAAGTTGGTTTTTATATTCTGTATTTTGTTTATAACAATGTCACATGTCATACTGCCATCTAGAGGCTCAGCTGACCTAAAGCAACTCCGCCCACTGTCCTTATAAGGGCAAGCTGCCATTTAAGTTGCATTTGGTTTTAACTGGGCTGTAATTGAGTGTCTGTTTTTAGCGTAGGGTGATAAAATTACTTTTAAAAAGAGATTGAACCTGGCTGGGTAAGCGAAGCCATTTCCTTGACTGTGTAAATATGATGTACATGTCCAAAAGAGAGTTGGGTTACAAGTTTCTGTGCATGAGACGGATGTACAGAGATCATTTGTATACAAACATACACAACAGACGTTTATATATGGCTTTGAATATATATGTGTATATTACATCACCTGTCAAAGCTTTTAAAGGGAAAGTCATAAGATTGTTTCCTGTTCAACACTTTTATTCTATATTGTACTTATACAATGTGTATATACAAGCACTAACTCTTATATAGGGTAATAGTAATTTTGCTATGTGAATTGGAAAGTGAGACGGAGAAAATAGATACTGTCATTGTTAATACACCTACTACTGCCGCTGTTATATTTGTGTTGTACACTAATTTCTCTTTTTACAATCTTTTTTTTTAAGACTTTATTGTTGTTGTTTTTTAAACAATGCTTACCACTAGTTGGGAAATGTTGGCAGTGTCACTGTAGGAATTTTAAAGCTCCAAGTTTTAGATAAAACAAAACAAATAACAAAAAAGGACTACCTATCCCAGCATTCCTTGTTAAATCTCAGGGTAGGAGTCTGTTGTGCAGTGCGTTGTCAGGGGAGTAGTATTTTAGAGGCAGTATTAAACTTGTACAGAACATTTTAAGAGGTTTTAGCTGTATAGAACATTTCTAGAAGACTGTAAAGTGTCAGACACCCCCGTTCGATCCAGCTGTTTTTCCCCTCCATTTCGTTTTCTGGAATGAATTACTTTTATTTTTGCGCATTTTACATTTTTATTCACAAAATGGACAAAAGGCATCACAAGCTGTTTACTTTAACAACAAATATCTCCAGCGTCCCCGTAAGAACGTGGTGAAAGACAAAGCTCGATTTTGCCAGTTATGTAATATTTTTCCTTTGGGAAAACAGAAATCTTTTGCGCTCCCACACTGCCAGCTCTCTTTAGACACCAGCGTTCACTCGGATTCTCCCTTCACTCTCCTGAACCGAGGAGACATGCAGTACCTCACTTCCCTGTGCCTGGCCGATCACTTCTTACTCCAGTGTTTTCAGTGTTCACTTCATTCACAAACACATTTTCCACACATCACCGCATTCCCTTATGTCCTTACTTTACTTGGTTGCTAATTTCTGTGGACAGAAAAGGAGAGAAAAAAAAATCCTCAAAGCTTTCCTTAGCTTTGGGCTACAATGTAATGTGTTTACAGCAAAACATTCTGGATTCTTATTAGTGGATCCTCTTGAGGGGGTGGTATAAGAAACATAAGGTATATGTATGAAATTGCTGCCATCATCCTGCAGTGTTTAAAGAATTGGAGCTAAAATGGTGGAGCTGCAGTTGCCTGGAAGTGTGCGTGTAGCCTGCCGAAATATATTGCAAAATTGTGATTAAAAGGGTGATGGAGAGCATGGTTGTTCAGGGAGCTCAGAGAAATAGGTCAAATTGCATTCAGGTGAAATGAACTCAACACATGGGCTATAGAACTTGTACAGAAAATGATTTATAAGTCATTAAAAAGGATTCAAACAAAATGACCTTTCACGTTGTGATCTGTCTGCGTTATTGCACAATTGTTTTCAGCACCTCTAGCCAGTTTTCTGAATGGTGAGCGTGCATCTTCCATGAAACCGTCACCACAGTGATAATGAAGGTAGAGAAAAGAGCGTTTCCATAGAGACCGAGGCAGTACTAAATGGGAATTACTGATTGCTCACAAAAATCACATGTTGGTTCTGGTGTAAGGCTATTTTTAAGTCACAAAATCATTCCATTTATTTTTCCATATTTTGCGGTTCCATTCTGTACATTTGTTTCTATTCTGCAGTGTTGTTGTTTAAAGGCTGTTGCAATTACATTTTCATCTAAAAATAGCTAAACAACAGATAAAAACAATAAGATAACTGTCAGGTTGGAATGTCAGCATGTGGCTTAAAAGACTTTGGTGATGTTCCTAGAATGTTCTTTTTAGTTTCTGTTCCTTTTATGTAATATTATAACAATAAGCTAAAGTTGTTACAACTGTACAAGGAGGTTTTTGTAATTAACCTAACTTAGCTTAATATAATAATTTACGCAATGCTCTGTAATGGTTAAGGTTTTTATTTTATGACTAGCTTTTTATGTGAAAACCGTAGCCTATAACTTGACACATTTTACGGTGGTTAAACAAAATATTTTCTAGTGGTTAAATGTTTAATTTTCCGTAATCATAAACTACATTAAGTACAATTAATTGAAACTGATATTGAATCGTGTTTTTATTATTATTATTATTATTAATAAACAGACATTTTAAAAACATCTGTCAAACCACTGCACTTGATTCTAATTGCTCTAAAGTAAAAGTGTTGTGAAAGGAATGTGAGATAATAAACATTTTATCAAAATAAACCACTTATTACAAAAATAAATGCATCTTATTCAGATTTATTTAGCGCTAATGGCCTATAGACATGTCAAGGAATTTGGCTACAGTTGTCGTATTCGTTTTGTATTTCATTTGGAAACCAAGGTCCTAGAGTCTTGAGGAAGGGTGGAGAAGCTCATAGCTCAAGTAGCTTGAAGTCCGGTGTTAAGTTTCCACAGTCTGTGATGATTTGGGGTGCAATGTCATCTGCCGGTGTTGGTCCATTGTGTTTTTTGAAAACTTAAGTCACTGCACCCTTTTACCAAGAGATTTTGGAGCACTTCATGCTTCCTTCTGCTGACCAGCTTTTTGAAGATACTGATTTCATTTTACAGCAGGATTTGGCACCCGCCCACACTGCCAAAAGCACCAAAAGTTGGTTAAATGACCATGGTGTTGGTGTGCTTGACTGGCCAGCAAACTCACCAGACCTGAACCCCAGAGAGAATATATGGGCTATTGTCAAGAGTAAAATGAGAAAAAAAGAGACCAAAAAATGCAGATGAGCTGAAGACCACTGTCAAAGAAACCTGGGCTTCCAGACCACCTCAGCAGTGCCACAAACTGATCACCTCCATGCCACGCTGAACTGAGGCAGTAATTAAAGCAAAAGGAGCCCCTACCAAGTATTGAGTACATGTAGTAAATGAACATACTTTCCAGAAGGCCAGTTCACTAAAAACATTTTTTTATTCGTCTTGTGAAGTATTATAATTTGTTGAGATTTGTTGAGAGTGAATTGGTGGGTTTTTGTTAAATGTGAGCCAAAATCATCACAATTAAAAGAACCAAAGACTTAATTACAGAATTACAGAAATAAATGAACTTTTCCACGACCTTCTAATTTATTGGGATGCATCTGTGATAATGGCTGGGTTGAGAAGAGTTTTAAACACCTCCTTCACCCCACTCTGTCACTGACTGTACTGTTACGTGATGTGACACAGAGCGCGTGACCGTATTAAAGGGGAGGATTTCTCTTGACTGCGTGCGCGCGTACGGGAAACATGATGTCACACGTCACACTCCGCTACAGTCCTCCAGCAGTCGGAGGGGTCTGGAGAGGGAAATAGAAACATAAACATAGATTTTAGGCAGTTCCGACCAAATAGAAACGCTCGCCACCATGGTCGAGGAAAATATATTTCTGTTCGTGCCGAATTTGATCGGTGAGTGTCAATCGAGCGCGTTAACTAACTAGTTCTGCGCACATTTAACCGCGGCTTTCTGTCAAATAGTGGTTATTTCTTTTGAAATGTGTATTTAAAAATCACAAAGGTTTCTGTGTAAGTATTCTATTGTACAGTGTTTTCATGATTATTGTATTTGAGAGTGGCTTTTTAAATAAAAAAACTTCCTTGCGGATGTTGACATGCTTGTAGGCGGTCACTGTAACGTTAGTACAAGAGTGAAGCTTATGCCGCGTTCCAGGCAACCCGTAACCCGTGTTTTTCCAACCTTCTACCCGTGAAACTGCACTGGAACAGCGGTCAAACCCGTGACTTCCCACCCGTGAACTCGTACTAGATAGATGTACTCCGAGTTACGAACTCTGACGTCACATAGCCTGCGAAACAACAATGGCAGCCTCCACGGATAATTTTGCCTATGGATGCAGTTTACGCAAGTGGTGCACGTTAAAAAAACGATTTTAGGACAATATAACATTGCAATAAAATTAATAATCTAGCTACAATTGCTTGCGCTCAGGAAGTTTGGCGTGACTTGCCTCGAACGCTATAAAGTCGTGAGTCGTGGTTTGAAATCGTGACTTACGGGCTCAAAAACCTGACTGGAACGCAGCATTATTCAGTACAGCGCTTTCATACACGAATGCCTTCAAGGATTAAAGTCTGTAGAAATTAAAATTCACCCCATTTATTGTCTAAATCTATATTATGGATCTTATTCTGAACAGTTTATTCCTGCATATGTTAATTGTTAATATTTTATGACCTAGTAATGTTTATTGAAAAACTCAAACGTTTGAGTGCAACACCCACATCTCAAAATTGAAACAAACAATCGAATTGACAATTCCCGTATTTGACAGTTCCCGTATTTTATGAATTAATTTCCTCGTTTTGGTTCAATTGTTACCACAACTTATTATTTTGTTCCCTCTTTTTAGTAAATCGTGGCCACGTTGCATTAATATGTTCCCTTTTTTATTAGTTCCCTGGTTTTATTTATATCATGGCTACAAATAAAGAATTTGTTCCCACTTAATTCCTTTTTCTTTTACGGTCTATTCTTAATTAATTCCCTTCATTTGAGTAAATCGGGGGCCACTTTGTACTAAATAATTGCCTACTTTTTATTTAATAAAAACTTTGTATTACCAATTAGTACAATGTGGCTATGATTCATTAAAATGAAGGAACAAATTAAAAAAAATGTGGGAACAAATTCCTAATTCGTGGCCACGATAAATATATTTTTATTTGCATGTTATGTGCGGCTCTCTGTACATGTACACTCATAATCTTTTCCCCGCTTTCAATAGGATATGCCCGTATTGTACTGGCCCTGATATCCTTCTACCTAATGCCCTGCTGCCCGGGCCCCGCAGTATTTTGTTACCTACTGAGTGCCCTGTTGGATGCCTTCGATGGACACGCAGCTCGCGCTCTTAATCAAGGTAGTGATCTTCAGCTTTGTGCTGTACATTATTCCTCTTTCTGTGCTTTTTTTCTCTGTTTATGCTCATCGCTGCTTCTTTCTTAGGTACAAAGTTTGGTGCCATGCTGGACATGTTGACAGACCGTTGTGCCACCATGTGTTTGTTGGTGAACCTGGCACTGCTGTACCCGTCCTACACTTTCTTGTTTCAGCTCAGCATGTGTCTGGACATGGCCAGCCACTGGCTGCACCTGCACAGGTGTGTCCAAACATCTGTTATCCAATAGAATGATGAGGAATGAGTCCTAAAACCCATCGTCCCCAAGTCAATGTGTTTTCAGTGTGAATGAGTTTTTGGTTAAATGCTTGAAATAAGATCTGCTTTTAAAAAAGTATGTTCTTTATAGTATGAATGTAGTCTGGATGTACTACATTCATCATTTTGTTATTGTCGTATTATTGTTATTGACCTACTAGCTTCACTTGTGTCAATTCATTGCCATTCACAAGTGGGATAGTAAAGTGTCCATCAGATGTCATCTGGGAACTTTTTGCCTACTTTTTAATGAAAACTGTGAATTCTTACATTATTATGATCCCTTCCTTTTTTAGCCTACTATATAGCAGGGAAATATGCCGTTTCAAATGCAGCGAAGGTCTGAGGTTAACACAAGCTCAAGATATTTTTACGTTTTATTCTATGACATTAAATATATTTTTTAAAGCATTTGTGTGTCTTGAAAAAGGCGTTTGCTATTGCTAACAGTTGGCTTAATGGGACTAGAGAGGTTGTTGGTGATTTTATTATGAAAAAAAAATTAAGGATCATAAACTTTTGTTGCTTTTCTGCAATAATCCAAAAGATTCAAGGTTGGCCTACAAAAATGTCATCCCTGCAGCACTCTGTAAGACACATCTGAAGTATGCATGCATAAAGCCATAGTTGATTTAAGACCATACTTGGGAGCATTTGGTTCTCTAGAAATCTCTCTTAATGTCTACAGATTATCTCACCCCAAATTGGTAAGGATCATCCATCAGTGGCAGATCCTGGCATATGCACCGTAGTCATTTTGCCTAGACTGGCACGATCCTCTTCTGCAACCTGGTACACTACTGCCACCCCCACACACAGCTCTCAGATGCACGCTCCACTTGTCTAATTTGTAGTCAGTTTTTCATTCCAGTGAAACTGCAAACTGAAATGCTCCCGCATTTCTAATATACATCTACTATATGTCGACAATCAATTGCAGTTTGTGCTCCTCTATTGCAGTCATCTACAAGCTTGTATTCAGTTCTGCCTCCATCCAATTAACAGTCAATTGATAGAACCAAGTCCCTATCCTATATTTTGTTCTTTTTCAATAATACATTTCACAATACAGAAGAAATTATTTGTTGCTATTTCCATTTCATTGTGGCTTTAAAAAACACTTTTTATTTATTTTAACCCACAGTCTCTCAGCTAGTTAGATTTTCCTTGTAACACACTAAAATCAGTAACTAACACTATTATCTAGTACAGTGGTTCTCAATTCCAGTCCTCGCACCCCCTGCTCTGCACATTTTGTATATCTCTCTAATTGCTTCAGATGTTTGTTCTATTCAAATGTAAGTGCCCTGCAAAGTGGACATCACAGGATATTACCATAATTCCAGTTCAAAGCGAATTTATATGTTCTATTCAAAGTTCATTGAAGTGTGGAGACATGAATTTAAATTGTATTTATTTACAGAGGTATATGATGCCACACTTGTCTGTCTGTGAAGACGTTGCACAGTGCAAATCCGTGAATTAATGTTCTGAAGTGAAGTAAACTTCAACAGATTTCCCTTCTCAGAGAGTAGGGAGCAATGAACACTGTGTAGGGACCATGTCAATCAGAACACATTTCACACACAGAGCTCACTTCTAATGAGCTGATTATTTGAATCGGTGCATTAACAAAGAGAGACATGCAAAATATCCAGAGCTGGGGGGCGCGAGGACTAGAATTGAGAACCGCTGATCTGACACATGTCAGAATATTAGTGTATATTCATAAAAAAAAAATCATAAATGTCAATAAATTCTGTCTTCTCCATGGACTCCCTGGAGTACACTCATGGATCTCCACAGGAGATTTTATTGTTTAATTACTGTACTAATTTTAAGTGTCTGTGTTACCTGCATGTTTTACATAAATCATTGTTAATAATGAGTTGTTCCTTTCTTCCCCATTTCTTTTAGTTCCATGATGAAGGGAGCCACCAGTCACAAGACCATTGACCTCTCTGGCAACCCCATCTTACTGCTGTACTACACATCTAGGGTAACACACTCACTCATGCACATTCATTCACACAGTCAGGAACGCCCATCAAAAGCTTACTTAGTTGTTCTTAAAGCATGCATATCTAATAGAGAATGTTACATGTACTGGCTGTTCTGACATCAGTGTTTTCCCACAGCCGGTGTTGTTTTTCATGTGTATGGGGAACGAGCTGTTCTTCTGTCTGCTGTATGTAATGTACTACATCGAGGAACCCCAGGGTGAGTATCAGCTTGCTGTTTTCTCACTGTCTTTATAATGGACCATTTTCACAGACTGTGATGCTGTGACTTATTTTATATTTCTAACACTATCCTTTGTGTTATATTACCTCGGCAACTAGTTAGTGCTGTTGCATGAGTGTTTCTATCTTTCTTTAGGCCTGTTTTATTAATTAAAGTAGTACTGAATTCATAAGGATGCACTATAGCAATGGTATAATACAAATTATATTTTGTTTAAATATTGGTTGCATTTATTTTCTACCCAGTGTGGCTGCAGTGGCTGCTTGGAGTTTGCAGCGTGGTCTGTGTGCTGAAGTCTGGCATTAGTCTCCTCCACCTCATCACCGCCTCCCGTAACATGGCTGCTATCGATGTGGCTGACCGTGAGAGAGAGAGAGAGCGGAGCAAAGCACAATGAGACATGAGAGTACGCAGAAACAAAGAAAGATGGGACAAAGATCGTGCAAAAGAAATGAGCAGAAAAAAAAGAGTGATGAGATCACTGGCCAGAATAAATGAGGATGAGATAATGGCAATCAATTACTGGAGCACACAAAGCCTCAGTGAGCATTTATTTTTATTTGAATATAGATTATCAATGCTATAATCCATATTTATCCAGATTCCTGTAGTTGTGCTTTTCACTGCTTCTGTTGGGACTAGTTGCACTATGAGTGTACCATGTTTATGTCATCTTGGGGTGTCGTCATATACATTTTTATTTTTGAGGGTTAATTTATTCGTTAATGGAATAATCATGTGTCATTTTAAAGGAATTTAGAATACCTCTGCTATTTAAAACCAACATTTCCACACACACGGACACATTCCACGCTGAAAGCCACTTGAGTATTACTGTATTTGGCCATTGTTTCACGATTAGTTGTGGTATTTAATTATTTGTTAACCTACTGTTTTATTACACTGTTGTTTTTGTTGCAGGTGTATCAGAGAACGTTTATTTGTTTGAATAGTAGTTTGAAGCGTGTGAAGCCATTGTCATATTAATCAAGTGGTTCTGGCATCATTTTCGTCCATAGCCTTCTGAATGTATTTTTGGGTTGTGGTAGACATATTGTTTGCTGTCTAAAGTTTCACAGCTGTTGTTATAAATGATCAGAAATATATGAGAGTTTTAAATGAGAAAAGTCATTTTGTACTGTAACTGATGATCTGCCAATAAAGATATCCTGACAACAAGATGCAGCTGTTTGTTTATCGAATTTCAACAGCTCTGCAGCTGTTACTGATGATTTTCCATCAGCCCAGCAAACACAAGATGTTCTCTTACTGTTTGTGTATTGGTTCTCACGTTGGGAAGCAATTCATATTTCTTTCAAGAACATTTAATTTAATGCTCATATTATGTGTGATAATGTTTTTGGTTCATTTTAATACCTAATTAATGAAAACGACGGAAGGTCTTGAGCTGCTTGTGTAATGCTGTAGAGAAGTTAAGTGAACGTTAAAGCAACGTTCTCAGAACCATCACGCGCAGCCTGAAACAAACGTTCTATTTCCTTTAGAAATGCCATGAGAGTTCTGTTCTGATCTGAGAACGGTTTGCGAGGATCAAAAAGGAGCGTACTGTCTGGGAGCTCATAAAAGTGTTAGTTGGGCGTGAGTCCGATATATGTGTTTAATCCCATTGGATGCGTACAATTATTATCGGCAGTGATCTGGAGCCGCTTATTATTTACCGCAGCTGCGTCTGCGTGCGTCTTTACCTTTAAGGACCTGCGACATTTTTTCCCCCATACCAACACCCAGTTGTCTACCGCCGATAATCTCTGTGCTATAGAGCTGTTTTTTATAGAAGAACGCGCGAATGGTTTCTTTTAACTGATCTCGGCGTTTATAGTGTAATTTTCGTCGGCCGAACTCAAGCGCCGGAGGGGCGTGAGAGGACGACACCGCGCACGAGAACATCGCGTGGAGGAGGGGACGAAGACACAGAGGGGGTGTTCACTCAAAATATACTATCCCTTTAAAACAAGGGGGACACGGCGGTGGGGGAGAGATAGCGGGGCAGAGAAGACGGGATAAAAAAAGAAAAGGAAGAAAGAGCGAGGGTGGGAGGGTGAGAGTATTGCAGGAAAAAAAGGAAAAAAATGTCATCCTCTCGATTGAAATGCCGAGGCGGAGCCGTGGACGACGACCGGTGAAGCGCTCGCCACACGCGAATGAGATTTAACGCAACGCCGAGGCTCGCGCAAATGCCGCTCGGGGCCTGGATGAAGAATCTTATAATAAAATTGGTGGCCTTTTTATTTTTAACCACGCCATGCAACCGCCGAGAGCAAATGAAACATTAAACTGATATTTTAATTCGATGATTTTTGCATGAATTATCACACAGCGGTCTAACTAATAAGAAAGCATTACATGCAGAAATTAATTTTAGCTTAAGATTTTAAGCATTATAGGCCACTGTTATGTGACACTGCTGCGTTAATAACATACTGTAACTGACAACTCTCATTTCTTATTTTTTACTCTTTAGAAACAAGGTAAAATATATATATTTATCAATGTCAGTGTAATATGCATTCTTTCACTTTTTACATTTCACTAATGTCATTTTATATTTGGTGGATTTACAGTTTAATAAACACATTTGATAGTACAGTGGAAGGAGACGTTCTTCAGAATAGTTTATATCAAACGGTGTCTGCACAGTCTTCACGATGGATGCAGCTTGGAGCAGTTTCCTCTTTCAGGTAAGACAATGCTTATGCGTGCTAATGCTGATAGCTCTTTTGTTATTTGATTTAACTTAAAAGTCATAATCGATAGCATTTGTCCATAATGGCACCGGTGTACTTTCATAAAGAATGTTTAAAATCTGTGATTTGTCCCCTTCTCACGACAGACTCCGCCTTCACAGTCCCAAACTGACGGGACCCTCCAATCAGATCTTCTACCGGATCTCACGGATTCCGCTCAGGACCCGCCCCCTGAGCACATAGCCCCGCCCCCATCCACGGTGGACACCGCGGCGCTGAGCGAGGAGCCCGTGCCGGGTGAGGGAGGGGCAAAACAGGAGGGTGGGAAGGGAGAGAGAACCGAGGTTAGGCTGTTTGTAAGTTGTGGCATTGGTGGCTGGAGAGCGATGTAAATAAGTGAAGATGTTAATGAGCCAGTTATTTGCATAAAGTTGGAATATCATTTGGGAAACCTGCATGTTTTCTCCCTTCAGTTGTTGCCCTCAAATCATGTTGGAAAGATCATATTTACAAGATAAGCACATGGTCAGGATCACGGTGTCAGTTGTCAGTTAAAGGTTCTAGAAGTAAAAATGTGATTAAATTTCTCTATACACTAATGTATTTTAGTGATCTTACCTAATTGTCAGAAAAATAACACTACCCACAATACCTGAAGAGAGAGTCACCATTCAGAGAGGTTTCTGTTATAATGGAAACAGAGTGCTGGTTAATGAACCAGTGTTGTTATTGTTAACTTAAACTATTAAAAGCTGATAATCAAAATAAAGCTGAAACAAGTAAATTTTAAAATTGGATGGAAATCTTTAAAATAAAAACCTTTGAAAAAAATGGGAAAAGTTGCCTTGGCAGCTAACTAAAATAAGTTTAAGTTGACATGCTAAAATTACTAAACTAAATAGACATGAAAAACAAATTTTTATAATATATATATATATATATATATATATAATTAAAAATATTGCTTAATATTACAACACTCCTGCACTCTCAAGCTGCTGAATATTTATACAGTATATTTGAATATTTATAAATAGTATATATTTCAATTTAAAATGAGGTGCTGCTTGGGATGAGTAGTTTGAGTAGTTCATCACAGACATACACAGTCTAATACCATCCTATTTTTTCCTCTAACTTTTCAAAACCTTTGTACTTCAGATCAAAGGCTTTTATGATGTGATTCATGTTGGAGCTGTTTAGAGCTCTATACTGAAGAATCTAATTCAAATGCCTGAGGTACAAATACTTTAGGAACCAATGCAGATTGGACTTTTGTGCATTTCATGTAGTCCAAGAATAGCAATAAAACATGCTAGAATGTTCTCTAATGGTAAGAAAATGATTTGGGGAAAAAAAACTGCAAAAGCATCAATTTCATAGGTAATGTGCATTTTTTACACATTATGGTATGATAGAATAGTGCTTAAAAGTTTCCTGTTTTTGCCAGTAAGTGGAAAAAAGAGACCGAAACATGACATTTCCCACGTGATTACACATCTCATCATAATTACTGCTTTCAAGCATTTAGGTCGAAACTTTCTAGAATTATTTGAATACATTTACATTTAGTCATTTAGCAGACACTTTTATCCAAAGCGACTTACGAATGAGGACAGTGGAAGCAATCAAAAACAACAAAAGAGCAATAATACATAAGTGCTATAACAAGTCTCAGTCAGCTTAACACAGTACACGTATAGAATACAAAAAGATAAGAAAGCTAGTTAGATATTATTATTATTTTATTTTTATTTTTTAATAATATAATTAGTATAGTAAGTGCTAAATACAGCATAGTGTGTTTCTTAAGTCTAGGTGTTTGTTTGTGTCAAAAAGCGTATGCCTGTATATGAACACTTAGATTGTCCTTTAACCATTTCTCTCTGTTTCTCTGTCCCAGTGAAGCCAGTCACTCGACCAGCACGACCTGCACACATCTGCTCCATATGTAACAAGCAGTTTAAGAACAATTATAACCTACGCCGTCACCAGTCTGTCCACACTGGAGTGAAGATGAAGGACAGAGCCGCTAGAGAGAAAATAGACGGAGTGAAGGCTGAAGAAGGAGTGGAGAGGCAGAGCATCCCTCTTTCTCTCCTCCAGCTGTCTATACCTGCCTCTATACCCACAGCAGTCGACCCCATGGCCCAGCCTGCCCCAATCAGCAATCAGCAGCTAGAGACGGTGGCTGTCTCTATCTCCCCGGCAGCAGTCGCCATGACAGTGAACCAGCCCCTCCCAACTGCAGTGGTGGTTACTGGGACAATGGTTCAGGTCGGCTTGGTTTGTGTCTTCAGTTTATACTTTGCATACCTTTGCTGCGGTTCCCTTGTTCTTGCTTTGACTTGCTTCTACTAATGGCTTTTATCTCACATTTACTCTCTTAACGTAATTTGAAACTACCTTTGAGGCACTTTTCATAAAGAGGGTTCAATATAGGGCTTTAAATTAAACAAACAAAATCCTATGATCTCCATCATAGGAAAACATATATAGATTATTTTATTTTGTATATATATATTTTTTAAATGATTATAAAATAATAATAATAAAACACTGCCAGATTGGTTAAAAGGCTTCCACATTTAAATAAAGCTAGAGAAACATTTGTGGATTTGTGATCATTATTGATATTTCATAAAAATACTGTGTGGTAATTTTTTCATACAGTAGCTCAAGGCTGCAATACACAATATGACTTTTGCCCAGATTTACAGTCTGAAGCAGTCAGCACTAATTGGCATAATTCAGAGCCGGTCTGCAGAATTTGGGCAGTAGGAGTTGAGTATTTTCACAAAGTCGTATAGTAAATGATGGGCACACTACAATTTTTAATCTTCAGACTTTGATTCCATTCAGGTAGAGAATATGAAACATGTTTGTTTTTTTGAGCCATTTTTAGAGCACATTGTTTCAATTTGTAATGTAATCTCCTAGCAACGAGGTGCTTGTTTCTCTGAGTTGGTGTGTGCAATGACTTGAATGTCTGGTAGGGTGAGATCCGTAGCTATTGCCTATTGTTTTATAATCTGTTCAGATCTTAAAAACTGTGTAAACAAGCCTCTATGGTTAAATGATTTGTGACGTGAGATTCTCAGTGATTTTAAAACGGTAATGGGACACAAGATTGTACGGTATTTATGGAAAGTGTAATTTATCATAATTTCCTGATTATTTCACCACATGTCTGCTCTCCCATAATAAACTAAAGTAGTTGGAGCTGGTTTCAAACCATCCAAATCCCAAGCCTCTACAAAAATCAGGTTGTGTAACATGGTCTCATACCTGCTTCAACCTCATTTGTTGAACACTTACAATCAGTTGGTTAGTAGGTCCGCAAACAATGAACATGTTTTACCCAGAAGACACAGAAAGATTTGCTGTATTTGTGGTTCATAAAATCTAAAATTCTGTTGTACTGTTTTTCAGGCTGCACCAAATATCAACATCAATGATAACCTAAGTAATCCCACCCCGATCCAAATATCTATCCCAATAACAAACCCATTACCCATCAATCCAACTCCCAACCCTAACCCCAATCCAGTCAGGAAGAACCATGCATGTGAGGCATGCGGGAAGGCGTTCAGGGACGTGTACCATCTTAACCGGCATCGGTTGTCCCATTCGGATGAGAAGCCGTACTCCTGTCCAATCTGCCAGCAGCGGTTTAAGAGAAAGGACCGCATGAGTTATCATGTTCGGTCACACCAGGGAGGAGTGGAGAAGCCATATGTGTGTCCGCACTGCGCCAAGGGCTTCTCACGGTAAGAGATAGACCCTTACACACCTGTACACAGTAAAAAAAACTAGTTGCATAAACACACTTTATCTGTGAGATTTTTAATGATTTCTATAAACATGCACGCTTGGTATAAACCAGAACAAACTTGTTTATCAGGCCAGTTAACAGCAGGTTTCAACCGTGAGCATTATACTGTAGTTCTGACAGTGCTGGAGGACTGAATGTTGTCATTTTACTAAAAAAACTATGGAGAGATGCCCTAATTACTAATTTGAGACTGAAAATGTGTTAGATGAGGAATAAGTGACCTTCTGTCTGTATTTATCCATCTATGTCATATAATTAGACACATCTACATGCATATGCAGTCCAGTCAAACTAGTAGTAAAAAATATTTTTGGGCTCATGAGACCCTGAGGTAGTAATACAT